>NC_044303.2:105736734-106102947 GCF_007474595.2 Lynx canadensis | reverse complement strand
GGAAGGAAGGAAGGAAGGAAGGAAGGAAGGAAGAAAGGAAGAAGAAGAAAGAAAAAAAGAAAAGAAAAAAGAAAGAAAAGAAAGAAAGAAAAGGAAGGAAGGAAGGAAGGAAGGAAGGAAGGAAGGAAGGAAGAAAGATCTACCATCTTTGAAAAGATTGGAGTTTGCCTGCCCCAGTGGCAGTTATGACATCCTGCATTTGTCCCATATATGACACAGACATCATAAATTTTATGACACAAACACAGGTTATATGTAGTAAACTTTCTATGCAACCATTTAATGTACCTTTTTGCAGGAAAATTCCTTGTTTTTTTCTTGGTTTTGTGGAAACCTAAGTTCACATTTGTCAGCCCCTGGTTCCCCATATATTTCAACTTTGTGTTCTAATGCTGTATTTTTTAGTTTAAAATTGAAGCCTGAAATCAAATCTGTCTTCTCTGAAAATTCTTCTGTAATTCAGGTAGAAATGAAAAGTTGTGGTGGCTGTTAGGTAGTTGTAGCTGAGGTATGAGTAGGAAAATCATGGTGCAACACAAAACACTTGTGAATACATAACCAAATTCCATTTCACAAGATAGCTACGTTCACTGACAACCTTGATAACATTTCTTAGAATCAAGTATATTCATCAATGTATCTAATTTGAGAAAATAGTTTTTAGAGTTGTCAATTCTTCAGTATGCTTTAGCTTAAAGATGTGGAAGGGAAACGTTATTATTCTTGCAGAGTTAATTCATTCTTACAGGTGGGAGAAGTTATAGGATGCAATAAGATGGCTGGAATTCTGGATTCATTTCATTTATTAGGAGATGGGATAATAAGTTTAGAGTTCTCTTTTACAATTATTATAGAAATACCATAACAATAAAAACTCTACAACTACACATAATTTTTAAAATAATTCTCTCTCCTCTACATTTTGTAAACTATGAAGAAAAAAGTGAACACTTTGAGTAACTGCAAGATTGTGTATCCATATGCCCCTTCTAAGTCCTATGTTTCAATTTTGTAAAATTTTTAACAATTAAGAAAGACGTGTTCTTAGGAAAAGCATAGGGTGTTAATTGTTTTCCTTTAAAACAAAATATTAAATACAATATCGTGAAGGCTTTTTCACAGTCAAATCTCACAGTTGGAACGTTGCATTAAAAAACAAAAAAGGTGTTTAAAAGTTCCATTTGTCTTTCAAAGTCCAGTAGTTACATGACTTTCCAAGAATGTTAATATGAGTTAAGGGCAGGTCCCAAAAAGAAGTTTCCTAAATTATTTTTATTATCTATATTTTGTTTAAGACCAGAAGGAAAGTAATATTCCCCATGAGCCAATGAGCAGTGGTTAAAGTGTTTAATGGTAAATGGGGAATCCATTAGTCATTAATACTGGGGAGTCCTAAATTCTAATTTCTGCCTTATCTCTTTCTTATGATCCTATTATTCAAGCCTAGGAGGGGAGTTTGATCGAAAGAAGACTTTATGAGATTATTAAGCAGCAGTAAGCAGGATGTGAGGATGTACTGTGATTTCCCTAGTGCCCTACATTATAATTCCTTTATTAAAATACCAGATTGGTGTCAAATGTGAGCATGCAGTTACATCTGATGTTCATGCATTTTGATACCATTAGTGCATTAAAAGACACTGTGGTTTGCCCCATCTGGGGGAAGTTAATTCACACAGAAGTTTCATATTACAGATCTTCGGTTGATCACTCTTAAGGGACCCAGTGAGGGCTGGAGTTTTTATAAAAGATCTGAGCTGCCTGGAGTTGAACCTAAAAAGAATTTTCAAAGACTACTACCATATTTGGCCCTTTAAACAAACCCTTTTTAAAAGGAAAGACAATGATAATCATTCAGATTTCATCATTCTGTCAAGCTTAACTGGAAAAAAACAAGTTGATCCTCTATCTCAGATATTGTCTCCACAAAAGAGCGAGAGTGGTTAATCTCGTGTAAAGTAATATTGTTCGATGGTTTCAAATTACCACATTGAGTGACAAAAAATGGCATGCCAATGAGAAGATACAAAGTCTTCAAGTGTTTGTCCTACATTAAAAATCTGGTGTTTAAATAATAAAAAAATTTTTACCAAAAAAATAAAAAAAAATAAATCCTTTACCCTTTCTTTGAGTATGTGACAAAATTATACCATACCTTCCACCGGTTTTTTTTGTTTTTGTTTTTGTTTTTGTTTTTGCTTTTGTTTTTGAGAGGGAAAGTGCACATGAGCCAGAGAGAGGGGCAGAGAGAGAGGGAGAGAGAGAATCTTAAGCAGGTTCCACGCTAGTGCAGAGCCAGGCTTGGGGCACGATCTCAGGAGCCTGAGATCATGACCTGAGCCCAAATCAAGAGTTGGACATTAGCTGACTGAGCCACCCAGGCACCCCCATGTCTTGTACTCTTAATGAAGCACTAGAGAAAAACATACAGAGTCTATGATTTTTTATGTTGTATTGGTACATGCTATTCACTCTCAGATCTAAGGAAGGCTTCCACTATATTCTACTTTTAGTACTGCAACCACGGGGCATCAACTACCACCTCAACATTTTTCCTAATTACTCAGAATTGGAATATCAATTAAAAGGAATATTCATTCAGATTCCACCACTGTAGATCCATCTTAATACCTGGAGCAAACATTATTTCATTGACTAAATAGCTTCGGAGTGATGTGTAAAGAGCTACCCAAGGAACCCGCTGTAGGCAATATGGTACAGCAGAAGGATGATAGCTTGGCTTCAATTCCACTCCAGATCATGATCTCTTAGCTATGTCAGAAGAAAGGGTTATCACTAGTTGGTAGTCACTTTACCCTTCTAACCCATTCCTAATTCCCCAAAGCTAATTGTAAACTTTACTATTCACCACTATCCTTGAGCACATGGGTCTTTTCCCACTCTTTGACTCTCAACACATGACAAAGTCCTTACTTAACTTGAAAAAGAATGACTTTAAAAACTTTTTACTGGGGGTACCTGGGTGTCTCAGTCGGTTCAACTTCCAACTTACTCTCAGGTTGTGATCTCATGGTTCATGAGTTTGAGCTCTGCATCAGGCTCACTGCTGTCAGCTCAGAGCCCACTTCAGATCCCCTGTCCCCCTCTCTATGCCCCCGCCTGATGCATGCATGTGCATGCACACACACACACACACACACACACACACACACAGTCTCTCTCTCTCTCTCTCTTTCAAAAATGAATAAACATTTAAAAAATTAAAAAAAAAACTTTTTACTGGACATCCGATTGAATCTATAACTTTTCCCCATGCATCTCATAATACGGTATATGTGTGCACAGAGGTAAGTAGCAGAATAATGGGTTCACATCTTCCTGAAATATTATTTTTTACTCAAATATTTGGAAAAGAAAAGATGTGAATTACTGAGCTTTTGAAAGCTGCAAAACACGTGCGAGTAATACCAGCAAAATGTGGCTTTTTCATGATGGCCAGTCTTCTATTTCTTTCTGGTAGCCTCAGGAATAAAAACTTTTCATTAGTTGTATTTAACTGAAAATTTTGGTTTAAAGTACTTTATATCATACTTTAATTTTAAATTACTATAGTAGATATAAATTTGTCACAAGTCAAAACCATATGAATGAGAAATGTAACTTCATTTTTCTCCAAGATATATATCCTCTGATATATATATATATATATATATATATATATATATATATCCTCTGAAATGATCATCCCATGTAGCTCTCAACCCTGATAACTGGGCTTACTGATATCAACATGATTGGGAAGAACTCAGACCTGCCAAGTCCAGGTAGTGGCAGACATACAGCATTCACCTTTACTATCAGGGCATACATTCAAAATAATTAATGACCAATAGGAGGCAGGCACCAAGAATCAAAATGGATGCTGACCACTAAAAAGCACCAGTGTGTACAAGCAGAATATTATCACTGGTTTTCCTAGCAAACAAGAGAGTCAGCATGATCATCCAAGTTCCAAGATTGCCAGACACACAGAGACCTCCAGCTGAGGTTTATTAATCATGGAACCACAGATATATGAGTAATAGGTAGTATAATTTTACTAGATCTATATAACCAAAAATATTCTAAAGACCAAATTGAGCTATCCATACTACATTCATGGCCTCTGAGTCAATTTCCCGTACTTAGAGACCCTGGAATAAAGTCAAAATCATACATGTTAAGGACAGATATTCTGTAGCACCATATTATGTTCTCTAGTCCTTTCCTCCAGACTTCTAAATCAACATAAGGTAATGTGCGTTGTGAAAAACAAGACAGAGAACTACCTAAATCTTTTAGGAAGAACTGGATAAAGAGTTCTAGTTAACCTTAGTTTGAGAAAGCCATAAAGTCACTGTGGTCTAATAGTCAGAATGAGGCCAGTGGGATCAAGTGCCAAAATGGAGTACTTGCCAAGGCCGATGGAACAACAAATCTATCCGGTGACTACTTTCCAGCTTACTGGTGTATACTTGGGTAGGCGTCTTTGGCCAATGGCAGAATCCCTATGCTAGTTCAGTGGCCACTGATATAAAGGCCATTATAGTACAAAGAACCAAATGCAAGACATTAGTGTTTCTCAACCCAGGGATTAATACTAATTTCTACAATACATGTAGAGCTTCAGGCATTTAATCCAACAGAGGTAGATTTCTCATTCATGTGACATCCCAGTATGGGTGTTCCTTGCTGGGAGCACTCATCCACACAGTGGTTCAGAGATCCAGAATCTCTGCTTCTTAAATTACTGCCATCCCCTAGAGCACTGCTATCCTCTACATATACAGGGTATCAGGGAAGATTTAAAAAACTGCAAAAGAAGCCCAAAACTTTTTAAACGTCTTTGCCTGAAATGGTACCTTACAATTCCGTGAGGTAGAACACAGTCATATGATCACACTTCACAAGAAAGGAAGCTGCTACAAATAGCCTAGAAATAACTCCAGAGAGAATAAAAGAATGATGAGTTTTGTGAATAGCCAGTAGTTTGCCACATGGAAGTATCTGAGAGATTTATGTCATCTCAAATACTTAAAAGACACCCTTACTTTTTCCTAAATCCCTATCTATAGATTCGCTAGCAATTCCCTTTGATTGGGTGATGGAGAATGAAAAACTAGTTTGGTTTTCAGATGGTGCTCCATGCTCCTCTCTAAATGTAATTCAGTCCTACTTATGGGTGGCCCTAAAAGACAGTGGAGAAAGACAGTCTCTCCAATTGATGGTATTTTGAATTACACCTTTCTTTATGTCCTCTTTAAAGAACTGAGAAGAGTTTCCATACTGAGTCATAGGCACAGGTAATGGTTTGCCCAAATGAAACTCTGAGAATTGACCAAGGCTAATAATAGTTATGTCCCATGTGAAGGTTACCAGAAGGCCACCACTATTTAATACATGTTTAGAAAAAACAACAATGACAACAACACCAATACATATAAAGGGTTAAGGGAAGACATAAACAGCTGGTAAGTAGCTGCAGAAACAAGGATGATATATAATCCAGAGACTCCAGACTTGAAGATGAATGCCTTAAAATGGTTATCATTTGGTTAATCTACTCCACAGGGCTCAGAGTATGTTCTGTTTGAGATTGATTATGTCACCTGAGGGTATTTGAAAATTTTCATATATGGAGGAAAATAGGTGTGTGTGTGTGTGTGTGTGTGTGTGTGTGTGTGTGTGTGTGTGTGATAGACTATTGATAGAATCTGGTCGATTTCTGTTGTTTCTCCTACACTATAAGTACACTTTACTCATTTTCATAGTTAATAAAAAAACCTACTTTGAGAAACTGTTTTCCAAAGTAGTCACTAAAATGTAGATATAACCCAGTCCATGCCAATTAGATATCTCTCCTTGGAACTGGAATGTGAGGCAGAGATAGACAAGAATGAGGCAGAAAAGAGTGGCAGCACAAATAATAAAAGACAGCCCTGGGGCGCCTGGGTGGCTCAGTTGTTCAAGCGTCCAGCTCTTAATTTCAGCTCAGGTCATGATCCCAGGGTCATGGGATCAAGCCCCACATTGGGCTCTTTGCTGAGCATGAAGCCTGCTTATGATTCTTTCCCTCTCCTTATCTGCCTTTCTCCCCTGCTCTTTCTATATATCTTTTAAAAGATAGCCCTGGATCTCTGGCTATTGTGACCCCCAGCAGCTCTCACTCTTACCCTTCCTGACTAGATATTTCACACAGACTTTGGTGAAATGATTAATACAATAACTTTTTTCCCAATAAATTATCTGCTCTCACTTAGCGGTCAGAATTGAATTATTTTCTTGGAATTAGAAGCAACAGGAATAATCTTGTCAATCTATAGAAGTAGACTGGAATTTTTTTTTTATTAATTGTGCTCTTACAAATGGCCTTCTATGGAATCCAAACACATCTATTCCTTCTGTAATGACCTTAATGCATTTCTAAAAATAATGCTCTTACGTGAAAATTTGTTAAATATGAATGCATCCGTACCAGTCTAATAACCCGACATTTTTCTCAGATAATACATCAAGTCAATAAGAAAAACATGTTAATAACAAATAATCAATTTGAAAGTGAATACTGTTTGCACATACAAAGTAATATAAAGAAGTTTTATTATATTCTAAAAGGAGAAAGATTTATGATGGCTGGAGGAGGAATGAAGTATCATTCCTTGAAGGGTGGTAGAAAGTCAGGTGTTTGAATACCAGGCAGACATTCAATATCAAAATCATATGGGCTTGACAATTCTCTTTCCCTTGAGACTTAAACTCTAAAATAACTACCTGATATGGAAGGCTTTGACATAAATAGAAAAGACTGGAGTCTTTGCCCAGAAAACTATGTGTTTTAAAGCATGAGAAAATAGTATACGTGCAAAAGAGGGAAAGGCAGTAAAGAGAATACAGGTTTATTCCTCTTGCTTGGCATCCACAGGCAAAGCAACACATCTGGGTTCATCCAAACTTAGCATGCATTTCAAATTTGTGCCGTGGAATATTCTTTGACTAGAAACTATTGTATAAAACAAATTTGTAAGTGTGCCTTTGCTTCAAACAAGAATGTTAAAAGTACAACTTTGTTTGGTATGCTTATTTAGTGGACTTTATGGTAAAAAATCATTGTACTGGGAAAAAAGGAGTCATTGTCTAAAAAGTGGTATAAATCATTAAGAGTTCCTGTAGTAAAAAAAAAAAAAAATCTTTAAGGGAAAAGTGATATGTAAAATTAGACTGTATACAAAATCAATAAAAGCCAAACCAGGGAGGTGGTAGTGAGCTGTGACCCAGCTCCCACCTCTCTGTTACCATCCCAGGCAACCCAATTGCCACCACTCACCATATGAATTGCCCAACTTGCTGATTCTTGAAAATGCTATGAACTTTCAGGCCTTCAAGTTATTGCTTATATTCCTCACTTTTGCTAAATACCTTCACTTTTTTCCTCAAAAACCCTACTCATTTTCAATTTCCAGCATATATGTCACCATCCCTAAGCCCCACCTCAAGCAAAAATAAATACTTTGTCATGTATATTCTCATAGAGTACGATTATGCTTCCATTCTAGTATTTATCACATTTCATTATAATTAGTTGTTTATATGGCTAATTCCTTTGCAAGGTCTTCAGAGAAAAGAGTTCTTCCTTATTTGTTTTTGTACGCCCTGTATCTAGCTCATCAAGAAGATGATCAACACAAACATGTTGAATTTTTGGTAATGGAACAAAGGAGAAGAGTTTTAAGAAATATTTGGTGGTTAGAGCAGATGAACAGAATTGAAAGTCCAGGTGGTGCTAAAGCTCATGTTTTAGGACTGCTCTCTACCCAAACATGTAATTATTAAGTACAAAAGAGAAAAATGGAAAAGATAGCCATGTCCAAAAAAGATAAAAGAACAACAACAAAAGAAACTCAATATGCTAAGTGGAGCTGAAGGCACACGTCTCCTAGGCTTCAGACGGTCAGCAAATAGATGACTAGTTTAGATCATGCATAGTATCATTACCAGTAAGCTCTCTGCATGAGGAGAGAGACCAGAGCCTGAAACATTCATTCCGTGCTGCTGAGAATATAAACCGGAACAGTGACACTGAAAATAATAAAATGCTCACACCTTGTGACCCAACTATTTAATTTCTGTGTATACATGCTACAAAACCTTGCCCAGAGATTTGTCCCAGGCAAACACCTGTTCTGGAGCACGACTTTTGGGCTCAAATTCTGGCTTTATTACCTTCAGTTATGGAACCATGGGCAACTACTTCAACTCTTTGCCTAGGTTTCCTTGTCTCAAAAAAATGGAAATAATAAGCATACCCATGTCTTCAGGATTATTGTGAGGATAAAAATGTGCTAAACATTTGTGTAGCTCTTAGCATAAAGCCTGGCGTGTATTTTAGCCACTGTCATTATTATGGCAGCTGTAATTCTGTTAAAAACAAGGCACCAGGCCCAAAATTGAACAGTCTATACTAAGCCCCACATCACCAAACTGACTTAATCATAGCTTTGGCTCTTCCAGATAATCTTAAATCAGTCAATCAGCAATCACCTGATCAGCCCCAGCTGGGTAATCTGCCTGACAGACCCGTGCCACCCCCTAAAGAAAAGAAAACCATGCAATAACCAACCTGGTTTTTCCGCCTCCTAAAGCCTCCTTGTTTCTGCTCCTTTCTGCCTCTAAGTTTTGGATCCTTAACATCTCCTCAGAGGTCCTTTCTACCTGTTAGATTGGATACCACCCGATTCCAATTGATTTTTGCTCATATGAACTCCTACAATTTTTAATGCATCTCAGTTTTTCTTTTAATAACTCCCGCTTCAGAAGGGGAGCTGAAGGACACCCCCAGTGACCTCCAGCACCAAAGAGCAACCAAATGAACGTACCTGATGTGCCTTGGAGCTAGCTGTTTTCTCACCACCTCTGGAGGCCCGGGGAGAGTCGCCCTCAGATCCTGGCTTTGCAGATTTTGCCTTAGGAGATTTCAGACTTTATTTGGACATTTCTTTTTGCTGCATTGAGTCTGAAAACTGGCAGGAGTCCAACTGGGTCTGACTTGAAAACCTGATCGAATCCTGGGAGGCACTGGGTCCATCTTGGAAACCGGTCCGGATTCGGGGAGGACCTGGGTCCACTTTGGAAACCGGACCGGATCCGGGGAGGCGCTGGGTTTCATTTGGAAACCGGACCGGATCCGGGAGGCGCTGGGTCCCTTTCGGAAACCGGCCCGGATCCCGGGGAGGCCCTGGGTCCCTTTTGGAATCCGGACCGGATCCGGGGAGTCGCTGGTTCCCATCCGGAAACCGGACCAAATCCAGGGAGGCACACTGGGTCCCGTCCGGAAACCGGACCGGATCAGGGGAGGCGCTGGGTACCGCTTAAGCTGGAGCGGGTGCAGTGTGACGCATTGGGCGAATAAAATTTGGTTTTCAGACTGAAGAAGTAGGTAGTGGCCACCATGGAGAACTATTCCCACAGACAAGCTCATCCGCTTACAAGGCGCCCTGGGAAAACAGGTGTCTGCCAACCACTAACTGTAAGAGGTAGAGGAAGATGTATTTTTCCTCCTCTGCAGTTTCCGGGCACCAGGATGGGATCCACCGGGACACCCTGCTGACCGCAAAGACTGCTTGCCAGCATCCTGGGAAAACTGGCAGAAACCAGCACAGGGTGAGGATTCTTATCAAAGCAATGCTTACAGACCTGCACCTGTGAGGCCTGGTGCAGAAAGGATGGTAGACTCTCACATTGTCCCTTCCCTGCAGAGTGGCAGGCAACAACACTTGGAAGGATTAGGTCTTTGCCCTGTGATTCGTGGATTTGCGTTCGGGTACCATTCGTGGTTGGTTCTCTCTCTCCCAGGGATGGGTGTGGCCTTCTTACTGGTCTCATTGCCAGTCCTGAGAACGTGACTTGCTTTCTGCTTGACTGGATCATGCAGATTTTTTGTGTGTGCAGGCAGCTCAACCCTCTCAGTGGGGGCCCCCCAAAACGTGGAGGCACAGAAATGGACCCTGCTCCCTATCTGCAGCCTGACAGAGATGGGGTCATGCTCCATTCGTGAGTAGGGTCCTACCAACTGTTGCCAGATCTCAGAGCTGTTGTCTCAGTTTTTATTTTGGTTCTCCTTGGGAGTGACTCTGGGTCTGGGGAAGGGAGTATCTTTTGCACCTCTTTAAGGATGCCTCTTGAGTCCATAGGATTATTCAATACGACTAGGAATTTTTACTTTTGTATTGGGTGAAACCTAACAAGACACTCAAAAGATTTATTTTTTAATTTTATTTTTTTAATATTTATTTTTGAGAGACAGAGCACGAGTAGGGGAGGGGGAGAGAGAGAGGGAGACATGGAATTCGAAGCAGGTTCCAGGCTATGAGCTGTCAGCACAGAGCTGACCCCGGGCTGTAACTCACCCAACTGTAAGATCATGACCTGAGCTGAAGTTGGAGGCTTAACCGACTGAGCCACCCAGGTGCCCCATGAATTTTTTTTTTTAATAGCTCTAAGGTCAGTAGTTAGCCAAATTAAAAGCTGATATTCAAAGTCTTATTTATCTTTAAATATTTGTTTATTTTTGAGAGAAAGTGTGTGTGTGTGTGTGTGTGTGTGTGTGTGTGTGTGTGTGTGTGTGTATGAGCAGGGGAAGGGCAGAGAGAGAGGGAGAAAAGGAGACAGAGGATCCGAAGCAGCGTCCTTGTGTCAGCACAGAGCCAGATGTGGGGCTCAAACTCTTGAACCACGAGATCATGACCTGAGCTGAATTCAGACGCTTAACTGAGCCACATAGGCTCCCCAGGAGTCTGATAGGGACTTTTAAAAGGCCTTCTCTTCTACTAACCTAAAATGAAACTATGTACCTAAAGGGAAAGAAAAATATTCTGAAGCCCTTGTGGAAGGATTTACTCAAACATTCCAAAGACACAAACTCTAAATGTAGAACATAAGAATCTTTATTTCCATCTTAATTAAAGATCTCTGTATGTTGATGTAAAGGATAATACATATGTATGTATATGTATGTGTGTGTGTGCATAATGGATATAAAAATGTTGCATGTTTGTGGAAAAGTAAGCTTGGGAAAATAATTTCAAGTGTAGCTAAGAGTGGAATGGATTTATATACATTTTTTTTAAATGAGGTTTTTATTAAATGTTTGTTTTGAGAGAGAGGTTTTCCACAAACCTCACAAGTGGGGGAGGGGCAGAGAGAGAGAGAGAGAGAGAGAGAGAGAGAGGAGAGACAGAATCCCAAGCAGGCTCTGTGCACTGTCAGCACAGAGCCTGACTTGGGGCTCAAACCCAGGAACCATGAGATAGTGACCTGAGTAGAAATCAAGAGTTGAACGCTTAACCAACTGAGCCACCAAGACGCTCCTAAAAGATGAGTTTAAACACCGAAAGTATACAGGTACAAAGTTAGGATTTGGTTTTAACTCTGTAAAAAGGACCAAGTGTTCTTTGTTATTGGTCTGCTCTTAAAAAATTACGAACAGAGCTTTTGTTTGTTTTTTTACCTTTTAAGTTACCAGCCTAGGACAGCAAACATTTTGTGTCTTACCAAAATAATTTGCTATGCATCATGTTGTCGTTATAAAGTCTTTGATTACTGAAGAAAACCTAGTCTTCCCAATATTAAAAGAGCTAGGTTTTCTTTACAGCTATATAACCTTCTCTATTTGCCTTTAACATCTTATATTGTCCCTTTGGTTAAATAGGTAATCAAGTATTATTCCATAATGATCTGTGATCCTATTTAATCAAGTATTCAAACCCTTTGACATTTTGTCAAAATTAAATTCTAAATGAATTCTTTGTCCCACAAACTAACTGAAATTTCCCAGTATCCCTGGAAAATCTCAAAGAATTTGTCTCTCACCTTGAAAAAGAGAACTGTTAAACTAATTAGGCCTATTTGGTTTGCTAAGTTACATGGGAAGCATTGTCAAATAAGACAATAAATGTTCTTGGGTTGTGTGTGGATGTATGGTACTAACGTAGGTATTCCATAAATTGTTTGAAGTTTCCAGAAATTTGTCAGTACTTTCATTGTCCAATTATATGCTACAGAAATAATTGCATTTCCTTATCAAATAAACTCTCATCAGATCTTTTGCCATCAGTATTTTAAGTCTTTTGTCATTTATAGTTACTATCCTATTCTGATGATTTTTGGTAAACGTGAGAATCATGGGAAGCACCCTCCCAGTACTCTTGACCGCTGACCCTCCTGCCAAATCACAAGGTGTCAGTACCGGAGTGCACATCATACAACCAAGCAAGGCTCCACCTGACATCTGGTCCTGTGCAAACACTGAGAACTCCAAATAAAATTGACAAGAAAGAGAGGTAGCGAACATCCAGATAGACCACTTCCTCCCAAAAAGGCGATCAAGAACACTTTTCTCTATTCCTCCTTTGCTCTCTGACAATTCTTTTCCTCATTGATCCTCCAGGAGGATCTTTAGGATTCTTTTGTCAACTTTTTTCCTTGCTCTGGTCTGGAAAGAATGCTACTGTTGTCATATCTCTCAGGCAACGGGGGCAGTCAACCCTCCGAAGGATTGTGGTATGTGCCACAATGCTGGTGATCCTGTAGTTCTACCCATCACACACTTCTCCCGGATTTCCAATGCCTCAGTTTCTCTGGAACAAACTCAGCTTGCTCTCTCTCATGTCAGGCTCCCTAACCCTGGGTGTCTGTTTCCATATCTCTGGGAACAACCTCAACCTTGGGAACCTTACACCTAGGCTCTACACAAAGAAAGGACACAAGGCAATGGTAACCAGAATAAAACTTCCTGTATGGTCTGCAGACCCTTCCTTATATTTTACCGGCTTTCATAGCTGTCATGTTTCCAGTCCCAATCCACTTACTCAAATCCAAAGTACCAGGAGACCTTCTTAATTCAAAAATTTTCTTCTTTTGGCAAATCCCTAGTCCTCTGGATAAAAGTAAGCACAAATGAGGCTATGATCAGGAACATCTCAACTCTGAAAGATATTGCAGACTCTGCTGCCGAAGTAACAGCTGCCTGAAGAAAGTCCCTTAACCCTCTGGCCAAAGTTGTTCTTGAGAATAGGATAGTCCTTGATTATCTTTTAGCTGAACGAGGAGGTGTTTGCAGTATGGTCAACACCATGTGCTGCACTTGGATGGGACCTTCTGGAGAAGTTGAGACTCAGCTACATAGGATCACTGAACAAGTCACTCGCCTTAAGAAAGAGACTCCTTCAGGGGCACCTGGGTGGCCTAGTCAGTTAAGCTTCCGACTTCAGCTCAGATCACGATCTCACAGCTCATGGGTTTGAGCCCTGTGTTGGGTTTTGTGCTGATAGCTCAGAGCCTGGAGCCTGCTTCCGATTCTGTGTCTCCCACTCTCTGCCCCTCCACAGCTCACGCTCTGTCTCTCTCTCTCTCTCTTTCAAAAATAAACATTAAAAAAATTTTTTTAATAAAATAAAAAAGAAAGAAAGTGACTCCTTCAATGGGCCCTTTCTTTGACATATTTGATTCTGATTAGTTTGGGTTTGGGGGGTCCATGGCTCCAAATTGACCCTGGGAATTGGGAATTATCCTGTTTATCCTAATTGCAGCAGTCTCCCTGGCACACTGTTTTCTCAAAAGCTTTAAATGCATGTTCGCAGCTGCTAACTATGAAGCAAATGATCTCCCTAAGAGTAGAATGTCAGAAAGGCAGCAAAGAACTTAAATGTGAACCTGATGCTGTGACCTGTGAATGCTGCAGAGAGATCCAGCAAAAAACTGCAAGAACTCTATAGCAGTAGGTGAGAGTAGGACTTCTCTCTTAAAAAAAATTTTTTTTTAAATTTTTTTTTCAACGTTTATTTATTTTTGGGACGGAGAGAGACAGAGCATGAACAGGGGAGGGGCAGAGAGAGAGGGAGACACAGAATCGGAAACAGGCTCCAGGCTCTGAGCCATCAGCCCAGAGCCTGACGCGGGGCTCGAACTCACGCACCGCGAGATCGTGACCTGGCTGAAGTCGGACGCTTAACCGACTGCGCCACCCAGGCGCCCCCAAAAAAATTTTTTATCACATCAGTTAGGTTGAGAGTGTGATCAAAAGATGGAATTCTTAAAAACAAGACAACAGTCCCAAAATGAAGTCGCTCATGCTAAGCCCCATGTCACCAAACTGACATTTAACTTAATTATCGTTTTGGCGCTTCCAAAAATGGAATCTTAAACCAGTCAATCAGGAATCACCCGATGGGCACTGCTTACGTAATCTGCCTGATAGACCTCTGTGGTCCTCTGAAGGAAAGTCACCATGGAATAAGCACCCTGCTTTTTACCTCTTCTAACTTCCTGGTTCGTGTCCCCTTCTGCCTATAAAAGTCTGATTTGGGATACTGCCTCATTTAAATTGATTTTTGCTCAAATAAACTCTTAAAAATGCTAATACATCTCAGTTTATCTTTGAACAGTTCCAACAACAACAACAACAACAACAACAACAACAAAACCCAGTTAGTTGTAAATTCTACCACCAAGAGAATAAAGTGTTCTGTAATAAAAAACCAGAAGGAACCACTGCAGTTCAAAGTGTACTTGGTACATTTGCACATATCTATATGGATAAATCTTAGAAACATAATGTTTAAAAATAAAACAAATGTATGAATAGTATGTTCAGCTTGTAATTTATATAAAGTTTAAAAATACAAAGTAGTGGTATCGTACATATGCATGCACTTGTGTATACATGATAAAGGTTTAAAAATTTGAATGGAAAGTCCACAGACCAAATCATGATAAAAATTATCTGTGAAAAGACAAGCAAGAGAATGAGATTATGAAGTGAGAAAAAGGATTTCAATGTTTTAGTATTTTTATTTATTTAAAAAAAATATTGAACAAAACCAAAAGAAAGGAAGGAATTGTGTGCAGGGCCAATCTGTTTGGCCCTTGTATCTTCTTCCCTTATACCTATAGAAAGTACATCTCTATATTAAAGTGGCACTGTCTAAAAATATGGCTTCTATTATTTACTCTGTTTTCTAGAATTTTTAACGTTTATTTATTTTTGAGAGAGAGAGAGCATGAGCAGGGGAGGGGCAGAGAGAGAGGGAGACACAGAATCCGAAGCAGGGTCTAGACTTGAGCTGTTAGCACAGAGCCTGGTGCAGGGCTCGAACTCATGAACCACGAGATCATGACCTGAGCCAAAGTTGGACACTTAACCGACTGAGCCACACAGGCACCCCTATTCTATGTATTCTAATAAACAAAATAAAATACCATTATTACTTTTTTTTATTTTTTAGAGAAAGAGAGCATGAGTTGGGGAGAGGGGCAGAGAGAGAGAGAGAATCCTAAGAAGGCTCCTCACTGAGTGCAGAGGCTGACACGGTGCTCGATCCCATAACCCTGGGATCATGACCTGAGCTGATATTAAGAGTTGGATGCTCAAACGACTGAACCACCTAGGTGCTCCAGTAAAATATTATCTTAATAGAAGTTACATTTCATGTTCAATTTATTTCTAAGAATTTCTGAATGTTTGATTTTATTTTAAGAATTTCGAAGTAGATTATGTCTTCAAAAGCCAAAATACCTAAAGTAAAGAAATCAAATGTGGCCTAAAATGGTATCATGCTAGAATTGCTTGACATGTAATATTTCAAAAGTGAGACACATTGGTAAATAGTCTCAACAGACTGCCTTCAATGGGACAACTCCTGCCCCACATAAAGTGGTAAGATCTTGTGTTAAGATCTTCTGGAAGTCACACAAATTTCTTAAACAGCTTTGTGTTGATAGGATTTCAGGACCAGAGCACTACCTCGAGGCAAAAGTGATTGAACCACTTTTGCCCACTAATATGACATGAACTATGGGCCAGGGAGCACTGCATACTGTTTCTCATGCTATGCTCCCCTTAGGGAAATAGGAGTTATTTTGTACTTTCCCCCATGTGTTATAGAATAGCCATGTTTGTCCTTTAATCCCAGGCTGCCAGAATATGAAAATTAGAGTAAGAATTGATTGAGAGGAACACACCTCATTTAACTTTAGGATTTCTCCTTTTGGATAAGAGGTGAGTACATGTTTTATATTATTAAGTTTTGAGAATTCCTTTTATATTTTGGATAAAAGTTGCTTATTAAATACGCATTTTGCAAATGTTTTCAGTTTATAGCTTTCCTTTTCATTCTGGTAACAGTGTTTCTTTCAATCAGATCAGAATGTTTTCACCTTAGTGAAGTCCACATTATGTTGTGGACTGTGCTTTTTAAAAAACTCATCACCAAACACAAAGTCAGCTGGATATTATTCTACACTGTCTTCTACTTTTGCAGCTTACATGTAGGTCTGTGATCTATTTTGAGTTCACATATGTGAAATGTGTAAAGATCTATCTGTAGATATTTTTATGTTTATTTATTTTTGAGAGAGGAGAGAGCTTGAGAGGTGGAGGGGCAGAGAGAAGGAGACAGAGAATTGAAGCAGCCTCCAGGCTCCAAGCTGTCAGCACAGAGCCCGACACAGGGCTTGAACCAACCAACCGTGAGATAATGACCTGAGCTTAAGTTGGACGCTTAAGCCACTGAGCCTCCCAGGTGCCCCTAGATTTTTTTTTACGTGGATAGTCAAGTGTTCTACATCACTGTTGAAAGACTATCTTTGCTCCTTTGTCAAAGATCAGTTGAATACATTTCTGGGACTCTATCAATGGGCTCTCTATTCTATTCTATTTACATATTTGACATTTCTGTCTCCAATACTACAGGCACTGTTTTGATTACTGTAGTTTTGTAGTAAGTCTTGAAGTTTAGTGAGACCCCTAAAGTTAATCCACTTTTAGAATTGTGTAGACTATTCTGGATCTCTTGCATTTCTAGATAAACCTTAGAATCATTTTGTCAGTATGCCTGAAATAACTTGCTGGTGTTTTGACAATTATATTTTTGAAGCTATGGATGAAGTTGGGGAAAATGGGTATCTTGACAATATTTAGTCTCCCAATCCATGAACACATAACTCTCCATTTTCTTTGGTTTTTCCCATCAGAATTTTGTAGATTAATACATAGACTTTTGTACATATTTCTTAGATGGATTTATACTTGGACTTTTTTTTCTCTTTCTTTCTTTCTTTCTTTCTTTCTTTCTTTCTTTCTTTCTTTCTTTCTTAGTAGTAATGAAATGGTATTGTGGATTTCATATCAACTTCCAATTGTTCATTGCTAGTGTATAGGAAAACAATTTACTTTTTTTATATTCACCTTGCATTCTGCAACCCTACTATAATTGCTTATTCGTTTCAGGACTTTTTCTTGATTCTTTGGAATTTTCCAGATAGATAATTCTATCATCTGTGAACAAAGACAGTTTTAAATCTTCCTTTGTAATATGTATGCCTTTTGTTTTATCTTCTTATTTCAGTACATTATTGAACTGGAGTGGTGAGAGGGGACATCCTGTGTTTTCCTCACTCAGAAGGGGAAAGCATCAAGTTTCTCACCATTTAATCATGATATTAGCTATAGTTTTTTCTAGGTCTTCTTTATCAAGTTGAGAAAATTTTCCTGCCCTCCTAGTTTGCTGAAGTTGTTATGATGAATGGGTGGTGGATTTTGTCAAATGGGCTTTCTTGATCAATTGATATTTATCATATGATGTTTCTTCTTTAGACTGTTGATGTGATGGATTGTGTTAATTGACTTTTAAATGTTGAACCACCCTTAACACACCTGGAATTAATCTCACTTGGTCATAGTGTATAATTTTTTTATATAAATACTTTGATCCAATTTGGCAATATGTTTTTGAGCATTTTTGCACTTATGTTCACCGGAGATATTGGTCTGAATTTTCCTTTCTTATAATGTTTTTGGTTCGGATGTTAGGTTAATACTGACCTCATAAAATGAGTTTGGAAGTAATATCTGTGCTCCAACTTTCTGGAACAGATTGTAGACAACTGGTATCATTTATTAATTACACATTTGTTAGAATTCACCATTGAACCCATCTGGACTTTGTTCTTTCTGTTTTGGAAGGTTATTAATTATTGATTCAATTTCTTTAATAGATATAAGCCTGTTCACATTATCTATTTCTCCTTGTGTGACTTCTTTAGTTAGTGTCTTTTAAGGAATCGGTCCATTTTATGTAAGTTTTCAAATTTGTGGCATAGAATTATTCATGATATATTTTCATTATCTTTTTATTGTCCATAGGATGAGAAGAGTTGACCCCTAGCATTTAAATATTACTAAGCTTGTCTTCTCTCTTTTTTCTTGGTTAGCTTAGGTAGAAGTTCATTAATTTTATTGATCTTTTCAAAGAACCAGCTTTTGGTTTCATTGGTTTTTCTCTATTGATTTCGTTTTCAATTTCATTGATTTCTATTCTAATTTTCATTATTTTTTTCTTTTTCTTGCCTTATGTTTAAGTTGCTCTTTTTTTCCTCTAGTTTCCTAAGGTGGAAGCGTAATTATAGATTTTACATATTCCTTCTTTTCTAGTGTATGTATTCACTGCTGTGAATTTCTCTCTACAGACTGCTTTTACTCTATTATACACATTTTGATAAATTACATTTTCTTTTTTATTTAGTTAAAAGTCTTTTACAATTTCTCTTGAAAGTTCTTCAACTTGTGTTATTTAGAAACATGTCTAATCTCCAAACACGTTGAGATTTATCAACTAACTTTTTTTTTATTAATTTCGAATTCTATTGTAGTCTGAGAACAAACTTGGAGTGGTTTCTATTCTTTAAACTTGTTAAGGTTATGATTTATGGTCTGTAAAATGGTCTGTTTGGATGAATGTTCCATGTAAGTTTGAGAAAAGTGTATATTGTGGTATTGTTGAGAGATGTGTTCTATAACTGCCAGTTAGATCCAGTGACTTGATGGTGCTCTTCAGTTCAACTATATCCTTACTGATTTCCTAGTTGCTGGAAAGGAAGGGAGTGCAGAAACCTCCAATGGTAATGTGTACTTATCTATATTTCCTTGTAGTCCTATCCGTTTTTGCCCTGCTAACGTGATGGTAAGACACAGGAAACGGAAGTGTCCTATAATCTTATGATTAAATCTGATCCTTTGAATGGGCCTAAGTCCGTAGGCCAGATGCTCAGAAATGTTCCGTAGTTTGTTTGTTTGTTTTTCCCTCCTGTCAGATAAGACAGGATAAAGGAAGTTGGCTTGGCTAATTGCCCTTCCCCAGGTCAGATAAGGGTCTGATAAAGTTCTTTCCCATGGACAGTGGGCCTTTGCTATGGGAAACACTATGGGCATATTTCAGAATGGCTGCTTTCCTCTCCTCTTGTTGGGGACATGATGGGATATGTTGGGTGTGGTGGGGGATCTGCAATTTGAGAACATGGTGGGATTCCTGGAAGTAAAACCCACAAAATTAGGGGGATCCTCCCCCGCACCAATGACGGGGTCCTCATAAGTTTCCATCTCAGGCTAGGTTCACACTCATCATCCACCAGTTCATCAAAATGTTCCATGTAATTTTGAGGAAAATGTGTATTATGCTGTTGTTGGGTGAAATATTCTATAAATGTCAATTAGATCAAGATGAATTGCTACGGAAGTGTTCTTGCCAGTTTATAGCTCCATGGGCTTCTGCTCCAGGTGGTATAAACATGACTGTGATTTTCCGTATTCACCTTGTCTCTCCAGGTTTCACAGTGACAGCTTTCCCTGTGATCTCAGTTTTCTTCTGGGTCCAAGGAAAGTCATTGGTTTTCAATTTGCACAGCACTTGTTTTCTTTAAAAATGGGGTGGGACACCTGGGTGTCTCAGTGGGTTGAGCATCTGACTCGATTTCAGCTCAGGTCATGATCCCAGGGTCGTGGGATTGAGCCTTGAGTCAGTCTCCACACTGAACATGGAGCCTGTTTAAGATTCTTTGTCTCTCTCCCTCTGCCCCTCCCCCTCTCCCC
Organism: Lynx canadensis; assembly: GCF_007474595.2. Classification (NCBI taxonomy): domain Eukaryota; kingdom Metazoa; phylum Chordata; class Mammalia; order Carnivora; family Felidae; genus Lynx; species Lynx canadensis. Next base: position 106,083,029 of record NC_044303.2, on the reverse strand, counting down.
TCTGTTCGCGTGCTTTCTCTCTCTCTCTCTCTCTCTCTCTCTCTCTCTCTCAAAAACAAACAAAAATGATGGGAGTATGTACTCCCACGCTCTTTAAATGTCAGAGCTGAAATCCCTGCCTCTTTTATTTTTAAAATCCAAGTCAACTACATTGAAGTGAACTCACTTGTGACTCAGTCAGATTAGGAGGATTATTTTATATTTTCTGTGTGTACAATGGGATTGTTCCAATAATAGGGTAAAACCCGAGGCCTTGAGTCCCTCAGTCAGGAGATCCTGGTAAAGCTGTTGCTTTTTTAGGCTGTATAGGTAAGAGAAGTTAGTGACTAAGAAAATATAGGACAGTGTTTGGGGATTCCATGGGTGGGTCCAAGCAGATACTTCACAGAAGATCTCATGAGATCTGAATAAAAGTAGTGCGTTTATGAAGGCATGAAAATGAATTGTCATCCTTCAAAGACAATGATATCTCAAGAAATATACTTTATTTCCCTTGGGGAGATGAAAAGTGATCAAAACTACTGAGTCTCCCCTGCCTCCTCCTGTGGTAAGAACTTCCCCAGGGGAAACCAACACCTTGGGGGAACAGGTTAAATGGACCTCTTTGCCTGTGAGTAGCTATCCTTAATGTCAGCCTCCTGTCCTGTCCAGCTTCTCCTTGATCCTCATAATGAGGAAAGAGACAGTGAGAGAAGCCCATGCTCACTAATATTTCTCTATGAACTTTCTGGGAAGGAAAATGAACAACCTGGGGAGACATATAGAAGAGGAGCTAGACCAGGTGAGAGAACCCACTGTGACCTGCCTCATATTTTAGATCAGAACCCAAACTGTGCTGTCTACGATTCCCCACCCCCTGCAGCTTCTCTTCCAGACCCCGGGTTTATAGATAAACTCACTCCTCCTCATGGAGAAAGAGACTTTTCTAACAGAAAAGAGCAATCTCCAGGGACTCAAGGGCAGCATCTGCAAAATGAGAACCAGATGGGTGAGTGTCATTTAGTCTCAAGACAGAATAACAAATAGTATCTATCATACTGGATCTACTGAACCTCAAAAATTGTCAATTATGCTGATAGGAAGAAACACAAGGGAAGAAAAGTACTGCAAAGTTTTACAAAAATTAAAATGCCCAGGTACCCAATGTGTTTTGTGCGGTAAATATAGGGTAACACATGTTCTTGATTTTTAGATGTAACACCAAATTTAAAAACAAGGCATCTAGGTGGCTCACTCAGTTTAGCATCGGACTCTTGGATTAGACCTGGGTCATGATCTTGCAGTTCATGGGTTTGAGCCTCGTGTCAGGCTTTGTGCTGACAGCATGGAGCCTGCTGGGATTCTCTCTCTCTCACTCTCTTTGCCCCTCCCCTGCTCACGCTGTGTCTGTCTCTCTCAAACAAATAAACTAAAAAAAAAAAACAAAAAAACAGCTTCTACTGAAAAAAAAAATGATAAAGAACTCCTACCACATTAAACACACATATGTATTGTTGTAGAATGCCTCCTGGCATTAAAAAAGTTAAAATGTTTACATTTGAGTGCCTTATATTTGTAGAAACACAGTATTTTATGGTCTCTATCAAGTTACATCATTCTAAAATAAAATAAAACATACTAATGAGGGTCTTAACTTTTTTGATGTAAGTGGAACAACTTAATGAAACTGATAAATATTTATACAAATGAAACTTTGACTTAGCCATTGCCCTAACATTCATAATGCATTTAAAAGTTCTCTGAAAATAAGTTACAACCTTGCACATCAAAGATACTTCTAGAAATGAGATTATGAGCTTATTGAACACTAACTGCTACTATGGCAGTAAGTGTATAAATAAAGAATAAAACTAGTAACATTACCTGGTAAGTCAAGAATAAAACTAGTAACATTACCTGGTAAGTCAGTCCCAGGCACATACTTGAAAAATTAGTCTTTAGACAAAGATATATGAAGTCTTCATGGTTCATGAGAGTAAGGAAGGATGTTTGTAGATTATACATGTGTGCCTACATTGATTTATTGCTTCATAAAGCATTTGACACATATATAACAGGAGAATCAATTCTTGTTTAGATCGGTTTTTAACATACCATCAAATAATTTGGCAAAAACACAGAGACATCTGTACAGATGATGAAAAATAAATGGCAGGAGGAAAGAAACACAGGAGTAATGGAATGACTGTTGCTCAAGTATGTTCAAAGAGTCACTGTGTTTCACAGACAAGCCCTGGGAGGTTAAAATGTAGAGTCATTGGAAATAGTTGTAAATAAAGATAAAGTGTCCATATATTCAGATACAGTCTCTATGTTGTAGAATTTTCAGAGTGTAGTATAATGACGTGAGCAGGAAAACCAGACTTCACAGTCAAGTCTCTACAGAGCCCCTTACTTTGCTGTCCATCTCTGTGTAAGGTGAAATGCCTCCCTCCTTTAAACACAGATAGTGAGTATGCAAGAGTGCTGTTAATCCGCAGGAGGATGGTAGGTGGATAAGTTCTTTGTAGATCCAGGAAGGGGAAGCCAGTCTTCCCAGTAATAAGACACATTTTCCTGAACTGAAATGCAGTTCCAGAAAGCATTCCATTCTCCTGCCTATTTCTGGCTGCCTATTTCTGGCTGCCTATTTCTGGCTGGGTAAGCACCATAGGCCTCTAGGTCTGCTCAACTCCCCTGTCTCCATATGGTGGAACAGGAAACAAAAGAAGGAGCAATCCAAAGAAAGGGAGGGGCTCCTGGGTGGCTCAGTTGGTTAAGTGTCTGACTCTTGGTTTCAGCTCAGGTCATGATCTCATGGTTTCATGAGTTTGAGCCCCATGTCAGGCCAAGTGCAGAGCCTGCTGGGGATTCTCTGTCTCCTCGCTCTCTGCCCCTCTCCCACTCGCACTGTCTCTGTCTCTCTCAAAATAAATAAAAACAAACTTTAAAAAAAAGAAAGGAAGGAAGGAAGGAGGCTTTCTGCTTCTGGAGAGGAATGTGTCACTCCTCCTTGCTTATCTTGTTAGATGCAGGCTCTGGCTTGAATCAAGAACCTGTCAATCAATTTATTCACTTATATATTTGCTTATTTTAGTAAAAAAAAATTTATGCCTACTCTGTGCAATGCACCATTTTAGGTCCTGTGAGTCATGTGTAAAAACACTGCATTCATGTAAAAACACAAGTCCAAGAACACCTTCATCTCATGAGGCCCAACTTAATTTCAGGTCTTAATTTTACCAGTGATAGTAAGAGAGTTTCAGAATTTATTATAGTGAAATTTTTAAGAATAAATCAAAAGGGGGCATCTGTATGGCTCACTTGGTTAGGTGTCTGATTCTTGATTTTGGCTCAGATCATGATCTCAAGGTTTGTGGGATCGAGACTCACATTGGGCTCTGTGCTGATAGCGTGGATCCTGTTTGGGATTCTCTCTCTTCCTCTCTCTCTCTGTCTCTCCCTGGCTTGTGCTCTCTCTCTCACTCTCAAAGAAATAAACTTAATAAAAAAAAAAAAGGAAACACTGCTGGCCACCTACATTTCAGCTGCAAGTAACCAAATTCAACTGAATTGTGTTGGCTAAATCTCATGTGGCACCTGCCTTAAAGTAAAATTAATAAAACCCTTCCTCCAATAACACACACACACACACACACACACACACACACACGCACACACACCTATTCCAACAAGCACTGATGAGGTTGACTTTCACTGACATTTTCATGGAATAGTGGTTTAAATCCCACATCACAGAGCAAACCTTTCTAAACATCCTCTTCAAAGATCAATGCTGAATGTCTTCCATTTCCCCCTCACATCTTACCTCCATCTTTACCCACCCTGTTCTGTGCCTTAGAAGGCTGAGTTGTGTTGACTCCTATCATTGGGCTCCTTGCCCTGTGGCCAATGGCAAGTTCCAACAAGAAATACCAGCAGAGTAAGGGACCAAACTCCCCCCATCCCCTAGACCTCCCTAAGCCCCCAGGGCTTCTCTAGTTGGCTTTATCCCACATCCCGAGACAGAAAGCTTTTACTGTTTCTTAGGCAGCCCTTTTATCACAGTGTTTGCTGTCTCCAGATTCCTATGATCGGTCCTTGCCTTCAGATCAAGGAGTTATAGTGATGTCTTTTGTTGTGTGTTACTAATTCTGTACTACCCCTTATGCTTTCCCTACAGACTGCATACATTTTAATTAATAATCCCTTTATTAACCTCTTTTTAAATTATGCTAATTTGAATATGCCATCTGTTTCCTGCCAGGACTAATGACCAATACAATATCCCTATTTCCCCCAAAGTTCTACTGTCTGTGGTATTTGTCGCATCTCTGTATCTCTCTCAGCCTCTCTTATTCCTCCCACATATGTCTCCTTGCAGACAATGCTCCGTATGCTGATCCTAGTCTGTGTGCGCACGTACACACACACGCACACACACACACATACACACACGCGCGCACACACACGGTGCTCATCTACAAGTGTCAGCAAATTAAAGTCTGGTTATTAGCTTAAAATGTAACTATTGTCTCTCCCTCAAAACCCGTTTTGGGGAGAGTCAATGCATTTGTCAACAGTGATCTGTTGGTTCAGAAGACTACAATATTTTCTCATGACACCTAGGGTTACCCACTCATGCTCCACGCAGCCACCAGCTCCCCTTCACAATCCTATTACAGGGTGGAGTATAAGACTGTATCTGAATCTCTCTTAATTCCACTGTCTGGCCCTGCCTGGCTGGGTTCACCAAAGCATCAAGAAATACAACAATGGTGAAAGTATACCTCCAATGCAGACACATTCAATAGCATCCAGATTCAAGGAAGAGGAGGAGAGCAGAGTTTTGAGTCAGGTTTCCTGTCCCACTTGTTGTGTTTGCTTTAGCATCTCTCTGATGTTCCCAACCCACATCTAGAAGCAGCATCAAAAGAACATCTTCCTTCAGATTTCTGAGTCCTGAAAATGTAGACCAGTGCACTCTGTCCTGAAATGTAATGCAGCCTCATGCTAACTTCTTGCAGTAACCAAAATAAACAATACAATGTTTCAAACTCCCGAAATCCGGAAAGGCCTTCAGCTTAATTGTGAATACTTCCTATCTATATGTCCTTCTCTCCTAGATGTATCTTCTTTATGAATATCAAGGGCTCAATAATATCAAATTGGCGGTGTGGGTCTCTGGCAGGGGCCCTGGACTGTCTGTAAGGAACCAACTAGTCCCAAGTCTTGGCCATAATCTTGCTCCTCAAGAGGTTTAGATGCACTACACTGAATCATACCCTCAGGGCCCCCAGCTTCCCTGACTCAGCCAGGCGGCCACTGACTGAGACTTCTGTCAACTGGCAAAGACTGCCTGGATTCTATGAGCAATGTTTAGCCACCAGTACCCCCTACACTAATCTGCCCTAGCTGATTCCAGTTTTTGGAACTGTTGCCCAGCACGTTGTTACAAGGCTGGCTGCCAATGTCTCTCAGACTTAAACATATGTGCAGAGTAAATCTCCACTTCCTGTTGACAAGCTCCCACAAACTAAACAACAGATTCAAGTCTCTCCCAGCTTTTGCTGGGTTTTCTTCAAGCATTATGGTATAAGCATGGACCTTTATGTGGGTCCTAGAACAGGACACTGTAAACTCCACTTCATTTCTCCACTTCCAAGACTTGCCATCTACATATCCTTGGAATATTTTAACCTTCGCTCAGTCATCTGCCCTCCCTGGCACTACACTCCTTGAAAACTATTCTCCTTTCCAATAGTGGGAAACTGCTATTCTAGCCTGATGCTTTTCTCCACAGTAGTATATTTTAATAGAGGATGCCTGGTCTGGGTTGCCTTTAGATATTAGTTGATGAATAAGTGATTATTAGGAAACTTCCCTATCTTTACTTTGGAGAACTGTTGGAATACAAGTCCTCAGAACTAAATTCAGAGACTCAGATTCCATTCCTGCTGTTTGCTGGCTGATCCTTTCTGAACATTGGTTTACTCTTCAGACAGTGAGAGCACTGGACTACCCCAGGAAAGGTAAGCAGTCTTCCTTGTGTGTGACATTTCTGTTTGAATAGCAGTGGCCACTCATAGTGTTGTATTGAGAAAGATTTAACCATCAAGTTCAGGCTCTCTGAGAAAGAAGATCAGGCAAGGGAAGGGTCAGCATCTAAGCCTCTCCTGGACTAGATTATTTCTATATTCATCTTCAAAGCAAAAATATAACAGTACTAAAGATTTCTTCAGTACCTAACCAGCAGCCACTGGTCCACTGGTCCATCAGTAGAAAGGCCTATTAGCTAATAAGCCATCTTGTATGTGGTTGTCTGGAGAACGCAGAGATGTGAGTCAAGGATTCCAGGTAATGCAGTGAGTGGCTTTGTTAGTCACTGTATAATTCCTTCTGGTGAGATCTATTCCCTTGTCAATATTGGTAAGGTATAATCATATCAGTTCTCCAAAGGTAAACATATCATGTGACAACTATGTTATTTGGCATGTTAGAAATGAATATGAATTGAATATGAATTGAAAATGAGTATGAGGAAATAAAGTGATTTCCTCAACTGCTGTTCAAAATGCAAATTATACTTTTATCCTTGGAGTTACAGGGATTGATATCTGCAAAAGAATTGTGTGTAGGTTTAAATATACTTGTTCTTTTGTGTTTACAGTAAAACACTAACCCCACGGTGACCACTTCTTAATTTTTTTCCTTTTATTTTTTTCTGTCAGTAACACATATGTACAATATGTGAAATATTTTACCCTAGGCTGTAAAGGGTAAGGGTGTAACTAACATTTCCTTTTCAGTCTGAAAATTTACAGGAATGCACGAGCACATCTGTATGGAATTAGCAGATCTGATTCTATAGATCCATGTGACCCTCCAGTTCTAGTTTCTGTGCTTCTGAGATCAGCTTCCCCTGCCCCTCCTTTAATAAAAATATGACTTGTCTACATTATGGGTAACATAATTAAGCCAGGATAATACAAACTTGTTTAAATATAAACTCCAAACCATCAAATTGCTTCATGTGTTTGCATTCATTTGTAAAATATGATCTCCTGAGATATCTTTTATTGGGCTAAACACCAAAACAAGCAAATAGACTCCGAAAAATAAGAAGACAGCATTCTGGGATTTCAAAGTTGACAAATTAAGAATTCTTATGCAATAAAATGATTTCATCTTGGAATCTTCTTTTGCTATTTAATTTATGTACTCTACGTGATCCAAGCTTACATTTCACGAAAGTGTAAATACATTTAAGACAGATTACACTTGCTTCATTAATCATGCTATCAGACATTCAGTCCTAAACTATAGGTCTTTTTTTTTTAATATGGTTCCATTGGGAAATCACACATAGTGTTAATCTTTTTTATTCCTATGGGCTTGCTTACTTCTATTTTTCAATTTTTTAAAAATTAGAGTTCTAATGTATTACAGCAGCTTTTACATTTGTCTATATAAACCATTGAAAAGGCTAATTCTACTTAGAAAACAGCTACAGAATGCAGTGCATGAGATCAGAAGTATTCCTGAAAAAGAATACTGGATTATTATTTGTGTTAAATTTTGCATACCAAGCCATTGGTCCAAAATGACAGTTGAGCTCCCTTTCATATTAAAAATATATGATTATATAAACAGACGTATAAGAAGCAAACTTTAAGTAAGTGCAAACTAACTGCAGTTCTAGGCAAGAGTTACACCTTCATATTTAGGGTAGTAAGAGCTTATATCTTAGAGGAATTAGCCAGTCAAGATGATGCAGAGCGGATACATTTTCCAATGCATTTTGTTATAGAAAAAAGGAAAGTCATATTCTATGCAAAGTGACCCATGCAGAAATTGGAAGATAGTAGAGATCTGTGTTAGTGATCAGCGATGACGATAATGACTGGGACTGGAAAACAGTATGTGGGACTAGAGGGAAATCTCTCTCTCTCTCTTTTTTTTTCCACAGGAGTAGAAAATCCAGGCCAAGGGAATTTCCAAATACGAGTTGGGGTAGATGGTTGGTATCCTGGAATCCTAAGAAGTTTGGATTTTATTTTAGAAGACATACAGGGGAGAAGAATATTGCGTCTGAGCTGGGATTGAGCAAAATGACTTGTTTGATCTGGTTCTGGTGAAAAAAAATGTAACTGTATGGCAAGGGGTTACTATGGCATGAAAGTTTCTGAGAAGACTGAGTAGAGCAGCTTGTTTGGCCCTGGATGGTGGCGTGGAGTGAGGTTGAAACAAGTTCACACAATTGGACAGTTCAGAAACTGGAAACTGCAAAGCGAAATTTAGGCTGGAGAGAGAAAAAAATGTAGAGAAACATTTGGTTGTGACTCTAGGAAAATCATTAATAGTTTGTTTTTATACCAGTTCCAAGGTCGTCAAAAAAATCGTTACATGAAAAAAGTCAAAATGTTCGAAGGACCAGTATTTTAAATGAAAGAAAGAAAGAAGAAAGAAGAAAGAAAGAAAAGAAAGAAAGAAAGAAAGAAGAAAGAAAGAAAGAAGAAAGAAAGAAATATAATGAACACTAAAGGTAAGCATGCCTGTGTTGTACTTTTGAAATATTAAAAGCATTAAACTTTAAAATTTCTTCAGTAAAACTTAAAAAATATCAACTTAGTGATAAAGTCACTGCAAAGACATTGATACACATAAAAGAAAAATTATAGGAAAAGAATTTTATTTGCTTTGTATATTCAAAAAAGGAATTTCAAGATGACTTTTAAGAAATAAGTTCCTTGGGAATGAACATCCTTTAACATAGTAGCTTAAATTTCTGTTCATTTGAGTGGGGAACCATTGTGTATTTGAACAGGAAAATCTTATTTATAAAGGGCTTCCTCATCCAAGAATCTTAAATGTACTATTGCAATTGGCTTCAAAAATTGAGCCCATAAATTGCCTAATATATTTTAAAGATGAGGAATTTGAAACTTCAGGGTTCTACTTAAAGTAGAAATCTAGTTTCATAAGAAAATTTCACTATTCCAGAGGGATAAAGGGATGGGAGATAGAAATAAAAGAAAATGGGAATGTGTTAAAAAGAAATTCAAACAAATCTATAATAAATTCAAAATTTAAGAAAAAGATTAAAGAGTAAGTCTGTTAGCAACTTTATATCACTTACACCTATTTTACTTTTTCATTGGAAAATACTCTTTATTGAACTAAGAAATTCCTTTGGTTGATGGACAAAAAAAAAAAAAAAGCAAAAACTGGCTTTTTCATTTATACTTTTTAAGAAGATAATAGAGTTTTTATTGACTATATTTACATGGCTTCAGGAAAAAATTAAGTCTATTTCCAACATACAGTGCCAAAACTGGGTTGGAAAAGGTATATGAAAATAAAAGTAATATAAAAGTTAGCATAGTATTTTAAAGTTTTTTTGTACAGTAAATGGCTTGGTTTCTTTAATTAAATGACTTAGAAAGCAGAAAATATGTATTGTCTTTTTTTAAGTTTATTTATTTATTTTGAGAGAGAGCACGCATAGGGGAGGAGCAGAGAGAGGGGGAGACAGAGAAGCCCAAGCAGGCCCCGTGCTGTCAGGTCAGAGGCTAACGTGGGGCTTGAGCTCACCAACCACAAGATCATGACCTGAGCTGAAGTCAAGAATCAGATGCTCAACTGACAGAGCCATCCAGGCACCCCGAAAATATGCGTTTTCATGATGACTATTTTGGTAATACAAAGGTTAAATCTGTAAAATATGCCAATAGTTTAGAAGATTAAATGGATTCCTAAAAATCTTACCCTTGTTTCTAACAGATATAGGAAGAGTCCCAAATAGAGGTTTCATGAGTTCCGTTTAAAAGTTTTAAAAATAAACATCCAATAGGTATTTATTAATTTTTTAAAGTTTATTTATTTTGAAAGAGAGCACACAGGAGGGGGAGAGAGAGAGGGAGAGAGAGAGTGAGTGAGAGAGAGAATCCCACTATGACAGTGTGGAGCCCAACGTGGGGCTCGAACTCATGAACCATGAGATCATGACCTGATAACCAACTGAGCCACCCACGTGCCACCAACAGGTAGCTATGTAGAGAGTAATAACAATGAGTATATTTACATTGAATGCAATGATTTAAATTCTGGTTGGAAGGATTGTTCTATTACTTAAGGAAGTCTCTTCATATAATATTTATCAAATAGATATATCTTTTAGTTCAACAATCACAGTTTATTTTTTAAATACTTCTTAAAAATAGAAATACAATTTTAACATAATAAAGAGTATCAGATAATTAAAGAATTTTATTTAATGATGAAATAATAGAAGTACCTTATTAAACTGTTAATTGTGCATCAGCATAATTAAATAAATAGCAAAACTCTGATACCTGCTATATATTGTTCAAGCAATTAGTACCATCTTAATAATACATGAAAGAAAAATTTAAGCTTATTTTTAGAAATGAAACCACAGAGCAAGTTTTTTAGCAATATCAACTAAAACTAAAAGTAAAATTTGTTCCACAATGTCAGTATTTTTTAATAAATAAATAGTATATAAAATTATTTATAAATAATTAAGAATCACTTAATTTAATGACCACAAATTGATAATATTCATACACACCAAAAAGAAAATATTTTACAATTGTTTTCAAAATAACAAAATCAAAACTACCTGGCAAAATCTTGCTAGGAAATATACATGAAAGATACTATAAATCTTGTACAAGCAATAAAGAATAACATCTTAAGTGGAAACATAGGCCTCGTTTCTACATGGGAAGAATAAATTTTATAATGATGCTACCTGTTCCAAAATAATTTACTGGATTAAAGCAATTTTTGTAGAAGTCAATGCAGTTCTCCAGTTAATCTAGAATGAACAGTAGATGGAGTGAGTGCTGTGGATATTTACTCTTTGACATCACCCGCATTCCTTTCCTCCTTATTGTTTTCTTGATTTTACTCCTTCCACAAATGGCCTATGTGCTACAAGAGAAGTCACCTCATCCAGGTCAGCAGTGGCCCTTAACTGGCTCAGAGCAATCAGCTACTCCCACTTGCTTGCTAGAGAGATTGTTTCAGGAAAGGTCCTGTATGGAGTTCAGAAGGACACATATTTTACTAGAAGCTTCCTAGGAAAACAGTCCTTGCTCTTGCTTGGAAGTTACTTGAGATACTCTCTCTTAACTCCCTGTTAGGCAGAGTCCATCCTTTAGAATAGTGCATGACACCAAGTTGACTTTCAAAAAGTTGTTGACTCACTAATTAGAACATCACAATCCTTCCAGTGAAGCCATATAGGAGGGGGAAAAAGTGAACAAAACTAGGAAGAGTAGAGAAATGAAAACGCTTTGTAAACAATGACATTAAGCCCCTCTATAATGGGCATTTGTCATGTGTGAGTGCCCAATATATTGTGAATTCCTCTAGATTTCAATTGTTTCCTACATTGTGAATCTTGTCTTGCCAATACAACAACAAACCACCTTTCTCAGTTCCCTTTGCCTCAGGATCAAGAAACATGACTTCACTTTAGCAACCAAGCTTACCCAAAGCAGGACTCAATTGCAATAGAACTGCAGGAGGAAATGCACAGAGTGGAGGCCTCTTCAGTGGGTGGCCACAGACGTAGTGTGGTCTGGGCCTAAGGTAGTCAGGACAGCAGAACATGGCAGAGGAAGCATGGTTCTGGTGGTGATGGTAACAGCAGAAAAACAAACAAACAAACAAACAAACTCTGGAGAATGATTCTGGGAATTTTTTCAGGAAGGTCAGCCTCTCTATCCCTCCAGAGCTTCCAATGATTGTGTATGGTTTCTCACATCATTTAATAAACGTCTTATTGATAAAACAGGCACAGTGGATTCTTGTCTACAGTTAAGAACTATGATCAGCACACAGCCCTACTTCTATGTTCTCTTATTTTGTAAGGCGCTTTTGGGTTGGAATTTTTGTCAGTCACAACCTAATTCATTATAAGGTAGCAAAAACACTTGGGGAAAAAAGAAGATTAAGGAAAACTAGAATTAATGTTGGGAGATTAAACATATCCTTAGTATATGAAAATATCACCTAGGGAGGGAATGTAGTCAGAGAACCTCAACTGCCAGGTCTGCTGAGACCTCACACAAGAGGAATAGCCAGCAAGAGACTGAAATTAGTAACTGGTGAGGTGGGAAGAAAGGGAAAAGGCAGTGTTATAGGAGCAAAGTAAGGAACATTTTTCCAAAAAGAGGGGATGAACAATTTTTTAAATTTATTTTTTAATTTTTTATTTATTTATTTTTGAAAGAGAGAGGGCAGGGGAGGGGCAGAGAGAGAGGGAGACAGAGAATCGCAAGCAGGCTCCACAGCACAGAACCTGATGTGGGGCTTGGGCTCATAAACCGTGAGAACATGACCTGAGCTGAAACCAACAGACGCTTAACCCACTGAGCCACCCAGGTGCCCCATATCAATTATTCTTAAAGATAGGGGTTAGTAAAATGAAATGATTAAAGGAGTATGAGTCAATGAACACAGAATCACATCTACTGGATTTGTCAATTTAGCATTCATTTGGCAGCCCTGAAAATGACTAGCTTCTGTATGGTAGTCGAAGAAACTTTAGTTGGCCTGGGTTTAAGAATAAATAGGGTGCCACCAATGTGGTTGCAGCTTCAGTAGAGCTCCAGACCCACTTGCTCCTTCTGACTCCCCAGCGTTCCCTCTCACTGAGACATAAGTGGGTCATGAAACACTACTGTAGCTGTGACTTCTAAAGACACTGGAAAGACATGCATGGCAATTAAAATTGCCCTAGTCAGCGGCCATGTGAAATCTCCAGAGAGGGAGTGTGCTGGACATGTTTAGAGGCACAAAGTAAAAGAACCTCAAAGTTAAGAGACCGGTTGGGACACCTACCAAGACTGAGAATCCGTATGAGAAACATTCTTTGTGATGAAGTTTCGAAGAGTTGAAATTCTTTACCAGATCAGAATGCTCATGACTCATTGACTTGAACAGTCCTTCAGAGAGGAAGCAGATTACCTCCACCAATATCAAGTCAGGAGTAGAGGTTGAGGTCATAATTGCAAATGGTTTAATCAACTGAAGTAAAACCTTGGACTGTAAGTAACTTTTAAAAAAACTGTTTTTAATGTTTATTTATTTTTGAGAGAGAGAGACAGAGAGTGGGGGGGGGGTGGTTCGGGGGCAGATAGAAAGGGAGACACAGACTCCGAAGCAGGCTCCAGGCTCTGAGCTCTCAGCACAGAGCCCCATGCTGGGCTCAAATTCAGGAACTGCAAGATCATGACCTGAGCCAAAGTCAGATGCTTAACCGACTAAACCACCCAGGCGCCCCAGAATTGCAAGGAAAGTAACTTGTTCTATGTGTGTTCTGCAAGATGAGCAAATATTTCTAATAAATTTTAACCTGATAAACGAGGCATGTCTTACAATAAAAGTAGTACCCAATGCTGGATATCACATGAATACAACAGAGCCAATGGTTCTCTCTCTCTCTCTTTCTCTCTTTCTCTTTCTCCCTGTGGAATTGCGGGTGATCATCTCCCATGCTCAGATTCTTGGTCTCAGGCCACAGTGTTTGGCAGAAATCAGTGATTTTTCAGAATGTTAGAAGGTGCCCACAACCGGCACTAGTGTATTTTTTGTCTCTTCAAAGCACCTATGGACCAAACACCATACAAAAGTAAGCTTAGAAATGCTTTGCTTCATTCCACATCACAGGATAGGTTCCTTGTTATAGTTGTATGAGAAGAAAAAGATTTCATTGGGCCAACAGATAGCAGTGATTCTGTTAGTGATAGTAAAAGTCATCCTACACAATAGCCCTCCTCTCTCCTGTCTCCCTCATACCAGCCACAAAGGGTTTCAAAGGTAAGTTCAGGTTAAGTCATTTTTCTCTACATTTTGTATTCTCTTTATTATTTTATGTCATATTAATTGTATATTTACATACAATATACAACCGTATAATTGTACATTGAATTGTAATCAATTTTATATGAATATTTTTGGGTTGTAGAATGAATCATCTGAGTTTCCATTATTTCTTTTGGGGAGATTTGCTTTGATATTCAAGTGCTTTGGATTGCAAACATATTTCGGGAACCAATTATGCTTGCAAACCAAGGTTTTACTGTATTTTAATGAATTGGCTATTAGGTGCTACATAAATAAGCAAGTAAATAAATAAACAAATAAGGATGAGGAAGTAAGGACAGCAGTGAGGAATGCAAAAGGACTATCACAGTATTTGGAATGAGACAAGAGACAGAGGAGAATTTTTTTCTTTTTAAGATGAAGGATAGCTAATGCTGGTGTACTGAGGCTGAACAGAAGGTAGAGCCAGAAGAATGTAATTTTTCATAAGACTGGAAGAGACAAGTTCCAGACCATTAAGTGGGGGAGTTGGCCTCTGGTTAGAAATGGACACTTCTTGGGGCCCCTGGGTGGCTCAGTGGGCTAAGCACTCAGCTTCGGCTCAGGTCATGATCTCACGGTTCATGGGTTTAAGCTCCATGTTGGGCTCTGTGCTGACAGCTCAGAGCCTGGAGCCTGCTTTGGAGTCTGTGTCTCCCTCTCTCTCTGCCCCCTACCCCTCCCCCGCTACTCTCTTTCCCTCTCTCAAAAATAAATAAACGTTAAAAAAAATAAAAAAATAAAATGGACACTTCTTCCAATATAGCAGGAAGTGAGGCAGAGAAGTTCAGATGCAGTCAGGTGAGTAGATTTGGTAGTAAAAATGAAGGGGTTCCTGTCTTATTTCTTTTATCATCTCAATGAAGCATAAGAGATATTATCCTATAATACAAGGAGAAATGTGATGAGGTGCAGAAGGTTTAAAAGAATGGAAAAGGTGTTAAATATTTGTGTTGAAAGCAGGGACATGAATTTACCCGGATACAGAACATATTTATCATTGCAGATAGTTCTGCTGGACTGCATTATTTCAAAGCAATGTTCCATTCTTTGGAAGCAGATGCAAGATGCAGGGTTTAGTCGAGATTAATTGTTTGCTAGGTGAGTGGGATAAACAAAGGAGTATTTTCATGGGAGTTCCATGCAATGTAAGTTGGCTGGGGAAAGAAGTGAACCAGGAGAGCATGATAGAGAAAAGTATAAAGGGTGGCTAGTGGTAATTTCAAGTGATGTTGCAAACATGTTTGCAGTGGTGTATTGTAGTAAGTGGCCTGGGCTAGCAAGTGATGATCAGAGAGTACTTAGGAAGAATGAATTATTTTAAGGATGATGTAGTTACTGTTCATAAGGTTTACTGTGTGACCCTGCAAGTAAGTAGCTGAGGTAGGATGGAATGATGATTGGAAATAAGGAAGTTTAGAACCTGGGAGGCCAGAGTGTTGAACATGTTATTGACATGAATGTTGTTCTATGAGAATTTTGACTGTGGAACAGGAGAGGAAGGGGTAGATCTGGGAGTTTAAGACTTGAATAAATGACAGGGAATGATGAGGAATTGCAGACTGAAGGAGAAATGATTTGGTAGCAGCAATGAGGAGCAAGGAGGACATTTACTGACATACTGCCCCTAAGGTTCATGAGGTGTGTGTGGCGGGGGGAAACCTTCTACTAATGAGGTTTGCAAAGGCAGTGGTATCAATGAGAGCTCCTCAGGTTTCTGAGAAAGCTAAAAGGGTTAAAACAGTGTAATATTGTTATGGAAGTAGACAGGGGACACCTGGGTGGCTCAGTCATTTAAGTGTCTGACTTCAGCTCAGGTCATGATCTCATGGTTCATGACTTTGAGTCCCGCATTGGACTCTGCTGTCATGCAGAGCCTGTTTCAGATCTTCTGTCCCCCTCTCTGTCTCTCTGCCCCTCCCCTGCTCACGTTCTCTCTCTCTCTCTCAAAAATAAATAAAACATTAAAAAAATTAGAGTAAAGGACTAGGATACATAGAAAGGAATTAGACTCTAATACATAGAAGAATATATTATAAAATACCACACATCAGTAAAAAGGGGATAAGTGCTGGGCACTTTGCTCACCAAGTATCAGGAAATACAAAAAAAAATCAAACAAATATCTAATTTCTTTTTAAAGAAGTGGTTTCTAAGTTTTGAAGAAATGGTATGGTAGAAAAAATTTTTACATTGACAGATTTAAAAACTTTTGTAAATAAAAAAGAAAACATAATTACAAAAATAAAAGATACTAGTCAAGCAGGTAAAATGTTTCCAACAAATGCTGAACAAGTAAAGAGATTATTATTAATGCAGATACAACTTATTTGCAGGAAGACCAAGAATAAGAATTTGCTCTCATCTCTCCCTTGACTTGACCTAAAAACAAAACAAAAAAGCAACAACAAACAAGGAATAAACTCACCACAGTGAAAAGAACAGGAAGAGAGGCTTATCCATGGAGGAAAGGTTTCAATAAATTTAGGTAAAGAAGATCCAAAAGGTGAGCTATTTGACTACTCGGTGTTTCAAAAAAGGAGAATGGAAAAGATGGAGGTAAGTAAATAACAAAAGAACTAAACAAAGCCATTATTTCTGAGATAAAAAATTCCCCGAAATACTCAGCATTATGAATGAAAAAAGACTCCTCTTCTGGCATTTATGAACCTTAAGGAAGAATAAAAATTATCACATTTTATAGAAAGAGAGGAAAACAGAAATCTAATTCATTTGCAAAGGCATGAGAATCAGACTGGCATTAATTCTCATCATCATACTGATAGAAAACGGGATAATAAAAAAATTAAATGGGATAAGACAACAAATAAAGTAGATGTGGGGCAAAAAAAACCCCACAAATTATAGGTCAGGATTAAATACATATTTGGAATATCAGGATATTGTAAAAAAAAGTTGTTATTTAAATATGTGTGTGATTGTTTTCCTCTGGCTGTATATTATCCAACATGTTTCTTTTTTAGAGAGTATTTCCTTTTGTGCACAGTATTTCTGGGATACAGTTCTCTGCCTTCAACTATGGAAGACAGATGGGTGAGTCCTCCCATAGAGGCTATGCAGGCTGGTGCTTAAACTCAGCCACTGGACACTCACATCCAGGACTCTGAATCAGAAGTGAACGAAGTAAAGATGAAGGGGCAGAGATAAATTATTAAGGATAGCTGAAATAATATCTAGTAGTGACAGAAGGCCTATTCCTGCTAAAATACAGTGGTTATACTTCCTCCTTGAGTTGCATGTATCTTGAGCCTCATTCTATAATTATTATCACATTTCGGAGCTATTCAAATTCCTTATAATAGATTCACTTCCTGCTTAAGACAGTTTCTTCAACTTGCAGTTAAAAATCCTAGCTTATTCTATAATTACATCAGGTTTCTAGAATTGGTAGAGAAGTTTGGCCCAGCTGGAGCTGAAGACAAATAGCTAATCAGCATATTGTTTATTTGCTATTGACAATATTTGAGTACAAGCCTTTGGTGAAATTCATTGCCACTGCAAAGTAATAGTATGAAAGGCATGAGGAATTCAAAGGTTACTAAATGGTGTGGCTACTTCTAAAGGACTCAGATGTATTAAAGGAGAGAATACCTAGATCAAATCTCTAAGTTTCAGTCAAAAGTAGAAGTGAAACCCGAGAAATTTCTATAATTTTGCTAAAATAACCTCTTATCTCTCAGAGCCAAAGACTTATCAAAGTCAAGGACCAAACTTCTAATCTGACCATGAAGATTGCTGATATACAATGTCAATTAAATTTACTACCTAGTCATGTCTTGATAAGGATATGTGTTCCACAGAAATTGAATTCAGTCTTTGAGAAGATGAATATGGTTCTAATTGCTTGCTGTGCTTATAAACAAAGCTATAGACTCCCAACGTGGTCCTCACTAAACAAAGTTGAGATGCCAGAAATTCCTTGGTATAGTGTAGAGGAAAGAATTCAGACTTCAAGATGTAGGCATGCTAAAATGTATTTAAGTGTGTCCTACCCCCCCCCCCCCAACTATGTCCCCTGACAAATCCCAGAAAGCAATTCCTTTACCAAAGGCTTGTGTCCTATTAGGGCGAGACCACTACCACCTAAGGAATGAAGAAATGGTAAATATGTGAGTCAATATTTAAAAATCATCTCTCTTGCTATATATGAAGTCAGAGTCAAGGTTCCACTAGAGAAAAAGAACCAGTAGGATATATATGAGACTTATTACAAGGCATTGGCTTATGCAATTGTAGGGGCTGGTTAGTTAAATCCAAAACCCATAAGGACAAGCTCTCAAAAAGGGTAGGTTGGAAACTCAAACAGAAGATTAAAAGGCATTCAGCAGCTGGAATTTCTTCTTCCTCAGGGAAACCTCACTTCTCCACTTCAGGCCTTTCAAATGAACAATAAAATTGTTCTTTATTTTATTAATTAGATCAGGCCACACTGATTATCAAGATTATTATAATCTTTACTTAAAGGAAATTGATTATAGATGTTGATAAAGTATACAAAATATGTTCACAGCAACACCTGGATTAGTGTTTATTGAATAAGTGGGTACTATAGCCTAGCCAAATTGACACATAAAACTGAACATCACATTAAGCAACAAATAATTGGAAAACAAAATTAACAATACTATTTTCAGTAATACCAAAATCATTAAATACATAGGGTAAATTTAACAAAATATGTTCAAGACCTCTACATGGAAAATTATCACTAAGAGAAATTAATGGAGACCTAAATAAATAGATATTCCATGCCCATGAATTGTTAGACTCAACAAAGACTCAACATTGATGAGATTCCTTTCTCTTAAACAAATTCAAATTCAATGCAATTCCAATAAAAATCCAAGCAGACTTTCATGTAGAATTTGACCAAATGATTTTAAAATTTAAATGAAATGCAATAGATCTAGAGTAGTCAAAACAATTTTGAAAGTGGATGAAATTACAGAACTCTAATTGTTTTCAGGACTTATTGTGAAGCCACAGTAATCAAGACAGTGTGGTAGTGATTTTTGACAAAGGTGTCAAAACCATTCAGTGAGAAAAGGGAAATGTTTGCAATAAACAGTGCTAGAACTAACTAACAGTGCTAGAAAAGAAAAAGTAACCTAGACTCATTCCTTACATTTTGCACAAAACTGACAAAGAAAGCATATGAAAATACCTTCATTAGCTTGGATTAGGTAATGATTTATTAGCTAGTAATCATTCTTCATAAAATAAAAAAGAAAAGACAAGCTTATACTTCATCAGAAGAGAACATAGGCTCACCTCAGGCTGGGAGAAAATATTTGCAATATCTTTATCTGATAAAGCACTTCTTTTCAGAATATAGAAAAAATTCCTACAACCCAGTGATAAAAAGAAAAATAACCCAATAAAAATCAGTAAAACACTTGAACAAGCATTTCATGAAGGAAGATATAAAAATGGCCAATAAGCACATTAAAAAGGCTTAACATCAATGATTAGTCATCTGGACAACGCAAATTAAAATCACAATTGTATGTATCACAAATCACTAAAATGGCAAAGATGAATACAGACAACACCAAATGTTGTTGAGGGTGTGGAGCAATGGAAACTTTCATATTTTGCTGGAGCTAGTGTAAAATGGTGTAACCAGCTTGGAAATCGTTCTAATAGTTTCTAGTAAAGTTATAAGTATACCTACTCTAAGACCCAGAAATTCCCCTTTTATTTCTTTACTCAAGAGAAATGAAAACATGTACATAAAAAAAGGTGTGTACAGGGGCGCCTGGGTGGCTCAGTCAGTTGAACGTCCAACTTCGGCTCAGGTCATGATCTTGTGGTTCGTGAGTTCCAGCCCCACATCAGGCTCTGTGCTGACAGGTTGGAGCCTGGATCCTGCTTTGGATTCTGTGTCTCCCTCTCTCTCTGCCCTTCTCCCATTCACACTCTGCCTCTCTGTGTCTCTCAAGAATGAAGAAACATTAAAAAAAAAAAAAAAAAGATGTGGACAATAATGTCCATAGTAGTTTTCTTCATAATAGCTCCAAACTGGAAACAACTTAAATGTCCATTGTCCCCAAAATGGATAAACGAAGTGTAATATAAACAGACAACGGAGTATTTTTCAGTAATAAAAAGGAACAAAACATTGAAACATGCTACAACATGAAAATACTTCAAACACTTTATGCTGAATGAAAGAAGCCAGATATAAAAGAGTAGCTACTGTATGATTCAATTTATGTGATGGTCTGCAAAAGGTAAACTAATCTGTAATGAAAGAAAACCACACAGTGATTGCATTTGGTATGGGGGAATAGTGTGGCATTAAGCGGGAAGTTGCGTAAGGGGGTTCTTGCTAGGGTAGGAAGTGTTCTATATTTTAACGGGGGGGGGGGCGGCTTACAGGGGAATGTGAAGTTGTCAAAACTCATCAAATTTTACACTGAAGATGTGTGCATTTCACAGTATGTAAATGTTTCCTCCATTTACAAAGAAAAAGAAAAAAATGCCTCTGGGGAGTAAGGTTTGCATTAAACCACAGTGTAGCTGAGCTCAGTTGTTTCTTATCACAATATTTTTGCATGATTTGATTTGTGACCATTTGTTTGTATTACTTTGATTAAAATTTATTTAAAGTACTTGTACAGACTTCCAAGTTAAGATGGTAGAATAAAAACATCTGAAACTCTCTTTCCCCACCCCTAATGATAGAATAACAAATAAGACCAAAACAGTGAAAATACCTCAGAATCAATCAAAGGAAAGGACAGAGCTTCATGCCACACAATTCAAAATGTGCAACCCAAACTGAGAGAGAAAGAGGGAAAGAGGGAAGGAGGCAAAGAGGGAATGAGAGAGAGAGAGAGAGAGGGAGAGAGAGAGAGAGAGAAGAAAGAGGTTTTCTTGAATCTAATTGGCTTCTTGCAGTAAAACAAAATTCCTAGCCCAAACCCTCCAACACACACACACACACACACACACACACACACACGTGCTTATAAAATATACAAGAAATGTGAATAATAAATTTTTTGAAAATTGTACTAAGACTCTCAAACATAAAGAAATGTGAAACAACACACAAAAATTGCATTTGCACAAGTAAAATATTATAAGATTTAACGTAAATGTTCCTGTGTGGGTAGGAAACTAAGAAAATCATCAGCCACCAATAGGTATGAGCCTTGGAAACATTGTCTTTTAGCTGAGTATATTGCTTCCCTGAATAAAATGGGTGATCTAGAAATAAGAAAATATGGAAAAATGGATATTGAGTAGGGTAATGGTAACATATGCCACCAACGATAAATCTTATCTAGAAAAAGAAATCAAAATTGAAGAAACAGAAGAAATCTCCCTAGGTAAGTTTTGTGGTATGGAAGAACATAATGAAAACATGAACCTAATAAAAGCAGAGAACCTTAAAGAAGAGATGGTAAATGAATGAAAAGAAAAATTGCAGACCTAAAGAATAAATTGAGAAGCAAAACAAACAGGAAACAATAACTAAATTTAGCAACTACAGAATTGACTAATAACCAAATTACTAAAAAAGAAAGAAAGTTTGAGGTGACCATGATGAATGTAGTGGAAAAGAAGATTAAAGTAAGTGGATATCAGATAATAGACCAAAGCAAAGATAATTTGTGTCATTGAAGTAAGAAACTCCAGATGCAGAATAGAAGAGATATACAAAGACAGAACAAAAGAAAAATTTCTGGAAAATAGTAAGAATTGAGTCTGTAAAAATATATTATATCATGTTCCAGGAAAAAGACATAAATGATGATATAACACTGAAATTTATCTTAGGTAAGTTCTTAAAGTAATGGAAAGTAATGGAAGTATTATCTAAGGAGAAAAATCAGGCTGAATGTGAGGTTTGAAGGGCAGATCAGGCTGCTCAAATACTGATCAATAGACACATTCATTGTCATTGGAAAAGGTAGCAATAATCAACAAAGAACTAATAAAAGGCTTATGAGACTCCAAAAGGTCATGCCTTTTGCTGAGTTGTGTAATTATCCAACTATAAAGTCAAGAGGTAGACATTCTCAAATAATAGGCAGACAGTTTTAAAAACAAATCATGAAATACACAATAATGCATCTTTCTTGAAAAATAAATGACATCAACATATTCTGCCCAAGTAAGAATAAGAAATCATAGCAAAATATATGACAATGACTGAACTGTTACATGATACACAATTAGGGAAGGGAAATGTTATTTTGGCAAATTATAAGTTGTGAAAATAGAAATAAAACAAACCAAAATTGGGGAAAGAAACTTAATGTATTCCTTTTCTTACCTTTCTTAGTGATAAATCACTAAACATATCTAGGTGAATAAATCAGAAAATGGTAGTCTAAGTATATTGTTTATATGTTATAAAGGGAATCACCAGAGCTAAAAATAACACTACAAGACAGATGACCAAGTCATAAAATGAGAAAGAGAGGGGCGCCTGGGTGGCTCAGTTGGTTAAGTGTCCAATTTCAGCTCAGGTCATGATCTCACAGTTCATGGATTTGAGCCCTGTGTTAGGCTCTGTGATGACAGCTCAGAGCCTGGAGCCTGCTTTGGATTCTGTCTCCTTCACTCTCAGCCCCTCCTCCACTCACTCTCTTTCTCTCTCTCAAAAATAAATAAACATTAAAAAAAATTTTTTTTAATGACAAAGAGAAAAGAGGTTGGAAAAAGTGTAGTGTGCTAATTGATCTTTCAAAGCAGACATCAGTAAATACTGTCTAAAGCTGGTGTATCAATAAGTGATTAGATAAAACATATAAACTTAAAATTGTGTCAATAACAATTGACACATATTATATTGAGGATATAAGCCTTCCAAATCATAAGAAGGTAAGCATACACTACATACACTTAACCAAAGTAGCAGCAAGAAAATCTATGTACAAGACAGCAATAAACAAAGGAGACATTTAAAACCAAAATAAAACATAAATCTTGATTAAAAATTAAAACCAAATATATTTTTGACATTTTGTAAATGGGATATGTTCAGATATTCATTATCAGATTTGCTAAAAACAAAGTAAAACAAAGCAATATTTTGAATACACAAGAAGCACCCACACTCAGATTGTATGAAAAAGCAAAACATAATAGACAAATAGTAACAAAAAGAAATCAGAAGTCAAAATACCAATATGACAAAGACCAAGTCCAAAGCAAATGCTTACAAAAGATAAAGGTACATTTTATAAGTATGTGGTATACAGTTTATAATGGGGATAGAGCTGCCATAAATGTATATATTTTTAATGAGAGGAAAACAATAAGAAATGGAGATAAACACATCATTAGCAGATTTTAACTTGCCTTTGTAGGCTTAAGACAAATTAACTACACACAAAAATGCATAGAGAATTTTAATAATATAATTATACTTCAGGTAATAGAGACGCCTCAAACTCTATAACATGAGAGAGTATATACCTTCTTCCCAAGCCCCCTAGAAAATTTACACAACCCAATGGCATATAAAGAACACAGATACTTTCTAAATACACACACAAATACATAAGCAGACCATAATCCATGAATACACGACAATAGGATGAGAAATTAATAATCATAAATAGAAAAAAATCTAGCCACAGGAAAATAATACATTTCTCTTAAACACTTCAAAATAAAGTTTATAAAATAAAGATAATGAATACATCATATATCACAAAATTTAGGGATTATCTAAAGTTGAGCTCAGACAGCACTCACAGTTTTACACATTTAAGCAATTAAAAAGGGATCTAAGTAAATTAAGCATTGGACTAAAAAATCTGAACAAGATCTAGAAAATTAAACCATGTATTTTTATTTTATTTTTTAAAATATAATTTATTGTCAAATTGACTAACATACAGTGTGTAAAGTGTGCTCTTGGTTTTGGGGGTAGATTCCTGTGGTTCATGCTGATTCACAGGGGCACATGTACCCCAATGTTTAAACCATGTATTTTTAAAGGAAAACATAAGGAATAAGAAAACGATGAAAGCAAATTACTGATTTGGGGAACAGGAAATCAGTAAAATTGACAAAACCTAGAGTGTGGATTAAGTTTGTGATTATTAGGGGAAGGGAGAAAACACAGAGAAGAGGAAAGATGAGGAAGGCTCTCAGGAACCAGTGTGTACCATTAAAAAAAACAAAAAACAAACAAAAAAAAACCCTTTTCACTATGAAAGCCTTCAAATACACACAAAATTAGAGGAATATAAGAACACCCACATGTTCTTATGCCACACTGTCTTGATGACTGTAGCTTTTATAGTAAATCTTGAAGTTGGATAGCATTGATCCTCTCACTATCCTTCAGTATTGTGTAGGCTATCCTGGGTCTTTAGCCTCTTCTTACAATCTTTAGAATCAGTTTATTGATATCCACAATAAAATGGGATTGCTGGGAATTTAACTGGCATTGGGTGGAATCTATAGACCAAGTCAAGAAGAACTGACGTCTTAACAATATAGAGTCTTGTTATCCATGGACAAGGACAATCTCTCCACTTATTTAGATTTTCTTTTAATTCTTCCTTCAGAGTTCTTAAATTCTCCTCACATAGATATTGTACATATTTTGTTGGATATATATGTATTTTTTGGGTCAGTTATTCATTGATATATAGGAAAGCAATCAATTTGTCTATATCAACCTTGTAGCCTGTAAGTAAACTTACTATAATCACTTACTAGTTCCACGAGTTTTTTTTTTTTTTTTGAGTCTTTGGAATTTTCAAGACAGACATTATGTCATCTGTGAACAAAGACCGTTTTATTTCTTCCTTCCCAATTTATATAACTTTTATTTCCTTTCCTTAATTTATTCCAGTACAGTGGTAAATAGAATTAGTGGGAAGGGACATCCTTGCCTTGGTCCCAATCTTAAGGGAAAGTATTCAGTTATCACCTTTAAATATCATGTTAGCTCTAGGTTCTTTGTATGTCTTACTTATCAAGTTGAGGACGTTTCCCTATATTTCTAGACTGTGGAGAGTTTTTTTTCGTGGTTTGGTACTAGGTTTTATCCGATGCTTTTTCTGCATCTGTTGATACAATCAGAAGATTTTTCATTTTTAGCCTATTGATGTGGTGGAATACATAAGTTGATTGTTTTCAGTTTATTTATTTATTTTGAGGGGGTGTGGGAAGGCAGAGAGAAAAGGAGAGGGAGAGAATCCCAAGCAGGCTCTGCACTGTCAGCACAGAGCCCAATGAGGGGCTCAAACTCACAAACTGTGAGATCATGACCTGAGCCAGAGTCGCAGGTTTAACTCACTGAGCCATCCAGGTGCCTGTACATATATTGAGTTTTGAATTCTGAACCAGTCTTGCATATATGGAATACATCTCCATGGATTATAGTGTATAATTCTTTTTATACATCATTGGATTCAATTTGCCACAATTTTGTTGAGGATTTTTTGCATATATGTTCATGTAATATTAGTCTGTAATTTTATTTTCTTCTAATTTCCTTACCTTGTTTTGATGTTAGGTGAATGCAGGTCTCATAGAATGAGTTTAGGAAGTGTTCCCACTACTTTTATTTCCTGGATGAGAGTATACCGAATTGGTATAATTTGTTTCTTAAATATTCGTTACAATTCCAGTAGACTTGTGGAAACCATATCAGCGAGGAATTTCTTTTGGAAAGTTATTCATTATTAATTCAATTTTTAAAATAAATATCGATCGATTCAAATTATCTATTTATCCTTTTGTGAGTTCTGATAACTGGTGTCTTTCATGGTATTAGTCCATTTCATTAAGTAATCAAATTTTCAGCAGGGCTATTCAAACTATTCCTTATTATTCTTTTAATGTCCTTGGGATAAGTAATGATGGCTATCTTTTATTTCTGATATTAGTAACTAGTGTGTATTCTCTTTTTTTCTTTGTTTGCCTGAAAGCAAGGTTTATTGACTTTGTGGATCTTTTCAATGAACCAACTTTTTACCTTGATTTTCTCTGTTGTTTTTTATTTTAAAATTTTTTTTTTCAACATTTATTTTTGGGACAGAGAGAGACAGAGCATGAACGGGGGAGGGGCAGAGAGAGAGGGAGACACAGAATCGGAAACAGGCTCCAGGCTCCGAGCCATCAGTCCAGAGCCTGACGCGGGGCTCGAACTCCCGGACCGCGAGATCGTGACCTGGCTGAAGTCGGACGCTTAACCGACTGCGCCACCCAGGCGCCCCTCTCTGTTGTTTTTTAAAGAGATTTGTCTTTAGGGTAGATCTGCTGGAGACAAATCCTCTTTGTTTCCTTCATCTGAGAATATCTTGATTTCCCCTTCATTCCTGAAGGATATTCACTCTAGGGATAGAATTTTATATTAACAATTATTTTTTTTTCAGTACTTGAGAAATGTGTGCCAATTCCTTCTGGCCTCCATGGTTTCTGATGAGAAATCTTCTGTCATTTGAGTTGTTTTGATTTGATACCAGTAAGGTATCCTTTCTCTTGTGCTGAATGATGATGTGGATTCCTCTGAGATATACTGTTTGGAATTCACTTAGCTTCTTGAATCTGTAGGTCTATGTTTATGTTTTTTGCCAAATTTGGCAAATTTTCAGCCATTATTTCTTCAAATAGTTGTTCAGCAGCTGTCTTCCTTCCACTTTTTAGAGTCCTCTTTCTTCTTTTCTGAGATTCTGATGACTGAATGTTAGATTTTTTTATTGTAGTTTCACAGGTCCCTGAAACTCTGGTTGTTGGTTTGTTTTTCATTCTATTTTCTCTTTGTGTTCAGTATTTTTAAAAAATATTTATTTATTTTTTAGAGAGAGAAAGAGACACAGACCATGAGCAGGGGATGGGCATGGAAACACAGAATCCAAAGCAGGCCCCAGGCTCTGAGCTGTCAACACAGAACCTGATGTGAGGCTTGAACCCATAAGCCGCAGGATCATGACCTGAGCCGAAGTCAGACACTCAACTGACTGAGCCACCCAGGCACCCAGTGTTCAGTATTTTTTGATTGCTAGTGAGGGATGGAAGTACTGGCTTCCCACAAAACCTCTACTATACCATTTTGGCTGGGAGGGAGACTTGGGGAATGATAAAAGTCCTGACTCACTACTTGCTGGCTCCTCTAATACCAGTGGACAGGGCAGTTCATTACTGTAAGGTAGAAGTGGAAGTCCAGGTTTTCCATTGCACCATTGGGGGGTGTCACAGAAAGTGGCTCATTATCTAAACTTCTCTGACACTACTATGGGAGAAGGGGAGGAATACCTTTCTATAGCTTGGTGAGGATGAAAGTTTAAACTCTCCACTTGGCCTTTGCTGATGCAGGGTGACCACATTTTTTTCTGTGATGTTTGGCTGGTTGTAGAGCAGTTATTGTCTATAAATTTTTTTTGTCTTGCTAGTGTATACTCTTCCTGACTTTTGGCAAGAAAGTGCAGGGTCTTCTTGGAGGCTTTTTTTTTTTTTTTTTTTGTCTGTGCCAGTTGGGATTTCCAGGTCTCGAGCTTTTCCAGCACCTAGTCCAGGATATGAGGCAAAATGAAAACTCAAGGAACTCACGTCCATGTCACTCCTCAGGTCCTGGGGTCCAGCCAACCTGCTGTCTTCCTTCCACTGGTCAGAGTCTTCTTTTTCTTTTCCTACATACAATGTTCAGGATATTTAGCTAAGTATACTTAGCAAGAGGAATAGAGAAAAGTACATCTACTCCAACTTTTCAGAACCCTGCCTTTATTTGTCCCACAGGATTTTAAATCAAACCCCAGCATCCTATCATTTCATCTATAAAGAACTTAGTAAATACAGGAAAATATTAGTAGAAAATATAATATCATTGCCACATCCCTCTCAAATTGAAAATTAATCTTTAATATCTAATAATTAGCTTTCAATCCCCCATGTTGTCTCAAAAATGTCATTTTATACCCTTGTTCAAATAAAAATCCCAGATAAGCTACAAGTTTTGCATTTGGTTGTTAGGCCATAATAGTTCTCCTCTCTTTTCTCGATCTATGTCATTTATGTGAACAAAATTGGTCCTATGGTATTTCCTACATTCCAGATCTTGTTGACTCTATTCTTGCAGTATCGTTTAATATGTTTCACTACTCTCCACAGTTTCTAAAAACTGGTAGTTCAATGTGAAATTATGACTACATAACTCAGGTTACGTTTTCTGACAAAAATATTTTACAGGTGGTTCTTTGTCGCCTCATATTGCACCACTAAAACAGACACATAATGTCTGTCCTGTTTTTTGCAATTTAACAATTAACCAGTAGGTTTGGTGGTAACAGCTTAAATCGTTAAACAGTCCCCTCTTGACTGTTAACCTAATATAGAGTTTCTCAAATAAATTAATATTTGGGAGCAGATAATACTTTGTTATGGGGGACTATCTTGTGCATTAAATGATATTTAGCAGCATTCCTGGTACCTTTGACTCTCTTGCCCTCCCCCCATTTTGTTGTGACAATAAAAAATGTCTTCAGATATTGCCAAATATCCAATGGGGAGAAAATGGACCCCCTTTCCCCACTGGTTGGAATGCCTGATGTAATGGTTTTAGCAACCATTGATAACTCTGGCTCAAGTCCATTATTTCATTACAGTTTGCAAAGTTGTGATTTTTCTAATTCTATCATTCCTTTATTTACAATTGTAATTTATTTTATTTTATTTTTAAGTTCATTTGAGAGTGTGTGTGAGCAGGGGAGGGGTGGAGAAAGAGAGAGAGAGAGAGAGAGAGAGAGAGAGAGAGAGAGAGAGAGAATCCCAAGCAGGCTTGGCACTGTCAGCATGGAGCACTACATGGGGCTCAAACCCATGAACCCTGAGATCGTGACTTGAGCCGAAATCAGGAGCCAGACACTTAATGGACTGAGCCACACAGGTATCCCTACAATTGTAATAATTTTTAAAGAAATACTTCGTTAAGTCTATCCAGCAAAATCAGGACACATGATTATTTTATTTATCAATATTTCTAGAATAATAAGCTGTGCCTAACAACCTCTAAAAGGGACCAATTAATTTTTTGTTTGGGATATCATTTGGAACTCAAATACACATTTCATATATTTCAATCTTTTGTGGTCAGTTTTCTTTTTGATCCTCAAATTTTCCCATCTTTGGTTAGTGGGATTTTTTTCACGTTAGCTTCAGTTTCCTTTTGACATGATTGCCAAAGTGATAAATCCCTTGCTTTCAACTATGACAAGATAGATAGTCTAGATTTAACGTATCTTATGTACTTCCTGCCCCAAAACTGAAATCAGACTCTTAAGCAAGGAGCCCTCATTCCTTTAACTGGTGTTTAGGAACCATAATCTGGGCACAAAGGGTGTCTCTTATTTTTGGGTTGTCACTCCATCCAGGTCTTTTCAATGTGTAGGAACAGGAAATGCATATTTAGATAAAGATAAGTTCCAATTCATATTGGCATTTCATAATTCAATTTAAGCTTACAATGTCTGTATTTTTATTTCATATCTCCTTTCTCATGCTGAAATCATGATTTCTAATATTTTTCTTCCTCTTTTTCTCTTTCCTTCCCTCTCTCACATTACTACCATTGAATGCAGTTTCAGGCTTATTTTTAGTTCATTTCATCCTTAGATTATATCATACTAAAGATGTACATTTCAAATATTATGTTAAAATATCACCTTAAATAATTATTCCCTCTAGTTATGCCACCAATGTCATAAATAGGTTCATTTGTTTTAGTTTGTTTTATATTTTTAGACACTGCTCTTTCTAAATTTAATTTTGTCTTTAAGTATATAAAATATGCATATTCCAAAGTTAGAACCATAAAACAAGGCACATTTACCAAGGTCTAGCTTCTATCATTGTCTCTTCTTCACTATCTTCTTCCTTCCCTAAGATAACATTTTTATTAGATTTGGTTTACACTTCTATTTTTAAAAATGCACCCATACCCACACTCACATACTATAAAGTAGCATAGAATACACACAGTAACCTGCATTTTGCTTTATTTATTTAATTTTGGTAAAATATGCACAATATAAAACTTATCATTTTAATCATATTTAAGTATACAATTTAGTGGCATTAAGTACATTCACAATGTTGTGCAACCATTATCACAATTTTAAGAACATTTCATTACCCTAAGTAGAAATTCTGTACCCATTAAACAATAATTCCTCATTCTCTTCTCACTGCAACCCAGCCATTGATAACCTTTATTCTTTCTATCTCAATGGATTTACCTATTTCTATCTGTTCTTTGGGGTTTTTTTTTCATTGAATTGTATATTCCAGAGATAACTTCATAGGACTGTACAGAGATCCTCATTCATTTTTTTACAGCCATAGAGTAATTCATTGAATGGAACAAATTACACTCAGTTTCTTATTAATGGGAAATTTGTGTTTTTAATATTTTGCTATTACAAATAGTGCTGTAATGAACAGATGAATGTATTCATCATTTCATTTTTTTTTTGCCTGTAGATCTTTTAAATAGATTTCTAAAAGTGGTATTGTTGAGTCAAAGGATACATGGATATGCAATTTTAGAGCACTTGGATTTCATGTGACAGACAGAAATGAACCCTGAAGTCATATAAGTATTAACAAAAACCCATTTAACAAGGTTGAATGTTTTAAAGAGTATGATTAAAACATGACTTCAGCCAGGAGATACTTTATTTAGTTCCTTTAGTTGAAATGGTTTTGTTTGAAGCACAGTGCCTGACAAATACCTCTATTACTGTCTTTAGTTTCTTTGAATTTATACAAATTGGTGTCTCACATGAAATTATGTGACTCCTACCTATTTTTTGGCCTTAGGAGAATATTGTAAGTCAGACGCTTTGTCTGACTACATTTGGAAAATAGGGAAGGGAGTTATGCCAATTCTTAGAGAATTTTGGCTGCCAAATAGCACATCTGGGCAATTCAGGCCAGAAAGAAAAAAAAAAAAAAAAGAAATACACACACACACACACACACGCACGCACGCACACATACACATCCAAGGCCCGAATAATCCAGACATTGGTCTCTTGCACTGTTTCCTAAACTGTGCTTGGATCGTCAGCTTTAGTTTTTAGGGATGTTTGATTTTTAACCATGCAGTGCCATGGATCGAGAGATGACTAGGGCTTTACAGAGACCTCAGGAAATCAGGGCCACAAAGGAAGACCCCAGAGGCGGATGAATGCAGAGGCAGTTCTAAGAGTTCAGAGGGCAGGTCGCCAGCCTGTAAGCACCAATCGCTAGGGCTTAATCATTAATGAGTCCAAGCCGAAACCAAGGGTTTGCCCCAAGACCCATTTCCCAGCTCTGCGTCCAACGCTCCCCCCCCCCTCACCCCCTCCAGCTCAGGGTCTCTAACTCCTCTCTGGCTGCAACTCCCGGCAAAGCTCTGCCAGGGGTCACTCCCGGGCACACCCCCTGCGCGGACTCCCCAGGACCGCGGCGCCGGCACGCAGCCGAGGCCCCCCGCGGCCACGTGAGCTCCCTCTTGGAGGTGGAGGGCACATTTCAATCTGGAAACGCCCAGCCCCTTTGCGGGTCCCACAGACTGACGCCGCTCCTGGTGGGGAGGTGGGGGTAGGAGGGCGATGGGGAGGGCCCGGCCTCCTCTGATTGAGGTTGCAGCCAAGTTCCGCGCAAGTCTCTATTCCTGCTTGGCTTCGAATCCCCCCACCCCGGGTATGGGTCTGGGAGTACCCGTTCTCCTCCTCAACCCTGTGGCCTCTGCCCGACACGGGGAAGTTCAGCTGCGGGTCCAGCCCAGCCAAGCGCCTTTAGAGACCCTCGTCCCTGGTCCGCCGCCCGGCAAGGGCGGAGGGGGAGGGGAAGGGGCTGCTGCCTCCTTTCCCAAATCCGGTCCCTAACCGCCCCCTCCTCCGTCGTCTGCTCGCTTTGTACAGTCAAAACAGAGCTAGCGGCCAATTGAGGGGGACGGGAAGCAAAGCCGACTAGCGCCTCGCCCCCTCCAGCCGGCCCCCAGGCCCCCGGCCCCCCCTCCCCTTTCCCACTTCTCTCCTCGCTCTAACCTCGCCCCCATCCCCCGCTCATTTCCTCTCGCACCCGGGCTCGCCAATCCCTCCTTCCAAGCCCCTCTTCCAGCCCCGGCCTTCCTCTCCGGCTTGCCCCCCCCCCCCCCCGTTCTCCCCAATCTCAGTCCTCTCCCCTCCCTTCATCCTACCCCCTTCCTTCCTCTTCCCCTCCCCCAGCCCCTAGCTCCCCTTGTTCCTCCCCACCCGTTCGCCCCTTAACTCTGTCTCCGCCCACTGTGCGTCGGCCCCTGGGTCGGGGCTGCGCTCCACGTGTGGACGGTTGCGCTCCAGCCCCCACTGACAGCCGCCGCCCGCCGGCCCGCCCCACGCCCCGCCGGGCCTCAAAACCCCCGCGCCGCACCCTCGCCCGCCGCATCTTCCCCGGCCTCCAGCCTCCTGCCCTCTCTCTCACCGGCGGCTCGCCCTGGCCCCGCACACCTCAGCTCGGCTCCTCAGCCGCCGCCGGCGCGTCGCTGCCCCGCGGGACTCCAGGCGAGCCGGGAGGAGACCCTCTTCCGTGGGGGGCGACTTTTGTTTGCTTGCCGGCTTCTTTCTGGTGACTTTTGCAGCTTTGCAAGATCTGTTCCCGGAGCGCACGGGAATCCGCCGCGGCGCTGCGTGCAGGCCTTTTTTTTTCTTTTGAGGTCCGCTTTCTTTGTAACTTTACGCCGAGGCTGCTCGGGTTACTTTTGTAATTTCCCGCCCCCACCCGCTGGCGGTCCTGGAGTCGCTCGGGGCCGTGGCCCGGGGGATGCAACGTGGACCGCGCAGGGCTGCCGGCTGTACCGTCGCCGCGCCTCGCCGCCTGCTGCGCTAGAGCCCGCGCCCCGGCGTCAGCCAGGGGGCCGGCGCTCGCTCCGGGGCTCCCGCTAGAGCAGGGAGCCCGAGCCCCGGGGAGTCTCGGGAGCCGACGGAGGGCTTTGTAGACCCTGACTTTTTTCAGGCCGCGCAGATTTTTGTCTCCCAGCACTCCCTGTCCGCGGACCACGGTCCGCGCGCTCTCGGCGCCCGCGATGGGGAGACGGCGGCGGCTGTGTCTGCAGCCCTATTTCGTGTGGCTGGGCTGCGTGGCGCTCTGGGCGCAGGGCACGGCTGGCCAGCCCCAGCCTCCGCCGCCCAAGCCGCCCCGGCCCCAGCCGCCCCCGCAACAGGTCCGGCCCGCGGCGGCGGGCTCCGAAGGCGGGTTCGCGGTGCCTGAGTACCGCGAGGAGGGCGCCGCGGCGGCCAGCCGCGTCCGCAGACGAGGACAGCAGGACGTGCTCCGAGGGTAGGTGGGCAGGAGGCACTGGGGGGGGGGGGACCCTTGCCTTGGCAGCTTTCCATCCCACCCCTCCCTCAGCCTAGTTCTGGCGGCTCAAGCCGCGGCCCCCTCCACCAGAATCCCGAGGACTCCCAGGAGCGCCTCCCCCTTTTCCTCCGCAGCTCAGTGGGCAAAAAGCCCTCCCTAGGGGGTTGGGTCGGAGGCCCCCGGGTGCGGATGGTAGAGCGCGCGCAGTGACCGCGGTGCGGGAACAGGTTCCAAATGTGGGGCTGGAGGCGGGCTTGAGTCCACTGGGCGTCGGGGCTGGTGGAGCCTGCCAGCACCCCACCGTCGGGGGCGCCGCTCCCGAGCCTTTTGTTTGAGGACCAGTGCGGGGCTTAGGGTTCAGTCTAATCATCAAACTCCAGCGCTTCAGCTTCCGACGCGCCTTCCTGGACACGTCGGGGCCGCAGGAACAGTGGATGGAGGAGGAACGGATTTGGGGACGAGGGCAAGGATTTTTGAAAACAGAGGGATCCCTTTGTTCTCTGCATCCGGAGGCTAGAGTAGTAGCAAATGACATGTTTCTAAGTTTCTTTTCGCCCTTTAGGAAGGCCATACGGGAGGGCAGACGAAAAGCAAGGTTTAGACGTTTCCGACCCTCCCCTGTTCCAGCCCATGTACTTCCCTGTCTGCGCCCCAAGCCCCAAGAATGTGAAGTGTAGTTTTGGTTTGTTTGTTGTCCCGAAATCCTCTCACTCTGGGTTTTGCTTGGGAAAACCGCTAATGTGTTACCGTACCCTTCCCTCCATGTGTGTGACCTCGCTTGTCCATCGCAGGCCCAACGTGTGCGGATCCAGGTTCCACTCCTACTGTTGCCCTGGATGGAAGACGCTTCCTGGAGGAAACCAGTGCATTGTCCGTGAGTGCCTGATGGGGATTGCCGCCTGGGCAGCGCGGTCGGCCCCCTGTCAGGGCCCAGCTCTTGCATTGAGTCGTTGGGGGCACACAGTTGCTTTTAGAATCCAGTGGCCACAAAGCAGTGGTTAATTAGGACGCGGCCCCATTCGAGTGTTGAGGAAGAAGCAGCCGGTTTACATCAGTTTAGGCTCCACTTCTAGTCTCTGTTGAAGGGCAATAATGATAAAGGTTTCAGAGATACTTGGAAGTTTTATCTTTCTGTGTCTATTAATACAAACTGAAGGGGGAGTACAGCAATTCCCTAGATAACTCAAAACCACTTTTTCCTAAAAGAGTCCAGATAAGACCACAATGTGATTATGTAAATTATCTGGCTTTTGACTGCATGAGGTTTAGGACTTTTGAAGATCAAGCTTGCTTAGGCCTTTGTACAAAACCACTTTATTATCTCTGGTTTCATCTCAACAGCCACATAACATAGATATGAAAGGAACTCTCTCAGGGATTTAGAGTTGACCCAGGTCAACAAAATTTTTAAAAGAACTCTTCCCAAATGGTTTGAGGTTGTTTTGTTTTTTTTTTTTCCTGAAGATATTTAAATTTAGGATTTTCAGGCTCCATATCTGTCTCCTAGAGTACAGTAGGTTTTTCAAAGTGTGAGGCGTAGAACTTCAAAAGTTCTGCATCTCTGGCCTTAAAATTTTTATTATTTTATTTAGTTTTCAAAGAGTATATGTAGCTTTCCTAAATTCTAATTGGAGAAGTCATTAGTTATCAACCTCACCGTGATGGGCCATAGGATGTCTTATTTCACATTCCTGTGAATTTGTGAGTTGAAGTGTGACTGGCCTTCCTCTGTGTATTTATGTAGCAGAGTCACATTTGTCTTGTCCGGAGGAGAGCCAGGTATCATAGACAGCACATTCATTTAGAGCCAATCTTGACTTTAGATTGACCTTCATGTTCTCCAGGGAAAAGATAATTATGCAACTGTGAACAGAGAAAACGGGCAAGCCTCACTAGCCAAGGGATAATAAGGATGTAGTGGCATCTCTGACTCTATATTTATTGGTTTTGTGGGTTTGAGATAGACCCTTAATGTAATGTTGTTTCAGTTTTTTAAAAAGGAATGAAATCTCAAGTGTTGTGAAGACTTGTTTCTTAAAACTTTTTCTACTCTAAAAATCCCACAATCTCCAGTTGGGAGGCAAAAATGGGAAATAATGACTGTTCTTTAAAGTGATTCATAAATATTTTACATAAACCCTCTGATTATAAGCCTTTACTTTATTCAAAAGGAAGAAAGGGTACTGCATTCTTTTTTCTCCAATGCAGAAATCATCTATGTGAGGCATTTATGGAGGGTGTATTTACTCTTTCAGGCCAGTAGGGCATAATCATGCCTGCTTTAAACTTAACATGGTTCCTAGAATCCTAAAGCAGCTAATGTCACTCACCACACACCTGCCATACTAGCTGGGATGACTTAGGCATTGCGGAAAGTCTGACTCACTAAATGTAATGAATGTGACTGCCATTATTGAGTTGGAGAGCAGCCGAGAAGAAGGGATCGGTTTATGGTATGTGTTGAAAATCTGTAAAGTCAGATTTTATTGGATTGGTGTGGAATGGGAATTCCAGAGAACAGAGCCTTCCAGAATATTTGTGGTAGAAATATATATGTACATGGATTTATTGTGCATATATATATATA
Source organism: Lynx canadensis (assembly GCF_007474595.2). Classification (NCBI taxonomy): domain Eukaryota; kingdom Metazoa; phylum Chordata; class Mammalia; order Carnivora; family Felidae; genus Lynx; species Lynx canadensis. The sequence goes on along the minus strand of NC_044303.2, from coordinate 106,047,244 downwards.
TATGTACATGTATGTGTTTGTGTGTGTATATATATATATATATATATATATATATATATATATATATATGTAGCCCTCTGAATGTTGGCTTTAAATACTTTTAGTTTTTCAGTAACGTGCTTTTTACTTGTTTAGAAAAACCACTTTGGAAATCTCAGAACAACAGTGGCATTGTAGCCTGCATTTCTACTTCTTGAAATATTTGGGTGTTTATGAAATACAATGGAAGTTACATGTATCATAAATCTCTAGAAAGCATAAACTTTGAAGTTATCCTTAAATCTCCAAAAATGTGTATAGCACATATATCAAGAGTTCTCTACAAAAATATCAGTGCATTAAAAAAATAACTCAAACACCCAAGACTATGAAATAGTGCACAGGGGCGCCTGGGTGGCTCAGTCGGTTAAGCGACCAACTTGGGCTCAGGTCATGATCTCGCGGTCTGTGAGTTCGAGCCCCGCGTCAGGCTCTGTGCTGACAGCTCAGAGCCTGGAGCCTGTTTCAGATTCTGTGTCTCCCTCTCTCTGACCCTCCCCTGTTCATGCTCTGTCTCTCTCTGTCTCAAAAATAAATAAATGTTAAAAAAAAATTGAAATAGTGCACAAAGTAGAGGAAGAATGTAATGCCTTTATATTCTGTTGTAGAGATCTCACTTAAATTTTGAATTTTAATACTTTACATTAAATTTAGTAGTTCAATTATTTTTGGCTTTTAAAATGATAATATGTGAAGATAATAACCAAACTGAAACCATCATAAAGTCAAAGTCGGGAATTTTCATTCTAGGATTTCCTGGTGATGATAAGTTATTTATTGCATTTATTGAATTTCTATCATTTAGCAAAAGGCAAGCTCTGAGGCAACTTAGAAAAAGAGATAAGTAAAATACCAATAGAATGCATGCACCAAAGATTATTTTTTTCATACATTTATACAACAGAATTCTTTCTTTACAGAAAACATTAAAATGATTACCGTCTAGAATTTTAATCTGTTTGGCCTTCACCAGGCTTCATGAAGAGGCAAAGATAATAAAAGAAAAATGTATTTCTCAAACTGCTGCAAACCTGATGCATTTTGATTTGAGTCTCTGTGCTTGTTGTCAGCGTTCTTAGTTGTGACCTGCAAAGATCACTGAAGTACTTCTGAACTTCCCAATATTGTTTCCGAAGGAATGGAATTGACTCTCTCACTTTTCATTGGTTTGGTTTTATTTTAATCTTGTTAGAACTTGAAGCAGTGGGAAAGTTTGTTGGTTTACTTATTGTGAAATTTTGCTATGAAGGGCATTTTGATCAGTAGAATGGGAGGGAGTTGGCCTGAAATCATAGCATTTGAACCTGAAAAGACATCAGATCCCTCCAGTATAAGCTCTGTTTTCTTTTACCAAGAAGAAAACAAAACCCAGAGAAGCTGTGTGTTTTTTTCTAAGTTTACAGTGGGTCCACAGTAGCACAAGAGCTCCACATCAGACCTCTGGCGTACTGTGTATTCTTCACTGTGCTGCGTACCTTCTCCCAGCATCTGTAAAATCCTAACAACTATGTCCTCTTGCCCTCTCCTTTTGGTGTTTCTGGGTCTCATGGTTTTCATGACTGTGGGAGGAATAGACAGTTTGGTGAGGGAAATCTTAATTTGAGATGAGCACGAGGAGAAAGGGCCTACATGCTTTCCCTTCTCACTGGCTCACAGCTATAGAGCACACACCTGTGGTCATAACAGAGATCTGCTGTCTGAGGATGACCGGTCTTCCTCCATGAGACCTTCCTTGGGTTTAGGACCTGGGTATTCGCACTTTGTAGATCACCTAAGCCTAAACTCAATGTCAGCTTGCTGGGGATAGGGGGCTTTGACATAAAATATTATTTTAGTGAATATGTGTCACTGGAAAATTATTGGTGATCAGAAACTGTAGCACATTTTAGAAATTAATGGTCCACTCTATGACAGGAACCATGTTCTTGCCTAACAGTCTTCACACTGTGATCTATGACATTTTCGCTTATAAGGACTACTAATGGAGATGCTGGTCATATTATGTGGATGTCAAGAGGCAATTTGGAGAAGGAAAACAATTACTGAGTTAGCTTGCTTCTGTGGAACACGCCATTTACATTATTGCGGGTCTTAGATCTTTTTGAAAATTATGAGACCCCTGTCTAGCAAAAGACACATATGCACATCTGCATAAATGCTTATAGCTAGTTTGAAGACATTCCCAGACTCTCATCTTCTTGTCTTCATGCATCTACTCATGGAGCATTAAAGTACATAGACTTTTTGCACAAAGAAAGAATTCAGTTGTAGATATGGAGATAAATGAACTGACTAAACATGGGAGAGCCTTCCCATTTGAAAGCACTCTGCTGACGATTTTGAGGATCCATGGTATGTGCTGTGTCAGTGAGCCTAACATTCTTTGCTGTGATGACCCTCATACCTTGGAGGTCACAACCGCAGGAGGCTTTAACTCTCCCTCCATCAAAATGTCGCAGCAGCTTTTCTGAGCAGCAGGGATAGGCCACGTTGTGGTGGTAGCATGAGGGAAGAAAGGCTGGAGGAAGGAGAGAGGGAATTATTAAGGAGAACAAAGATTGATGATGGGGCAGGTCAGATACCAGCTGGGAAGGAATGTGCACAGAACCCCTGGGGCTTGGCCAAGTGGTTAGGGCTCAGAGTCTCTGGCTCCACCCATTTTGTATTTTCTATGTCTTGTGAAGATCTTTTCCAGAGTGGGCTGTGTTTCCTGAGGTATGTAGGACCTCTGGGTTTCCTCAGTCCTCAGCTTCTAGGACCAAGACTGTTGTCTTGTGGTAAATTCTGTGTATAAACACTCTGCCTTGAATGGGAAACATGACCCGTATTGATGGGAGAATTAAAGGGCTATGGAACTTGAAATAGTGCCATTTGTTTGCACATTATTGTAAGGATACTTATGAGACTAAGTCTCATGTCTACAATGGGTAGTTTTGTTACATATCTGAAATTAGTCATTATGTATCCCATGGTTGTTGTTTTTATCTTAGCTTTTCAGGTTTAGTGTTGTTAACTGTAGCTTTCTGGTTTTGTAAACTGTGTATTATTACCTAATTGTTCCTCTCCTTCCCTATTGTGCTTTCCACAGCAATTTGTAGAAATAGTTGTGGAGATGGATTTTGTTCCCGTCCTAACATGTGTACCTGTTCCAGCGGCCAAATATCACCAACCTGTGGATCAAAATCAAGTATGTTTCTTAGATGTGACCTTACTTAGTGCATTATTCTGAAACTTCTGAGTAAACGCAAAATGTCTTTTTCAACAAGGGTATAAGTCTCTGATTATTTTCCTTACTAACTATATCTGTATTTGTCTTTGGAGTGAAAAATCTTTGGTGGCTTAATTATTGTCACCAAAAACTAAGAAGGAGTAGGGTCATGATGTTTATTAAGCAAAATGCTTTAATTCTGGTCCAGAAGCTACACATCTATGTTATAAAAGTACCTGGATTCAGTGGAGAAGTTCTTTATAATTAGGAATTGTTGGGGAGCCTGGGTGCCTCAGTCAGTTAAGTGTCTGACTTCAGCTCAGGTCGTGATCTCAGAACTCGTGGGTTCGAGTCCCCGCGTCAGGCTCTGTGCTGACAGCTCGGAGCCTGGAGCCTGCTTCTGATTCTGTTTTTCCCTTTCTCTGCCCCTCCCCCACTCACTCTCTTTCTCTCTCTCAAAAGTAAATAAACATTTAAAAATTTTTTTTAAAAAATGAATAAGAACTGTAACTTACTGGGTTTTTACTATGTGCCTGGTACTGTTTTATGTTTTTGACGATCCCGTTATTTAATCCTCACATAAAAAGAACTATGAGGTAATATTATGACCCCATTTTACAGAGAAAGAAGATGGGTGCATTTGAGTTAAGTAACTTGCCCAGGGTAACATAGATTTGAATCCACGTGTTCTGATGCCTAAACCTGTAGGCATTTGCAAACCCTATGCTCTGTTTATTGCCTATTGTGTAATCCTTTGGTTCATGTCCTGTTTTGTAGGTTAACTAATCGGGAAAGGTAACTGACAAAATACTGTGTACTGACATGATGCTTTACGTTTATTAACTTGCTCTGCTTTACACATATGAACTCCCAGCAACCCTGAAAGATCAAAACAATAGACTAACATTGTGTTATTCATGACCTAGCTAAGAATTGTCGGGTCTTCAAGCGTAATCTTTTAGGCCAGTGTTTAAGGTAATATTCTAACAGAGTAGAAGCAGATACTCTTTATTTAATTGCTCAGTAATTGAATAAAATTTTAAACTTGCCTCAAGCCAGAGTGACGTTTCATTTTTAACATTTCTCTCTCCACGTTTTCCCTAAGAAGACACGCAAGAGAATCTGTCTGACTCAGATATTGAAGATTCAAGATTTCTATGACAGATGTCATTGTCTTCTGATGAAACTTCTGAGTAGAACTTTAGTTGCATTTTCTTTGAAAATAATCCGTCATTTTCTCAGCTTTTTAAAGCTCTCATTCACAGTTCATCCAGGCTTTCTCTGACCACCCTGATTAGCAGATTTCCTCCATTGCTTTCCGGAACCTCCCTTATCTGAATGCCTGGAAGATATTCTTGCCCATATCTTCATTGTCTTGTCTTAGTTTTCCCGCAAAAAACAAACAAACAAACCCAATCCTGGAGACATTTTACAATTCAACTTTTTAATTCTCTGCCTGGGCAACAAAACATTCACAGGCCTACCCTCATTTTATGGTATATAATTCCAGAGGGCATCCATGAATTTCTGTGGCCTTGAGTAATAACTCTATTTTCATCAGGAAATATTCTCTTTTTTCCAGTCCCCACCCTGCTCCACTTCCTAAGGCATTTAGCACCATTACTGACTCTCTTTATGAAATGCTCTTTTCCCTTCACTAGTGCAATATCAATGGCCACAGTGTTCCTTTATTATTATTATTATTATTATTATTATTATTATTATTATTATTTTAGTCTCCTGTCCATGTCCTCTTCATTAGACTTCCTTTCAGAGTTCAGCATTGTCAACAGTCTGGTCTCCCTGGGTGAACTCATTTGCATATATGCCTTCAACTACTACCAATATGTTGCTAACTCATAGTGATGATCTCCAGAATATATCCTTCCATTGAGCCTCATATTCGCCTGTTCCGTTTCATATTCCACATCTCCGTGATGCTTAGTAAACTTCTGAAAGTTGGTAGCATGAAATTTGATTCATTGTTGCCCACAGTCTACTTCTGGTTTCTCTTGCCTCAGCAAATGACGCTGCCATCCACCCAGTGCTTGAGCAACTGTTTCTCTTCGCTTTCTCCCTCTTTCTCTCATGTCATATCAGTTCTTTCAACAAGACCTGTGAGTTCTCTTGGGAAACATCTCAAATACATCTTCTTTGCATCACCACTGAGAGCCTATGGTTTAGCGCTCCACATCTCTCAGAGGGACTACTGCAGTAACCTTCCGAGGGCTTCTCTGGCTTCTGCTCTTGCTCTCTTCAAATCTCTTCTGTGCAGAGCAGCTTGAGGAATCCTTTAAAAATACAGATTGTATCACTTTACTGTCTGATTTAAATCCTTTCAATGACTTCTGTTGCATTTGGGATATAATGCAAAACCTTCAGTGGCGAAGGAGGCCTTGCATTATCTGGCTGGCCTCTGGATGCCTCTCCAGGATCTTCTCTTCTCAGCCTGACTCTTTATAATCATGTAACCCTTTCAGTTCTTCAAACAGAAGAACTTTACCATCTGAGAGTATTTCAGTTTTCTGATTCCTCTCCCTGTGAGGTTCCTCGCTGGTACTTCTCATGCCTGGCTCATTCTCATTCTTTAGAACTCAGTTTAAGTGTTGCATCTGAATGGTTCTTGTCTCGCTTCTGTCTAGGTTCCTTTTTGACTCCAGGCTATTCCCGTTCATGACACAATTTCCTTTGGAGAACCTGTCACAATCTATGATGGCTTTGTGGCATTTGTTGACTTGTGTTTTGTCCGTCTGTGGGAATGGTAGCTTCATGAGAGTGGATCGTAATTCTTTCATTACAGTGGGGCGCTGAGCGCATAGGGCAGGCACTCAGCCCCTGCATTCCAAATGGATACACAAGTGCTTCCCACATTCTGGAAACTACACTACTAGTCATCATATATTGATTGACAATGAAAGTGTAATATGTTTTAAAGGCATGGTGAGTAATGTAACACATATGCTCGTGTGTGTACTTACACAAATAAAGATGTGTTTGTGTCATAGTGCTTCTGTAGAATATATTTGCCATTGAATTGGGATTTAGTATACTTTTGTAACTCACAGACACTGTAATTATAGTGACTGATAGTTTTATACTTTTTTGCTGTTCCTTGCAGTTCAGCAGTGCAACGTTAGATGCCTGAATGGAGGGACCTGTGCTGATGACCATTGCCAGTGCCAGAAGGGATATATTGGAACTTACTGTGGACAACGTAAGGAACATTGGCATAGACTTCATTTATTAGAAGTCATTTGATTCAGTGGGTATTTCATACTAAGCCATAATTTAAGGGGGTGTGAAGCCTATGATCATTAAAAAAATAAGTTTATGTAGTAAGCCATCCCTTACACTTAAATTTCCAATTTGTATCATATGAGATTTGTTTCCCTTTAAAGTGTTTGTGTTTTAGAGTACTGATGTTGAGTACCACCCCTACTTTATCAGATTTGACATATATCACAAGTTAGTACTCACTTGCTTTTTTAAAAATCTAGCTCCATAAAAGATGAATACCAAACTAAAGAAATGGTAAAGATTGTTGCGATTTCTCTCTCTCTCTCTTTAGGATACCCCAAAATGAACCCTAGGAGAGCCAATCTTACAAACTGTTTTTGCTCGTATATGTTTAATGATACAATACGGTAGTGCAGAGCTATGAAATGATTTTTTAAAAATGCGATGTCATTGTGAAAGAGGGAGCTTTAATCCAGTAAAGATCTTCTCTTCACTGTCTGGAGAATATTCTGCACTAATTAGATAACCTTTTAACAAAGATGTAGGTATTGTAGCTCTTGGATAATAACATATCACTTGAAGTTTGTGTTTCCTAAATGGTGGGACTCTTACTAGAATCCCCATATTTTAAAGTATGGATGAGTAAAAGAACACAACGTCGAACATCACTGAATCATAAATAGTAACAAGGCCCCTTTTCATGTGGATTTCATCAGATGCAGAGTCTCGGTTTGCTGCTGATCTTTGAGACCTCCCTAAGAATTTTTCATCAGCATTTTACTATCTATCTATCTATCTATCTATCTATCTATCTATCTATCTATCTATCTAAGAGAGAGTGCATGCACAAGGAGGGAGAGGGGCAAAGGGAGAGAGAGAGAATCTTAAACACAAGGCTCAATCTCAGAACCCTGGGATCATGACCTGAGCCCATATCAAGAGTTGGGCACTTAACTGACTGAGCCACTCATGCTCCCCTGTCATCAATCCTTTTAATATAGAAAAACGAAACGGTAGAAGTGCAAGAGTATCTACCTTGCTTAAGCTAATCTTATTTTACTTTTGTTAGAGCTTCAGAAGATTTAAAAAGTTGTTTTCACTATGTATGAAGCATAAAATTTACTATTTTATCCATTTTTTCAAAAGTTTATTTATTTGTTTTTGAGGGGAGGTGGGGTTGCAGAGAGAAAGAATTCCAAGCAGGCTCCCTGCTGTCCCAAGTACAGAGCCCGACATAGGGCTCGATCTCATGAACCTTGAGATCATAACCTGAGCCAAAATGAAGACACTTAACTGAGCCACCCAGGCGCCCCTGTTTTAACCATTTTTAAGTGTACAGTTGAGTAGGATTGAGTACATTCACAACTGTTTTGTAATCATCACCACCATCCATCTTCAGAACTTTGTTTTTGAGGTACACAAGTAAAACTGTACTCATTAAACACTGACCCCCCCCCCCATTTCTCCCTCACCCTGTCTCCTGGCAACCACCATTGTGCTTTCTGTGTATGTACATTTGACTGACTCTCAATACCTCAAGTAAGTGGAATCACACGGTACTTGTCCTTTTGTAACGAGCTTATTTTGCTTAGCATAACGTGTTCAAGTTTCCTCTGTGTTAGAACATGGGTTAGAATTTCCTTCATCTTTAAGGCTGGTGAACATTCCACCGTATGTATCGACCCTCTTTTGTTTTTGTCTATTCGTCCATGAATGGACACTTGAGGTTCTGCTGTCTTTTGGCCGTTGTGGCTATAGATGCACAAACATCCCCTTGAGTCCCTGCTCTCCATTCTTTTGAGTGCATGCCTAGAAGTAGAATTCGTGGCTCATATGCTGATTCTCTTTTTGATTGGAAGAGCTGCCTTACTGTTTTTGTTAGTGGCTGCACTGTTTTACATTCCCACCAGCAGCGTACAAGGATTCTGATTTCTCCACCTTCTCACCAACACTTCGGCTTTTTGTTTGCGTGTGTGTGTGTGAGTGAGATAGTTATCCTACTGGGTGTGAAGTGGTATCTTCTTGTGATTGTAGTTATTTTTAGGTCTACCTCCCATTTAGGGTAATACACCTTTCTATTTACAAATGCTATGAAGTTTTCTTTTAAAATAATTTAATATTGGGGCGCCTGGGTGGCACAGTCGGTTGAGCGTCCGACTTCAGCTCAGGTCACGATCTCACGGTTTGTGAGTTCGAGCCCTGCGTCGGGCTCCGGGCTGATGGCTCGGAGCCTGGAGCCTGTTTCCGATTCTGTGTCTCCCTCTCTCTCTGCCCCTCCCCCGTTCATGCTCTGTCTCTCTCTGTCCCAAAAATAAATAAACGTTGAAAAAAAAATAATTTAATATAAGTAGGTGAATCAACTTGAAGAAAAATACTTTGTTCAGGTCAGGAGTCGGCCATCATTTTCGGTAAAGGCCAGATAATATTTTAAACTTTGTGGTCTTTCTCACAACTACTTAGCTCTTCTATTACGGTGCAAGCATGACCATAAACCATATGTAAATGAAAGAATTTGGCTGTGTTTCAGCAAAACTTTATTTTTGGACACAGAAATTTGAATTTTATACCATTTCCATGTGTCACAAAAATATGACTGTTCTTTTGATTCTTCAACCATAGAAAAATGTTAAAACCTTTCTTGACTCACGGGCAGTACAAAAACAGGTTGTGGGCCAGATCTGACCTGTGGGCTGTAGTTTACAGATCCCTTTTGTAGGTGGCTTTCAGGTATGGCTACAGATGTTAAGATAATCTGAGATTGACAAGTTTGGGAAGTGGAGCATTAAGGAATTTGAGAGAGTACACTGCACTGAGGCCACTTTCCTTGTGGGAATAAGAGATGCCAGTTTAACAACTTTTTTGGGCCACGTTTGGCCAGGCAGGAGCAGGAAATAGCTGGACAACAGTGGAACAGAAATCGTAGCAAAGTTTCTTTTTTCATGGATGATTTTTTTTTCTATATTTTCTTCATACATTTAGGTAGTTTCTAAATTTTATACAATGGACCCCAGTTTATAACCACTAAAAGAAACCTTTCGTGAACATAATAAGGAGGCTGATTTATACCTTTTTTGTACGTATACAGAAATGTTAGGAGATCTGATTGTATTCCTATTTTATAGAGTTGAGTAGTAAGGGAAGAGACACAATTATCCTTTAAACTCAGCCTTTTGGTCTATAGGGGAGAATGATGATTGCTTTACAATTATAGGGGGGAAGAGCCCGCCTCTACTGTTCTTTCAGAGTATTTACTCAGATCTATTATGAAACTAGCTGCTTTCAGCCTGAATTCAGCTGATACATCTGTCTGGGTATATGTGTGTGTGTGTGTGTGTGTGTGTGTGTGTGTGTGTGTGTGTGTGTGTATTTTCCTGAAGGTTCTGCAGAAAGAGTGTGTTAGTGTGTCCCTTCCCTGTTCCTCACAGAAATGGAAAGTAAAGGGATGGAAAGTAGTTTCTCTTCCTACAGGAGGCACTTTTATGTTCTTCTGTCTCTGTGCCAAATCCTACCAATGTCCCCACATTTTTCATTTAGGGGAAAGGGAAAAGCACTGGGTCAGAAGAGCAGCATATATGAGGGACGCCTCGGTGGCTCAGTCGGTTAAGTGTCCGACTGGCTCAGGTCATGATCTCACAGTTCGTGAGTTCAAGCCTGGCGTTGGACTCTGTGCTGACAGCTCGGAGCCTGGAGCCTGCTTTGGATTCTGTGTCTCCCTCTCTCTCTGCCCCTCCCCCACTCACACTCTGTCTCTTTCTCAAGAAATAAATACTAAAAAAAATTAAAAAAAAAATAAAAACATTAAAAAATTAAAAAAAAAAAGAACAGCATATATGAAAATTTGTTCTCTGAATATCTCTTGAGGCAAAACTATCCTTGCACAGTACTTAGGGTTCATAGGACACATGATGCAGGCAAATCATGGAACCAGAAAAATTCATTCACAGCAAGTAAGAAGGTGGCAAGGTGTGACATCAGCTCAAAACATGGTGTAAGGAAGCCACTTCCTAAGTTGTCTGACAGAGAGAGAATTACAGTACTGAGAGTAAGGAAGCAGGTGTAAAAACTCTCAGCCTGTGAATCCAGAAAAGTCCTGGAAATATGTTTGCTAAAATGAAGATTATAAAAACATGTAAACTGCTTAGCTGCCTTCCCAGAAATGTGGACAGTCCTCCTTAGAAAGCACTCATTCATTTCATTCAGCAGTGTTTATTGAGTCACTCCTGGGAGCTCCATGCTGTGCAAGGTGTTGGGAGTAGATCCGTGAGCAAAAGGTCCCATTTTAGGTCAGTGGGAAAAGGGTTCCAGGCAGAAGGAGAAGCAGATTCACAGGACGTTTGGTGCAAACAGACTTTGCGTATTTTGGAGACCATGAAAGAAGACCCATGTGGCTAAAGAGAGGAGAGGAGGTAAGGGTAGGAGGTGAGTTCTGAGATGGTGGTACAGGGCCTTATACCCCAAGAAAAGAAATTTGGAGTCATTGAGGCAGTTTGAGGAGTGGAATGATATGATCTGATTAACTTAGAAGCATCATTCTGGCTATTGTGTTGGAACTGGGTTGTAGAAAGAGTGAGAGAGAAAATGAAAGGCCAGTTAGCAGCCAGGGTAGTGGTGCCCATGCTCGGTGCTGGTGTAATTGAGGATGTGATAAGTGCCTGCCTTGAGCTTGTATTTGGAAGTAGAATCTGTGGAAGGAAGTGTGTGCTGACGGGCTGGGCATGCGGTGGGCGGGGGTGGGGGGGGGTGGCGGTGCGGTGGTTGGTGGTGGTGGAGAAAAACAAAAAGCAAAGACCTCTGATGACAACTGGAGGTTTGGGTGGAGCTCCAGAATGTGAATGGTAGTGTCATTTTCTGAAATGGGAAATAGCCAGGGAGTGGGTTAGGTGGGGCTGCAAATATGGAATAGCAAGGATTTTGTTTTGCATTTGATAGTTCAAGGAGTCCCTTCCACCTCCAATTGGAAAGATGTTTGAGCTAAGATCTTAGGAGAGAGCTTAGGGAAATATGAACTTGGGAGCACAAGACTGAATTTTTATATAGATAATAGGTTAATTATAGGCTGTGATAAAGATCCCTAGGAAGTATCTGTGGATAGTATGTAGCATGTATTTTTCTCCACTGCCTTTTGCTGTATATCCCACAGCAGGTGTAAGCATTGTTTTTCTTCCTGGGTGGTCAGTTTTCTTTCCATGGCGGAAATTTAGGCATATTCACGTTTCTTTCCAACTCCAGTTGAAGTGTAAATTTGCATTTCCATTATATTTTGTCACAAGAAAAACTACTTTATAAAATAACTTTCAGGGCACCTGGCTGGCTCAGTTAGAAGGTCATGCAACTCTTGATCTCGGGGTCATGAGTTTGAGCCCCATGTTGGGTGTGGAGATTACTTAAATAAATAAAAGTTTAAAAAATGAAATAATTTTTATCATAACTCATTCTTAAGGAAAATAACTTTTTTTGTTCCACTTTTACATGCACTGCCTGCTTCTCTTCTGTTGCTGTTGTTCCTCAGTGTAAACTTTGGATTCTGTAGAACGTGTCTTATTTTTCATAAAATACCCTGTAGAATAAAAGAGAAGGAGAATTAAAGTTTGTAGAACACCTTCAATGTGCAGCTACTGTGCACTTTGTTTTATACACTGTTTTATTTAATCTGCGGGGCCCTCTAAGCTAGGGACAATTAACTCACTTTTTCAGCAGAATCAGAAAGATGATTTGATTAGGGTGTGCTCATCTGTTCACTGTGGCATTCTGCCTTCCAAAATAGTGGAAAAAGACTGTAAAACTTTCATGTATTGCAGGATTTTTTTTTTTGTATCTGAGGTACATCAACTTCTACATTAGATAAAGGGGATACAAAGGCAAGCAAACTGGTCTCTGTTGTGGAAGGCGCTAACTCTCACGCAAAAACTGGAAATGTCAGCCAGTAGCTGTACGAGTGGGTCTCATCCTCTTTGTTCATGGGAACCCTTTACATTTAAGAAAAAAAAAAATTATTGAGGATCTTGAAGATCTTTTGTTTAAGTAGGTTACATCTGCGGATATTTTTGCCCTGTTAAAAATTAAAATAGAGAAATTTGTAAAAAAAAGTATTTACAGTAACAAACCATATTGTATGGTGACCTGAATTTTCTAAGGAACAATAAATATGTTTTCCCCACTGAGAAACTCAAACAAAACACACACACACACACACACACACACACACACACACACACACACACAATGAGAAAAGAGACATTATGAGTATAGCCTAAACAGGTTACACTAGGTTTCATCTGTAGTGGATGAGTTCTTTCCAGGAGAAAGTCCAGGATTATCTAGCCTTCTTCTTCTACCTGGGATTTGGAAGTGTGTTTTTGGAAAACCTTGAGAGAAGCTCTTCCTTCACTTAACACAGGGATAAATCCTGAGTGTCTACCATGAATGTTTTCTCCCCAGTCACCTTAAAGCCTAGCATGTGTCTCATGAGGGAACACGTCAGGAAAAGTGGTTTCCATTTTCGTTTCTTACAGCTTGCTGATGTTTCAGGCAGTTTTCTCACACCGTAATTCATTACATTAGGCAAGGACCACTTCTTTGCAGTGTATCTTTGTAGCATTGGAGATCTTCAAACGCTGGCAGTTGTTTCTGTGGAGTTACACACTACTGGGCGTTCTAGGATAGGTTTTTGTTTTCTTCCACATTCCTGTCCATCCCCATCTTTCTCATACTTCTCATGACCTTTATTTCCTTTATCCTTCGTATTTCTTCACCTAATTGATTGCCTAGCCCATATTTCCAGACAGTAACGAGTAGGAAGTGCTATGCAGAACTCAGCTTTGGACAAGGGAAAAACCCGAAAGGTGTAGTTCTTACACAGGCCTAATTGTGCAGATGGACGTAGACTACTTCCTGCCTTTGAGCAAAGCCTGCTGTAGACAAAGAATCTTAAAGCTATTAGCACAGTGGTGCTTTAAGATGAAGACATCTTTTGTTTCAGAGTATGTTCTGGTTTTGTACTGTCAGCAGAACAGAAGCCACTTGGAGTAGTGTGGATGAAAATAGGTAAACCAGCTGAACGTTCCCGGTAAGGAAATAGCAACGTTATTGCATATTTAGATATCAGTTTATTTACTGAGCTTCTCTTTTTTGATATGTACTTCATTTGAAGGGCACATAGATGTGCTTTGCCCCCTCACTTTGCTTTAATGTCTTAAGTTCTGTTTTTTGAGCATGAGTCATAGAATGCAGTCCTTTTCATCTATGAGGACATTGTTGATATTCAACAAAGTGGGTGGGTTGACCGACAAGCTCTTAGTATTTTTTCTTGGAGAAGGCATGATTCTTAGATTCAGCTGCTGTCAGGAGAATTAGTAGGAATACTTGTTTTTCAGGGAATCTGCAGAATGGTTTCCTTTTTGTGGTCCTGGCTGCTGAGGGTGGTGCAGTGGGGGAGGGGAGTGGCTCAGGGTCAGTTCTGACTCCCTGGGGCCCACAGAGGCTGAATTGAATCCTGGTTTCCCTGGTCCCAAGTGGAAAGGAGTGAAAGAGTGCAGGCTGCCTGTGTGTGTCATAAAAATTTTGGACTGTGGGTTAATTTTTTAATAAAAATATTTATTATATTGACACAGAGAGGTTTTCCCTTCTTAGCTTTTATATCCTCTACGTGCTGTCTACAGATTCCAGATTCATTATTTCTTTTGGTGTTTCATTCCTGAATTGATGGTATTTCCCTCTCACTTTTCATGTTACATTTGCCCTTTTCTTATTGACTACCCCCACCCTGTCTTTTTAGGAGGGGCTTTTTTTCTTTTCTGATTTTTCCTTCTCTGTGTTGCCATATCCTCTTTATTTTTCCATGTCACATACCTCCCCCTTTTCTCTCTCTCTTTCTGCTACCTGTTGTCCGCCCCCTTTTTCCTGCATTTCCCCATATTTTAATCACCTCCTTACCTGTGATGTTCGATTATGGGGCTAATAGAGCTAAAATAGACGATTATATAGTCATATTCTGATAGTATGAACATTTGAGCCAGCTAATTTTTGTGATTCTGATTAAAAAAAACAAAAAACAAAAAAACTTCTACCGAACCTGTGCCTAACAGTGTGACTTAAATTGATTGTGTAGGCATTTGTCTCAATATACATCATATATATTTACTTAAATGGGTGATGTGAGCTGTAGCTTGTTTGAGAGGTAAGATCCATTATAGGTTTAATCTCCACCAAATATTGTACAGATGACCCTTGAACAACATGGGTCTTGGGTGGGGGATGTCAACCCCCCCTGCAGTTGAAAATCTAAGTATGTAACTTTTGAATTCCCAGAAACCTAACTGCTAATAGTTAATGGGAAGCCTTACTGATCACGTAAATATTCGATTAGCACATATTTTGTATGTTACATGTATCATATGCTATATTCTTAAAGTATGCTGTAGGAAAGAAAATGTTATTAAGGAAATCCCAAGGAAGAGAAAATACATTTACAGTCCTGTACCGTATTTATCAAAAAATCTCTGCATCGGAGTGGACCAGTGCAGTTCAGACCTGTGCTCTTCAGAGGTCAACTGTACTTGGAGATTTACTGTTTAATGAGCTTCTTGCTGTGTTTTGTGTGCAGCCGTCTGTGAAAACGGATGTCAGAATGGTGGACGCTGCATTGGACCCAACCGCTGTGCTTGTGTTTATGGATTCACTGGTCCGCAGTGTGAAAGAGGTAAGAAAAGAGAAGTGAGAACCTCCCTTTGGAGGAGCCTCTTTTGCTGTAACAACATGTAATTTTTTGTTACCCAATGAGAATTTTTCTAAGGAAATAATACTTTTATTCGTCATTGACTATGTCTAGAACTTGAGATGTAAGATTATGAGACATAACTAACAACAGCTGAAGAATGTCAGTTTTCTCCATCAGAGTGACCTCCGTTTGGGAGGCCAGTGGAAGTTCTGTTGGGCAGGAGAAAAGGAGTGGAGGAATGACTGGTCAGTAGGCATCCAGCATTGTCTGCTTTATCATGTGAACGGTCAGACAAGCCTATGTGAAACCAGTTTACCATAATATGAATAGCACCTAAACTCATGACCTATAGACTGCTGAAAATCTCCAGGGCTGATGCCCTAAATGAACTATTAAATGGCGTCTTGGTAGCAAATGGGTGCGAGTGGCATGTCAAAGATGTTTAATCTTATAAAATGTGATAAATAACTAACACTGAACTAACTATATGAGTAAAAATAAGCTTAAACTGAAAGCAGTATTACATAATCACTCATAATGACATACATCCTCTGTTTCCCCAGGCATTGTCATAGCATCCCAACTTGTAGAGCACTTTCTTTGTTGCAGAACGCTAGAGTATCTGAAGCTATGTCATTGAAGTATTACAGATAAATAGTGGTTGACCATTTATATAGAGAGACTTTAAACTGCAAAGAAACCTTCTATTTAAAAATGTATACTCATTATCCTGACGAAAACTGTATCATAGTATTTGGATTAAATCTTGAGAAGAAACTGAGAAACGAATCCTACAGCGAAGTTTGAAAAGTAAGATATATGCAGCCATTTAGCATACACTGGTATGTGTGTATATATTGCCATATTTATATTATTCCTGAAGTAATTGAGATTTCTTGGGACTGAAGTACATTCCACAAATGACAGAGTTTATAGATATACTTAGGATAAATTTAAATGTCTTTCCCATATGCTTTTATTTTGGGAAAAAGAATTAATTGTGAAATGTTAGCATAAAAAGGTAAGTTGTTGAGAATGCAATGATACAAATTTCCTACATAATGTTAAGTTTATTTAAATACTATAGCATGGATAGTAGTTCAATTTAAACTTTCAAACATAATTATAATTGGTGGAATGATGTTCATTTTTCTGGAAGTCATGCAACTTTGGCAGTTCTTTCATCCTAAGCAGATTTCAAGTTCAGTTCCTAATTGGCGAAGGAATTGGGCAGTTTCAAGTCAGAGGCTTCCAGGCATTACATCATTATTCTCAACAGTTATTCATTCATTAGATTTGTTAGTCCTTACTAAATTTATGGGAATCCAATAAAGACTTACATATATTTCACATGTACAGTAGCATGTTTTCAGAAGAAATTACAAAATTAATTAGTTAATGAATGGACCTAAAGGATACTTTTTAAAACATGAATTTGTTTCTTAAAAAATTTTTTTAACGTTTATTTTTGAGAGAGACAGAGAGAGAGCGAGAGAGAGAGAGGACGTGCTTGTGTGCATGCAAGCGGGGGAGGGGCAGAGAGAGGGAGACACAGGATCTGAAGAAGGCTTCAGGCTCTGAGCTGTCAGCACGGAACCCGACGCAGGGCTCGAACCCACAAATTGTGAGATCATGACCTGAACTGAAGTCAGATGCTCAACTGACTGAGCCACCCAGGTGCCCCCAACTTTTTTCCTTCTTTTAATTTTTTTTAATGTTTAAAAACATAGGTTTGTTTCTTAAAAATCTTTTTAGTTACTACCCTTTGGGTGAAATTCTAAAACTTCATTCCTTAAAAAAAAAAACTTAGCAATTTCCGTTCTTGTATTGCAAATATGAATTTACGTGCTTTTAGAAGATATTTTCTGGAATATTTAAATGTGTAATAGCTAATCTCACTAAAAGTAGAGTTCATGATTTTTCTTAGGAAGCATTGTCTACACAAATACAAAAGGAATAATTTATTTATGTTGAGCTTAGTGAATAGGGGCAAGTGCCCTGTTAACATTTGTAGTTTGTATTGTCTTTTTCAGTTACGGAGTTTCAAAATATATGTTCCTTGTTCTCTTAAAAGAAAAAAAAAGACTTTTATACAATGAGGGATCTTTTTCCTCCTTAATGTAGGGTACATATAATTTTCCTTTAAATTGGCATCTGGGAATCAGTTGTATGATAAAACACGGCTGCTTTTCCAGCTCTCTGGGCTTCTGGCAGACTGGTTTCTGGACTGGAGACAGAGACTGAGTGGTAACTGAGTGGCTGGCATGATTATGGCATTTAACTTGAGCCTTTGTGGTGGGTTAGTGGAGCCTCTTTGGAGTTCTTTTCTCCCTCTTGCTGATATGGACAATGATCTTTTTTATATTTAGCATTAAAGAGTTCTTAGGGCCACTGCTGATTGTAGAAGGCAGACAACCCAGCTGTGTCCAAGGCACATGAAGGGACTCCATTCTTTTTGGCTTGTCTCTTCAAACCGATGGCATTTGAAAAAAGATAAATATGGCACTTTATGTATACCTGAGAATACACAGAAATGGAATTAGCATCATATATCAAGACTTGGTGCTTTTTTTCCCCCTAACATTTATAATGTACCTTCTTATTTATCAGTAGAAACTTGAAGGGGGCAGGCAGGCGAGAAATGAACTTACCTAAGGGGTTTCTGGACAAGATATGGTGATTACTTGATTACAAATGCAGCCAGCCCAAAGTCCCTATTTCACCTTCTTTGACTTAAATTATTGCTGACATCTTGGATTTTCCTTAAGGCTTATAAAAGGAACATCTGTTAGAAGTATATTATAGACTCTTCTAAATTATCCATAAATTACTACAACACACTTTTTTTTGGTCACGTAAACATGACTTTCTTTAAAAAGTAGATACATTTGGTGAAACTTCAAATATTCTTATATTTACTGACATTTCCTCTAAAATGTACACTTTTCAGTAAATCCTTCAAAAAGGAGGATTGGGGATTTACTTTTTAATATATTGACGTTTTTAAGAAAAATTGCACTTGTGAATCTGAAACCCCTTTTTAGAAAGGTGAGATCAAGTTGCAAATGTTAAAGTTTATAAAATGTAAACTTTGAAGCCTTTGTGCAAAGTGAAATATGGATGGATTTCACTTTAGGATAACTTTCATAAAATCATCCAGTTGTAGGACCCAATACATGATCTCAGTATCTGAAAGCATGTAGAGGAGTTACTTACCCTCTGCTTGAATACCCCTGGTCACAGGGCTCTCACTCACTCACCCTGTTGTGAGGCAGGATTTCATTGTTGGAACCCTGGTTATTCATCCTTTGTATGATTATGGTCCTGCCTAAACTGAACATTTAGCAGACAGATAGCCCATCCCTTATTGTCTAATTCAGTGGGAATATGGTCATGGTGACTTCTCTAGAAAGAGGCAGCCACCATCTTTAAGTTGTGTAATGAAACTTGAAATCTAATTATAAGCTATTGAGTTATTCTATGTATTTTTGTTCATCCACCCACATTTTGGGTAGTAAAGTAACTGGGGCAGCTATATAGCCTACTCAGACCATGTCTCCCAAGAATAAGAACAGAGGCAGGCAAAGCTAGGGTTTTCCTGAGTTGTAGGAGTTGGGTAGACCAGACCTAGGTTTGTTCAGAAATAATTGATGCATGTATGAATCAACATTAATAAATTGGAATTTATAATAAAGTATGTGCAGTGGTTTGGTTCAGCCCATGAAGTAACAGCAAATTAGTGTGACCAGGAATATAAGGAAGCGTGGTGTGAGAAGAATCTGGCATATTAGGGGAAATTCTATACACAGTGGATTTGATACTTCCAAGAAAAGTATAAGCGATAGTTTTTAGAAAACATTCCTTCCATTGTAATTTTGTTATCTAAAAGAAATACACATTTATTACAAAGCAATTTAGAAAATAAACAAAAATATGCAAGTATTTATAATTCCTCCAGTCAGAATGAATCATTTTATAACATTTTGGAGGATATGCTTTGAATCTTTTTTTCTACTACACATATAATGTTTACGAAGCATGGGATCTTTCCATTCTTACTGGAATCCACTATTCTGTAACATGAAATCTACTTGTATCCTGCTTCTCATTGCTGTTATGAAATACATTACTTTGTAGACCTATATAGTTTCCTTGCATATCATATCAATGAGGGCTGTTCATTACATTCTGTACAATCATGCCATGTTTGTAACGTTACTTTCTTGATGTCACAGATGAGGGAACTTTGCCCAGGTCAAACTTAGAGTAGCAGTGGGGAGTATAAGGACAGGAGAATATCACACAATCTAATTTAAGACCTTAAACTCAATTCCTGTGATAGAGCTGACTGCCTTCTATTTCTCTATTAGCTGACATTTAGGGTCACTTACAGGTTTTCCTTTTTTTGTTGGCTTGTTTATATTTTAGCAATTACGTGATAAGAATCTACGCAGGTAAATATATGCCCCGGATTTTATTCTTAGGATTTAGCATACAAATGCAACTGCTGAGTTGTTGAGTATGTGAAAATGTAAAACTTTTGATATATTCTGTTTATTTCCCTCTAAAAAGGCTTTTTTTTAATGACTTACTCCTTTGATACTGTGTTTAGAAAGTCTTTCAGTACTCCCAAATCTTATAAATATCTATAGTTTTTTCCTTAGAGCTGTTGAGATTTTATTTCTTTATACTTTTTTAACCATAAGTGAGAATATATAGGAGGGTAATTTTTATTTTTAAGTAAAGTAAATTTATAAACATTTATTTATCGTGTATCTTTTGAGTGCTTATTGTTAGGCTAAGTAGTTGGAACTCAAGCTACAAAGAAAAATTATATAACTCTTCTGTTAGTAAGAAGCAAACTATTTAAAGGACAGTGGTGATCATCTACTTAAACATTAAAAAGTAATGCACTGGGGCGCCTGGGTGGCTCAGTCGGTTGGGCGTCCGACTTCGGCTTAGGTCACGATCTCGCAGTATGTGAGTTCGAGCCCCACGTCGGGCTCTGTGCTGACTGCTCAGAGCCTGGAGCCTGTTTCGGATTTTGTGTCTCCCTCTCTCTCTGACCCTCCCCCATTCATGCTCTGTCTCTCTCTGTCTCAAAAATAAATGAACATTAAAAAAAATAAATAAACGTTAAAAAAAATTTAAAAAGTAATGCACTATGTAAATACCATAATAGTAGTAGGAACAACTTTATGTGAGAACTCAGAAATTCTTCCTGATTAAGACAGAATTAGAAAAGCCTTCCTTCAGTTAATCTGAGTGAAAAAAATACTACTCATTATAGTGAGAGAAGTGTTTTGGACTAATTCTTGTAATGATATTACAAGATACAGAATGATTGACTTTTTGCTAAATAACATTATTTAAACTTCATACTTAATTACCAATTACCACAGTCACTGAGCTGAACTTGTTTTATAGAAATAAGATGTCTGCCTTTCTCTGCCCTCTAAAGATTTAGCAAGAATGAAATTAGAAGGAACAGAGAATGTTACCAACCTCAGATGTCCAACTCACGTGCGTCCACACGCACGCATGCACACACACACACACACACACACACACACATTTCTGTACTCGTGAGGCTGTTCAGAACATTTTATAACCTTGCACTCTCTAAGCTAAACTTAGCCTTAAATGGGCATCAGAGAAATACCAAAAGATCTGTGGGAACTTTTTGGCACTAGCTCAGATGACATCCTTATCTTGAATGCCATTAAGAACAGAAGGGAAAGAAAATGAGAGCAAAAAAGCAGACAGTGCAAAGCAAAAAAGAAGGAAGGGAAGAAAGAGAGAATGGATGAGAGAAAAGCAAGGTGTAATGTTCATACTAGGAGTGGAGACGCTTGGTTCTAGAAAGGAAGGGTATGCATCTGAGAGATAATCATTGATTGATATGGGAGAAGCTGGGGTTCCCACTTCTCAGTCTTTGCTTTAAATCTCTGCTGTTCAGATCTGTGAGGTAAGATCAAATGTGTTGGCAGCCTGTTAGACTTGGATGCTTTATTTATGAAACTCCTTTGAATTAATGCAGTGAGTGTTTTCATTCATCCCAGCTCTAAGTGCCCTTATTTATACATTTCTTTGTTTTTGGTTTATCTACCTAGAGGCAGGGAAACCTGCAATAGAAAATTTAAATCATTAACATGTTTTATATTTGTGTAACTCTGTAAATAATTTCCTCTTTTCCTATTTCAACATGAAGTTGGAAGACATTAGGGACTAACTGGTGTGGAACCTCAGCAGAACTACTGCTCATACATACACACACACACACACACACACACACACACACGTGCACACACACACACACACGCATGAATTAAATACAATGAAATGTTACATAGGATTCATTCAAAAGTAATAATAAAATATGCATGTGCACTCTGTATATGTGACCCTTGAACAACATAGGTATGCATTCTGCAGGTACAATTATATGTGGATTTGTTTCAGTAAATAACAGTTTAGTACTGTAAATGTATTTTCTCTTCCTTACGATTTTCTTAATAACATTTTCTTTCCTCTTAGCTTACTTAATTGTAAAAATATAGTGTGTAATATACATTACATACAAAATATGTGTTAATCAATTGCTTGTGTTACCGATAAGGCTTTTGGTCAAATAATAGGCTGCAGATGGTTAAGTTGGGGGAATCAAAAGTTATATGTGAATTTTCAACTATACTGGGATTAGTGCCCCTAACTTCTGTGTTCTTAGGATCAAGTGTATGTCAAAAAATCCCAGACATTATAAATTCCTAAATAACATCTGTATCCAGATAAAGGACTGTGGACCTGCAATTATTTCATGAAATTGTTGGAAGGATTAAAAGCAATAATGTGTTAGGGTCCTGATATGTAAGAGGCAGAGTGACTAGCATGTGGTAGACAGCCACTAAGTGATATTTGTTTTAAGAAAACAGGGTGTAGTCAGAATCAGAACTGAATATTAAGACCCGTAAGACCTTGGAAATGTGATTGCCCTCCCTCATCCTTGTTTCTGCATATAAAATACGGGTCTATCATGTTCTTATTTTTGTGACTTATATGACACAATATAACATTTCGCATCCAATAAATAATAATCATTGATGCTAATCTCTTTCAATTGTTCTGCCCAGTTATCAAAAAAAAAGTAGATATGGTGGCTGACTGTTGAAAATGGAATAGTCAAAAATGAAATTTTGAATGGGGAGTAGAGGATTTTATCAGTTGCTTAAGTCGTACAAATAAAGTTTCATGCTGTTCTTATTGAGAATAAATGCTGTATTTTAAGAGAGGCTCACCTTCCTGGTATGAGAATTAAATGAGAAACAAAATACCTAGCCAGGGTGTGGTACAGTAAGTGCACATTGAATGATCAGCTAGCATTGTGGAAAATAAAAACGAGATATGATATGCTCTCTTAGGCAAAATTGTCTTGGGTGAGAGAGATAATTCCCAGTTGCTGGGACTGTATCAGATCAGGGTGCGTCAGTTGTGAATAATCTAAGCTTCATTGCTTTACCTTTTGTGGGGTTCTTTGGGATCATACACAAAAATAAACTGAAAGATATTGTGTATCATTATCATTACCTTGCATATTATGTATTTGAACTTTTAGATCCTACTTATCTTGCTTTGACATACTTGTGCTCTAAATACCAGCATTGTTATCAGTAGTTACTCAGTATTTCACTGGTGTCTTTGGTCTTAGTCCCTGCTTCCTGGTGCACAAGGTCTATTTGTGAGCATTTCACAGTGGAACTGATATATATGTAAGGTTTATTTTGCTCAGCATACTTGTAATCAACAGTCTTGCATATTGTTCAGTCTCACAGAATGAGTTTGGGGAGGGTCTTCAAACAGTCCAGAGAATAGTTCCTCTGTGAAGCTTTCCTTGGCCACCATCCATCCCCTGCCTCAGTTTACTTTTGAGGCAAAATTAAGCCTGCTGTCCTTTTATCTACCTGTCATGTATTCCATTCCTCTAGAATAGTTTTCTTCATCATGGTGTTGACTGCTGGCCTGTGCGTCAGTGAACCTGTGAAGAGCAGAGCTTTTTATCTGAAGCTGCCTTTGTGTTCCTTCTTCTCTACACAGTGCACAGTGCAAGACATGCTAGTTATGGGTCTGCACAAGCATTGGGCTTCCAAGTAGAAGAAATAGGATAAAACAAACTACAGACGTGGTAGAGGGCCTTGGATGCTCGTGCAGGCTTATTTGTTATAGAGACTTTAAGACACAGTGAATGAAATGGAAGAGTAGAAGGTGAGACTGGGCCACTAGACTTGGACCTTAATATACAAAGTCTGGAATGCCAAGTCGAGAGGCTGCCCTCTGGTCAGCGGGCACTGTGGAGAGGGATCGCGAAGGACTATTGTACTTGAAAGTAATTCTCTAAGAGAGGTTACTCTGGAGTAGCAAACAAAAAGGAGTGGAGGGTGGAGAAACTGAGACAGAGACACCATTCAGAACTCATTGCATGTCAACTAGATAATAGCAATGGGTATATTATGTTTGTGTGTTTTCACTGAGATTATGATTTTTGTATGTGTAAAATGAGATAGCTAGTATTAATTTGGAAAGGAAAATTATGTAATATTGGGAAAAATGATAGTTATTGGACATTTACTATGATAAGTGCTTGAGAGGAATTAATACAACTCAGAGATACCATTTTTTTTTAGCATGACATTAACAGATAAGGAAACTGAGGAACAAAGAGGCAAAGCATTTTGCCCAAATTCACCAGATAATAAAGGGAGAAAGTACGGTTTGAACGCAAGTGATATAACCTCAAAACTCATGAACTTAACGAAAA
Organism: Lynx canadensis; assembly: GCF_007474595.2. NCBI lineage: Eukaryota > Metazoa > Chordata > Mammalia > Carnivora > Felidae > Lynx > Lynx canadensis. The sequence goes on along the minus strand of NC_044303.2, from coordinate 106,023,232 downwards.
CTTTAAGTGAAACACAACACTGCCGAAGTCAATATATATTCCCACTCTGTAGAACTGTAGTGTGTCAGTGAATGATAAAAAGGTACGTGGCGCCAATCTGACAAAAGAGATGGCTTGCTATTTTTGTATTCTTTTGTCATCTGGCCTAGGGAAATGTATTTGGTATGTAAATTTCATATTACACCTCTGAATTCATATACCCAGAGATTATTTATGTGTGTGATTTTCTAAAATAGTTATTCAAGACTCATCATGCTTAAAACTAAATTGAGACTTCCGTTTCCAGCCAAGAGGGACTAGCAGGAACCTGATTAAGCCTCCTTCCTGAAAAGAACTAAAAAACAGAATAAAATATATTAAACAATGGTTTTCAAGATACTGGACATCAGATAACAAAATATGAGTAGTCCCCAAAAGAAGAACTTTGTTAGATTTCCACAGGTTGCTATTTCAGGGAGGTTGTTTTGTTTTTTGTTTTGTTTTGTTTTGGTATAGCCAGATAGACTTCTTAAATTGAGATGGGATTGAGCTTCTGGGAAGACCAAGATGGCTAGGGTTCCCAGGGCTAGAGAGAGGAGGGAAGAATGCTGTATACAGAACTCAGAAGATACTCTGGATATCTTCAGAGGGCCTCTCTCAGATTTTCATTAGAATACTGGTCAGCATATGCATATGAGGAAGGTGCAGGAGGCTAGAGAAGGGAGTCACCCAAAACAATTAGAAAGAATGATACTGAGAGTGCACACAACCCCATAAATACTTCCTTTCCCTCAAACCAGAATGGAGGACCACAGACTCTATGAGACAATGGTTAGAGTACTTAGAACAGTTTCTTCTTCAGTAGTGGGGAATAATTAGCTATAGACTAAATGCCCTAGTCCTGGTGGATAAATCATAAAATCAACATCCAGGAGGTTCAAACATCCAAGAGCAAAGTTCAACAATATTTACAAGACTACAAAAATACTAAGCACTCAGTATGGTAAAATTCAAATCTAATCAAATATTCTTCTTCAAACATTTTCTGTAAATAAGGAGTAGAGTATGGTCATAATGAGAAGTAATATCAATTTGCCAAAATCCATCCAGAACCTACATGGATGTTAGAATTTGCAGACTAGGAAATTAAAACGGCTATTATCAGGATTTTCCAGATGTGCATCAAGCTAGAGGAAAGATTCAAATGTGAGAGATGTGAAATCCAAATTGAATCTCTAGAGATGAAACATATTCTAGATGGAATTAATGGCAGGTTAGACATTGTAGATGTAAAGCTTAGTGAACATGAAGATGTAGCAATAGAAATTACTTAAAATGAAACGCGGGAAAAAAAAGTTAAAAAAATATAGGAGCACATCAGTGAGATTTGTTAACAACTTCCACTGAACACATAGACATAATTGGAGTTATCACAGGAGTGATAGTAGAAAAAAACATACTTGAAAAAATAATGTGCAGAAATTTTCCAAGTTTGATGAATTCTGTAAAGTGACAGAAGATCGATGAATCCCAAACAAGAAACAATGAGAAAACTGTCTCAAGGGACAACATAATGGAATTGCTGCTAACTACATAAACAGAGAAAGTTGTATAAGCAGCTGGAGAGAAAAAAGACTTTTTTTTTTGGTACAAAGTTAAAAAAGATAAGGGTCACAAAAAATTTTTTCTCAGGAACAGTGTAAGTGAAAAGACACTGGAACAGCATACTTAAAGTATTGCAATTAAAAAAAAAAAAGTCTTTCTAGAATTCTCTATCCAGGAAAATATCTTTCAAAAACATGTAAAATAAAGCTTTTAAAAAAATGTTTATTTTTTAGAGAGAGAGAGCACGTGTGCCTGTGTGAATGCATGAGTGGAGAAGGAGCAGAGAGAGAGGGAGACCCATAATCTGAAGTAGGCTCCAGGCTCTGAGCTGTTAGTAGAGTCCTTCCTACACAGAGCTTGTACCCACGGGCCAAGAGATCATGAGCTGAGCAGATTTGGGATGCTCAACTGACTGAGCCACCCAGGCACCCCAAGCTTTTTTTAAACAAATAAAAGATGAATTCACCACCAGCAGACCTGCACTTCAAGAAATGTTAAAGGCGGTCCTTCAGGCAGAAGAAAAGTAATAACAGATTTAAATATGAATCCATGCAAAGGAAAGAAGAGCATTGAAAAGGTATCTGGGTAAATATGTAAGATTTTTTTCTTCGCATTTAGGATTCTAAGAAGCAATTGGGTACTTAAACAGAAATAATTACAATTTTCTGTAGAGTTTATAGCCGATGTGGTAGTGAAATATATGAAAACAGCAATACGGAGGCTGGGAGGTTCTTACACTGTCAAGTAGCATCATGTTACTTGAAGACAGACTTTGGCAAATTAAAGATGTGTACTCTTAAGCCCTAAAGCAACCCCAAAAAATATAGAGTTGTAACTAATAAGTCAATAAAAGGTGATGAAATGGAACAAAAATATTCAAAGCAGCGAAATAAGATAAGGCAAATAAATGGACAATTAGAACACAATTGGAAAGTGATAGAGTTAAACCTGACCCTATCAGTAATTGTTTAAATGTGAATGGTCTCAACATCCATTTAAAAGGCAGAGATTGTTATCATAAAAAAACCAATTATGTGTTGCCTGTAAGAAATCTATTTTAAATAGGAGATGCTAATAGATTAAAAGCAAAAGGATTAAAAAAGAAATATCTAGCTAATACTAATCAAAAGAAAGCTGGAGTGGCCTCCTATCAAAGTAGATTCCAGAGCAAAGAACATCTGGCATGAAGGTCATTTCATAATAAGTAAGAAATCACTAAAGGGGATATAACAATTCTGAATGTTCACACGCTTCATAACATGGCTTCAAAATACATGAATTAAAAGCTGGTGAAACTGCAAAGAGGAATAGACTAAACCACAGTTATGGCTGGAGATTTCAGCACCTCTCAATAATTGAGAGAAGCAGCTAAAGTTAATAAAGCTATAGAAGACTTGAATATCACTGTCAACATACGCGATGAGTTTAATGTTTATGGAATACTCTGTTACACAGTAGCAGAGAATGTACATTCTTTTCGAGTGCCATACGCGATGAGTTTAATGTTTATGGAATACTCTGTTACACAGTAGCAGAGAATGTACATTCTTTTCGAGTGCATGTGGAACATGCAGCAAGATAGGTCATATTCTGAGTCATAAACCAGGTTTCAATAAATTACATGATGTGTGTTCTCATTCCAAAATGGAATTAAATCAGAATTCAATAACAGATTTCTGCAAAGTACTTTCAGTAATTTTGTAATTCATTTCTAACACCTATGGATCAAAGAAGAAATCAAAAGGGAAAATAGAAAGCATTTTGACTTGAATGAAAATAGAAACACAATATATCAAAATTTGTGGAATGCCTGTAACAGTAGTTAGTGGGAAATTTATAGCCGTAAGAACTACATTAAGGAAAGAAAGGTTTTGGGGCGCCTGGGTGGTGCAGTCGATTAAGCGTCCGACTTCAGCCAGGTCACCATCTCGCGGTCCGTGAGTTCGAGCCCCGCGTCGGGCTCTGGGCTGATGGCTCAGAGCCTGGAGCCTGTTTCCGATTCTGTGTCTCCCTCTCTCTCTGCCCCTCCCCCGTTCATGCTCTGTCTCTCTCTGTCCCAAAAATAAATAAACGTGGAAAAAAAAAATTAAAAAAAAAAAAAGAAAAGAAAGGTTTCAAATAAGTGAACTCAGCTTCTTCACTAAAAAGTTAGAAGCAGAAGAGCTAATTAAACCAAAAGTAAGCAGAAGAAAAAGAAATAATAAAGCCAAAGTGAAAATAAATAAAATACCAAACAGGAAAAGTAAGAAAATCACTGAAAGTAAAAGCTAGCTCATTAAAAAGATCAACAACATATTGATAAGACTGTATCCACAATGATCAGAGAAAAGCAAAGACAGAAATGATCAGTATCAGGAATGTGAGAGGTGATATCACTACAGATTTCATTGATATTAAGTGGGTAAAGGAGACAATATCATGAAAAACTTTAAGCCAATAAAAACAAAGTGGACAATTTCTTAAAGGACAAATCAGTAAAGCTCACTCAAAAAGAAAGAAATAACACAAATATCCCTATATTGATTAAAGGCATTGAATCTGTAAAAGCCTTCTCATAAAGAAAATTCCTGACCTAGGTGGCTTCATTGGTGAATTCTACCAAACATTTAAGGAGGGAATAATGCCAATTGTATGCAGGCTTTTCTACAAAACTGAACAGGAGTTAAAGCTTCCCACCTCATTCTGTGAGGTTGAATTACCTTGATACCCAAACCAGAAAAAGACATTTCAGGAAAAGAATATAACATACAAATATTACTCATGATGTAAAATTTCTCAGAATTTTAGCGATGTGTATCAACAATACCTTGGAGGGTAATATAACAAATTGGGATTTATCCCAGGATATTAAAAAATAATCAGTGTAACTCACCATATGAACAGTTTTTTATTTTTTTTTAAAAAAAATTTTTTTTTCAACGTTTATTTATTTTTGGGACAGAGAGAGAGACAGAGCATGAACGGGGGAGGGCCAGAGAGAGAGGGAGACACAGAATGGGAAACAGGCTCCAGGCTCTGAGCCATCAGCCCAGAGCCTGACGCGGGGCTCGAACTCACGGACCGCAAGATCGTGACCTGGCTGAAGTCGGACGCTTAACCGACTGCGCCACCCAGGCGCCCCTGTGAACAGTTTTTTAAAATCCTATGGTAATCTAAATGACTTCAGAGAAAAAAAAAAAAACACTTTTGACAAAATCTATTCTCCCGAACTGTCAACAAACTAGAAAAAATAAGAGAACTTCCTCACTGTGATTAAAGGGCATTTCTAAAATGCCTGTAGCTGACCTTATACTTAATGATGAAAAGCCAAATTCTTTTACCCTAATATCAGAAACAAAGCAGGGAGAGTCATTCTTGCCATCTCATTTGAACATTGTAGTATTTAGTTCTAGCAAGGGCAATAAGACAATAAAGATAAAAGTCATAGAGGTTGGAAGGAAAAAAGTAAAAACTTATAGATGACATCACAGTCTATGTAGAAAACAAGTTTAGCAAGATTGCAGAACACAAGATCAATTTACATAAGTCAGCTCTACTTCTTTACCAGTGATCAACTGAAAATCCAATTTGAAAGCGATACCACGTGCAGTACCATTCATAAATAATGAAATTCTCAGGGCTAATTATTAGAAAAAAATGTATAAGATTTGTATACTGAAAACTATAGGACATTGCTAAGCAAAATTAATGGAGACATAAATAAATGGAAAGATATCCTTTGTACATGGATTGGAATACTCAGTATTGTGGGATGCTTCTTTTCCCCAAATTAATTTATTAGATTCAACACAGTTCTGATAAAAATGACAAGACAATTTGGGAGAAATTGAGAGAGTGATTATAAAATTCATATGAAAATGCAAAGAACTTAGGAAAGTCAAAATACATTTGAGAAAGAACACAGGATTTCAAATTTGTTATCAAGCTATAGTAATCAAGAGAGTTTGGATAAAGATAGACAAATGGAGAACCCCAAAACATACCCATAAATATGACAAAGTTGCAAAGGTAAGTTTTTGGAGTCTTTTTAATAAATAGTGCAGGAACAATTGGATATCCATATGCTGCAAACAAATTAACTTTTGATCCATACCTCCCACTAATTATAAAAACTAAGTAAAAATGAATCATAGAGCTAAATGTGAAACCTAAAGCAATAAAACCTCTAGAGGAAAACACAAGATCTTTATCAGTTTGGGTTAGGCACAAATCATTAACATACCACCAGAAGAATGACACCCCTCCCCCCCCCCAAAAAAGAGAAATCAATGAATTATATTTCATCAAAATCAAAAAACTCTAGTCTTTAAAGATATTGTTAAGAGAATATGAAGTCAAATCAAGTAGTAAAGATAATTTGTTAATCATATGTCTGATAAAGGACTTGGGTGTGGAATAATATATAAAGAATTCTCCAAACTCAATGGTAAGAAAACAAAGCACCCAATTAGAAAAATTGGCAAAGATTTGTGGAGACGCTTAATTGCAAGCAGAGATAAATGAATGACAAATAAACACCTAAAAATAAGTTTAACATCATAGTCATTAGGGAAACAAATTCTGGGGCACCTGGGTGGCTTAGTCAGTTAAGCATCCAACTTTGGCTCATGTCAGGATATCACGGTTGGTTGGTTCGAGCTCCATGTTAGGCTCTATGCTGACAGCTCAGAGCCTGGAGTCCGCTTCAGATTTTGTGTCTCTCTCTCTTTCTGCCCCTCCCCTGCTCGCGCTTTGTCACTTTCACAAGTAAGCATTAAAAAAAATTCAGTGTGATATTACTGTCACTATGTTGGAACTTTCACATATTGCTGGTAAGAATGTAAATTTTACAACTACTTTGGAAACAGTTTGTCAGTTTCTTAAAAATGTAAACATATACCTATTATATGATGTAACTGTTCCAGTTATTTGCCCCCAGGTAAATGAAAGCATATATCCATACAAAGACTTGAAGTCAAGGCTCATAACAATTTTATATGTAATAGCCCCCAAACTGGAAACAATCCAAATGTCTCTCAACAGGTGAATGGATAAGCAAGTTGTTGTATATTTATACAATGGGATACTTCTCATGTATAAAAAGTAATGAACTACTGATGCATGCAGTATTGATGAACTTCAAAATATTTATGCTAAATGAGCGAAAGCACACAAAAAGGTACATTCTGTCTGAATTTATTTATATATAATTCTAGACAATTCAGACTTTTGTGACAAGTAGCAGACCAGTGATTGACAAGGGATGGAGAGGTGTGTGGATGGACAAGATGGAAGAATTTCAAGGAAGCTTTGGGCAATTTTGGGGGGGGCGAGTGATGTATGATCATTATGTAGGTTGTAGTGATGATTTCATGGGTTCATACTATATATAAAAACATGTATACTTTAAATATTTGCAGGGTAGTGTTTATCAGTTGTACATCAGTAAAGCCGTTTAAAGAATTGAGCAATTTCAAAGTTATTGTTCAAACCAACTTAACTTTAGATTTTTAGATTAATGCCTCTGGCCATGTATGCCTTTATCCACTTGTAGAAAAATGGCATGTGTATTAAAATCTAAATTTAACACCTTTTACAGAACTAGTTGGTGCTGAACACTAATATGCAAAATGAATAAACCCCAGTGCATAACTTCCTGAAAGAAGTAATTGATATGTAGTAGGTAAGGTGGGGGAGTCTTGGGGAATAGAAACTATATGTCCAAAATGTGTTGATATTGTAATAAATATAATCCAGTCACCTCTTCCCTGGGGAGGATGCTTTCTCCATCCTCTGCTAGCATTAAACTCACGCTCACTTGCAATTAGGGATACAGTGAGGACACTTCCTGAATCATTCTACTTCCATCTTTGGGGGAACTTTATTTGGGGACTCTGAGACAGCAGTGTCAATAATTATTGTCTCCATAATCAGTGTAGATGTCTCAAGGAGCAAGTGGCCAAGGAGACAGGAGATATCCTTAGATAAATAGTAGGAGTACATTTTTATTCCTTTCAGTCATAGCAACCACATCCTCTCAAGGAGCTAAGAACTAAATTTATGTTGAACAAAGTTATCACAGCACATAGAGAAGTTTTGTTTTGTTTTTTGGCTTTTTTTTTTTTTTGCCTGCCTATTTTTGTTCATTCAGAGATTTTGTCTTTGCAAAGGTAGTGTGAAGTGTTTTTCAACATAAACTATTTTAAACTCACTTAAACATTGTACCAATCTCCCTTCAATATTGTTACTATTTTGGCTTAAAACTTTAAAACGGGATTAATATACTTGGGCCATCATTTCTTGATTTATTAACATTATACAGTTTCTGTTATCTCTCCACCATAAGGGGAGTATGTATATGTTGTATCCTTATTATTATTATTATTTTACCACACCTGTTGGTTGACTGGATTTTGTCATCAGAGCTTTTTCTAGGAAATGTTCATCAGTGCTTTCTCATTGTGTACATTGTCAACCTTGTCTTACACTTAAACTCTGACATAAGTAGATATATATTGGGGACTTCTACTTTTCCCTTCTTATTTTTATAGATATCTAGTTATTTTCTGTCACTGAGTGTGCTATGAAGAAGTCTGAATCTAGCCTGATTTTTTTTTCTCCTCGCTAATTTATTTGATGTTTTTCCCCCCAGATAACTGAACAGTTTGTACTATGTGATTATGTATATCATTTATTCTTTGTGAACTTTAGTGAAAGTGGTGTGATCATTTGAGCTGGACTCAAAGTGCCTTCCATTAATTTTAAGGAAATTTGCTTGTATTATATCTTTGGATAGTTCTGCTACTTGGATAGGTTCACTACTTCAAGTGTATTAATTTTTTTTATTAGACTTTTGAGCTGTTTGTTCTTTAATTTGTTCTATAGTCATAATTCTTTTCTATCTGTGTCTCTTCTGTTTTTCTTTTTTAAATTAATTTAGTGTTTTTATAATTGAGTGAGATGTTTTTATTTTGTCTTTAGGTTTTTAACTTCTTTAGCTAAGTTTTCCTTTTATTGGGTATTTCTGTTTCATCTAATAGCCTTTTTATTACTTACATAGCTCTTGACAGATTGTTCTTTAGTTCCAAGACATCATGCAATTATCTTGTTTCCTTGACTATACTTTTTTTCTTGTAAAGGAGTATTGTTGTTTTTTAATATGTTTTGTACCTTATATAAATCATTATAGTATGTTATATAGTTCCTGACCCATTTCTTCTTGTCTCCTGCTTGCTAATTTAAATGGGCAGCTCTGTCCAAAACTTCTATTTGCACTAACTTGGTGTAGGTGAATTTTCCTTTTCTTCCTTCCCAAATTACCTGAATTGTCTTCCTGTCTTAGCTTCTGTTTGAGAGCCAAGGATTTCAGGTGCTTTATGTTCTGAGCCCAAAAAAGGGTAGGAAGACTTGAGCTGGGATTTGGACATCTTTTGATTAAAGAGTCTGAGCTTTGAATGTTCTCAGGTTCTTCTTTGCATGTATTGTTCAGGATCACTCCATCTGGTCATGGCAGTATTCTCTTTTCAAAGAGGAGAATCCTGAAATTTAAAGTATTTCTCCCACTTCAGCTGAAGTCCGCAGTGCCTGCCCCTTTGCTTTCAGAGAATCATGCTTGGCATTGAATTTCCTCATTTGCCCCATCATTGTCCAGCAGCGGTCTCCTCCACCCCATAATGACAGGCGTTGGCTCAGCCTCGTGCTGTCTAAGAATGTTTTTTCCTTATGTTCTTTCTGCCTCCTCTTCTCCTGTTGCATGCTGGGGATAATTGACCCTGTGTGGTAAGGATCAACCTGTCTTCACTGTCTGGTATTTTCCCATCTGGTAGAGATCACCACCTCTGGTCCTCTCTGTTTTTCTGCTTTCTGATGAGTTGCTCTGTTGCCAGGTAGGGATGTTTATTCTTCATGTTTTCCCTGATTTCTCCATAAGCTGAACTCTCACTCAGTTTTCCGGGGGAAATCAATGACACTTCTCAGGATTTTAATGAATCATTCTCATTCCATGTGTGATGTGAGGGAAAAGGGGTATGACCTTCTGTTTCATTCCTTGGCTCCTACTTTCAAATGCATTGCAGGATTTTGTGCTTGTATCCTATTTGGAGGGTCTGAGACTAATATTTTTTTGTTAGCTTTTACCTTTTTTTGTTGTTGTTTATATTACATTTGCTGTGCCTGTTTATATTGGCTGTGGGAAGGGGAGATTCTGTGGTATGGTTTCAGTCTCCAGTGTTTTCTAGGAAGTTGATACCACATTTAAATGTTTTTGACCTGAAATTATCTCAAGCCACACAGAAAGCCAGGTGTAGGGTCTTCTAATAGAAGATGATATAGTTTGGGATGTTGCAGTTATCATTTACAAGTAATATTGTAGTAGTTTATTTAGTGCATATTACTAAACCAGGAAACACGAGGTCTATGAGTGTCTCATTTCTGTGGATTAAAGACTATGGTTCCCATGACCATACTTAATGTCATGGTTTAATGCATGCAAAATTCTTCCATATGGGCAGTGCTGAATGTTTGTGAATTCTTCATCTGATTTGGAAATAGCATACAAGGCACATTCCAAATCTTGAGCAAGATCATTTTCATCTTTAAAAAAAAAAAAGGGAATTATGTTTTGAATGTAACAGAGAGACTTTAATTAGAATTTAACAGATTAACTGTGTAATGTTCTTCAGTCAATTCATTTCTTGATTGAAAAATGACATTGGGCTAGGTCAGTGTTTACTTATTTTTCTTAGTCATAGAAATCACCTTTTTTTTTAAAAAATCAAAAATACTCCTCTGCTTTTCCTGTGGAGAGTCAGATTTATTGCTCTGAATTCAAAGACTTTCACCATAGTTGCATATTATCACCAGGGAGCTTTTAAAAATCCTAACATGGGGACTTCACCTGAGATCATTTTGTAAGAATCTTTGGAGCAGTAGGACCCATGCCCAAGCATCAGCTTTTTTTAAAGTCCTCACAAAAATTCCACTGTAACATGAATTTTGTGAAACACTAGTTTATCATGAAGTCCTTACAAAATATCCTGGACTTTTTTTATAGTTAGACAAATCTGAAGAATCATTTCTTAAAGTATCTTCAAAATTTTATCCATTAATTCAGTTGTTACCTTTAGAGCCCTAAATGAAGCCATTTTGGATAAAATTTACTACTGGATTCTTTTGAACAGATTTATAATGTATTAAAATTCCATTATTAGAGTAGGCTTTGCTTCCCTCTGATGTGGCAAAATTGGATTTGAAAATAGTCAACTTTATCTTAAGTTTTTCTCCATGTCACATATTTTTAAATTCTGGTGACCTCAGTAAGAAGTGTACATTTCCTACCGTGGGCAAAACTGAACCAACAATGTTTAGAATGGCTTTAAATCTTGGCGTGGTTACTATATGGAAAATTAAGTAATAATCCAAATATTCTCTTAAAATCCTATGTAGAAAACTGAACTTTTATTTAGTTTTTTTTTAAAAGACAAATTTCACTTGTTTGAAGCACCCGTATGACATCACATCTTGCTAAAGTTAAACCCTATAGCTTAGTCAATGATAACATTATAGTTTTGTAGATTATCATGCGATTATTCTAGTGTGGATTACAGTGAAATGTAGACAGAGGTATAACATTACATATTTTTCATATAGTACTTTTCATATAATACTTTATAAACTTCCTCTTTTTAGAATAATTACTGGCATCCATAAGTATTTATTTCTCACTACACAACTAGGTATCTCTTGTCGCTTATAACTCTGCAGAACTAAGTAAATGTAGTTTCTCTGCATCTGAGCGAGAGCCAGAGGGATTCCATGTCTTTCTTTTAATTATTTCAGGAGTGATTTGTGAAGTAGGTGGTATCTGAAAAGCTGTTTGATAAACAGACAGTTTGGAGGGCTTTGCCAGAGCCAGCGAATACTGAACAGCATTTTTCAGGCACATGGCCCTTCAGGAAAAATCCTTGAGCCAGAACCAAAACAGATGAAAGAGCCGCTGAGCAGAGAGTGCCAAAGGAGATGAGGAAGGTACGCTGGGGAGTCCCAGCGGAAAGTATTATATGCATTAATTAAACCCAGAACTCTGTGGGGAGATGTTTAAAGGCTTTCTGCTTATTAGTTAAGTATGATCAGGAGTATATATGCGAGTTTGCAGAAGATCTGGCGAGACCTTCCAGTACCTTCCCCGTTCCCATGGGGCCAGGCAGGAACCACTTTGATGTGGTCATCCTCAGATTCAGATTCGTGTGGGCCTCTTCCTGGAATTCCAAGGGGGAGGTACATGTGCTGTGCCCTCTGAATTTCCTTTAACGTATCTAACATGCTGTCTCCGCTCTGGGCTTCTTATGTGGGTCCCTCCTGCCTCCGTCCGATTTCCACAGTACTCTTAAGGATGAAGGGATCAGACTTTGCTTTTGCTTTTCCTTTCTAACAGAACTCTCTTAAGTCTTACTGTCTTCCTCTGGATGCCATCTCTGTGGCCAGCTTGGTGCCTGATAAGTGCTAGAAAGGGAGAGATTGACCTAGGATGAGGAGTTCTGAGTTATTTCACAGAGTGTATATACTGTAACATATGTAAAGAATTTGATACCTTGCTTGGTACAAATGCCTAAGAAATATTTTGTAGGATTTAATTACTAGAATTATGAAACGAACGCATTCAGTCACTGAACTCAAACCTGTTTGGAGATTTTTGTGTTGTTTATTTCAAATATTACAGCACAGAGGATCTGGCAGTATTAGCTCTGCCCCTACCCTTAGCTCAGTGATACGACTGTGATCTAGAAAACATGCCTCTTTTTCTTGAGACACCCAATTTTGCAATTCTAGATGTAGAATTCTAGATGACTGTATTGTGGATTACCCCACCCAGGGACTACAGCCGCCCTGGGCTAGTACAGAGTGGTTCTGAATGGTTCAGTCTATCTTCACGCCCATTAGGATGACAGTAAAGCAAAACCTTAAATAAAGGAATTACTTAACCAATTAAGCACAGTAGGTAGTGATTCAGGGCATTTCTGAGAACTTTGAAGTGGACCCTAGGACCCTATACTTTAGTTTTCATTCATCTGAGGCTAGATTTATGGTGGTTACCAAACTGGGTCTATGAAATACAGCTCACGGTTCATAGTGGCCTAAGGAAATTTGGCTCACAAGTCTTTCAGGATTTGGGATTTCTTGGGTGTGATCATCCACAGCACGTTCATATGTGTCACATGTTAAATTCTCTTAAGCCTAGTATTTGGCATTCTAGGTGTTGACATCCCACTGCCCTAGGAATCTTGGCTCTCAGGCTTACAATCACTCAAAGCCAAGAACCTCCTTCCCCACCTTATTTATATTTATTGAGGCATTTAGGAAAGGGTATCCCACCGTGTCCTAAAATGATTGTTTCATTTGCTCTTTTTCTTCTCTCTTTCATAGTATATTCTTTTTATTTATTTGCATGTCCTTTTATTTCTTTCAACACTGTTTTGTAGTTTTCAGGGCATAAATTTTACATTTCTTATGTTAAATTTGTTCTTAGGTATTTTTTGATGCTATTGCAAATGCAATTGTTTTGTTTCATTTTTAAATGGTTTATTGCTAGTGTATAGAAATAAAATTGACTTTTTTTTGTGTATAGATCTTATGTCCTGCAACTTTGCAGGAGTTATTAATTTTAGTGTTTTTTAGTGGACAATTTAGGATTTTATATTTTTGTAAGATCATGTCATGTGCAAATAGTTTTCTTTCTTTTCAATATTTCAATAATCAATTCTCTCAATATTATGCCTTTCATTTCCTCCACAGCAGTGTCAAATAGAGCTATTAAGAGTAGACATTCTTGTCATATTCCTGATCTTTTTTTTTCTAAGATTATTTATTTTTGAGAGAACGAGAGCACAAGTGGGGGAGAAGCAGAGAAAGAGGAGACAAAGAGTCCCAAGCAGACTCCCCACTGTCAGTGCAGCACCTGATGAAGGGCTTGAACTTACGAACTGTGAGATCATGACCTGAGCTGAAGTCACAAGTCAGATGCTTAACTGACTGAGCCACCCAGGCACCCCAGTCGTATTCCTGATATTAAGGGCACCCAGCCTTTCACCATTAAGTATGGTGTAACTGGTTTTTTGTTTGTTTGTGTAGTTTTTTGTTTGTTTATTTTTTTTCCGGTGGCCTTTATCTTTACTTTTTATTATAAAAGGATGAGGAAAAATTCCCTTCCATTCCTAGTGGTTAAAGTGTTTTTACCATGAAAGAGTGTTGGATTTTGTCAAATGCTTTTTCTGTCTTAGATGATAAGGTTATTTTTATTGTTTATTTCATTGATGGTGGTGTATTACAGTGATTGATTTCCATATGTTGAACCAACCGTGCCTTCCTTGTGTAAATTTCACTTGGTCATAGCATGCAGTCCTTTTTATATGTTGCTAAACTCAGCTGGTATTTTTTAATTGAGGGTTTTTGTGTTTCTATTCAGAAAGGATATTGGTCTGCTGTTGCCTTTTTCTTGTGATATCTTTATTTGGTTTTGGTATCAGTAATAGTGGCCTCACAGAATAAGTTAAAAAGTGTTCCTACCTCTTAGGATTTCTGATAGAGTTTGTGGAAAATTGGCATTAATACTTAAATGTTTGGTAGAATTCACCAGTGAAGCCTGGGCCTGGGCTTTTCTTTATGCGTAGTTTTTTGATTACTAAGTCAACCCCTTTACCTGTTACAGGTCCAGTCAGACTTTCTAATTATTCTAGAGTAACTTTTGGCAGTTTGTGTATCTCAAGAAATTTTTCTATTTCATATATTTCATTTGTTGGCACACTGTTGTTCACTTATAGTATTACTTTATAAGCGTTTTTTGTTTTTTTTCTTTGTAGTATCAATTGTAATTCCCCCTTTTTAATTCTTGATGTTATTAACTCGAATCTTTTCTTTTCTTGGTCAGCCTTGCTAAAAGCTTGGCAATCTTACCTTTTCAAAGAACCAGCTGTTGGTTTCATTGATTTTCTCTCTTAGTTTTCTCTTTTGTATTACATTAATGTGTGCTCTGATCTTTCTTTATTCTTTCCTTTTTTTTTTTTTTTTTTGCTTGCTTTAGGTTTAATTTATGCTTCTTTTTCCAGTGTCTTAAGGCCTCCTGACCTCAACTGTTTCTTGTAAGTAGTTAGCTATTAAATGTATTGTGGGTTCCCTTAAATACAAGGAATTGTTTTTCTCCTGCTGATTTTAAGATTTTCTCTTTAAGGTTTTTACTGTGGATGTCTTTGCAGTTATACTACTAGGAGTTTGTTAAAGTTCCCATAGGTATGGGTTAATAGTTTTCATCAAGGACAGAAAGTTTCTGCTATTAATTCTTTTAATGTTGTTTTTCTGGTCTTTTCTCTCTTTTTCTGTTGGTACTTCCTTTATACCTATATTGGTGTGTTTCATGGTGTCACACATTTCTCTGAGGCTCTCTTCACTTTTCTTCATTCTTTTTTTTCCCGTCTACTCTTCCAATTATATGGTTTCTATTGATCTCTCACCAAGTTCACAGGTTGTTCCTTTTGCCACTTCAAATCTATTCTTCCTCCCATCTAGAGAATGTTTCATTTCAGTTATTATAATCCCTAACTCTAGGTTTTCTCTTTGATTCTCTTTGATAATTTTTTGTTGATACTCTCTCTTCAGTGAGACATTATCCTCATACCTTGCTTTGCTTTGGGGTTTCCTTTTGGTTTTTGGAACATGTTTATAATGCTGTCTACAGTCTTTGTAAAGCCTGACATCTGAGTCCTCTCATGCCATTTCTGTTGCTTGCTTTTTGTTCACTCTGGATATCACTGATTATGCTTTCATGTGTCTTTCCAGGTCTTGAATATCTTGTTGAAAACTGGACATTTAAGAGAATATACTGTCCCAGCTCTTGATATGTGCCCCCCAGGGGCTTGATGTTATTGTTTCCTTGTTTATTCAGTGACTTGTCTGAGTTCCCATAGCGAGGCCTGTTGCCCCTCTGATGTGAAGCCTCTGACATTGCTCCTCAGAGGGCACAATCATAGGCGCATGCAGACTCAGCCCCAGAGTGACAGTGCTGTAAGTGACCCTTACAGTGTTGTAAGCTGGGCTCCTTTTGACTATCCTTGTCTCTCAAGCTGTCAGCTTTTGTTGGCCTCACTCCAACTGTTAGGCTCCAGTAATTGCCTACTGATTGCTTTTTTTTTTTTTTTTTAAGCAGTGCCCTGGGGCATATGTTGCTCTACAATCCAGTCCAATTAAATTTAGGCCAATTTCCAGGAGTAGGTTTTGAGGTTCATTTTTTAAAAAATTTTTTAATGTGTTTCTGTTTTTTTTTTTTTTTTTTTTTTGGTTGTGGTTGTTTGTTTTGTTTTTGAGAGAGAGAGAGAGAGAGAGAGAGAGAGTGAGAGAGAACGAGAACACAAGCTGGGTAGGGGCAGAGACAGAGGAAGACAGAATCCAAAGCAGGCTCCAGCCTGAGCTGTCAGCACAGAGCCTGATGCGGGGCTTGAGCTCACAAACTGCAAGATCATGACCTGAGCTGAAGTCGGACGCTTAATTGGCGGAGTCAGCCAGGCACCCCAAGGTTCATTTTTTAAGCTTTCTTCTGACTCCAGGAGGACTCTTAAATTGTCTCTCATTCAGGTTCCTTCTGATAAATTAGCTGGCCTGTGGTTTAGTGTATTCCCCTCCTGGAGCTACCCTTCCTGCTCTTAAGTTGCATACTATTCAAATCCTTGTTGTTTTCAACAGAGGTTTGAACTTACCCACTTTATCTGTTCTAAATAAGGTCAGTTCTTTTGAAGAGAGTTTCAGGTCTGTTTGTTCTTATGGCCTCTCTCTCTCTCTGCACAAAATCTCTGAGCCACTGCTCTGGATTGGAGGTGGGGACGGTGGTCTGTCAGGGAGTGACATCTTATTTTATGAGTAGGATGCTGTGTGGGCTTCGTAGCCTCCGATCTGTTCACCTTGCCTCTCCTGGCATGGAGCTTCTCACCTCTCAGTATACAGGGGCAGTGGTAATAAAGGGCCCAGTATTCTTTGCCTCCTGCACCTGGGTTAGAGTTTCCACCTCATGAGTGGAGTTGGGTAAAGAAAGGGGCTCCCCAGCCTGTCTGCAGCACTGTCTTGGAATTTAGCCTCTGCAACACGAAGCTGAGGGCTGTGATACTGGAAGCCTGCGCCGTCTGGAGAGATCCTGCAGCTCTTGACTGAGAGCTGAATGGGAGAGGGAGCCCCATTTGATTGACCATGTCTGCCTGTATTGGAGCTTGCATTCTACTCAACTGAGGCTTTGGGAAAGAGGAAGCAAAGTATGGCTCCGATGACACACACCCTTGCTCTTCTCTGCAAGACGAATGGGTTTTCTTGGATAACTTGTCTTTGTGTGCTGTATGCCCTTAGGGAATATTCAGAGACTTAAAATACTCGGTTTTGAATATATCTTGTAATAGTTGTGGTTGTTGCCTGGGGACCAGGTTAGTAGAGCTCTTCACACTGCCATTTTCTTCCCTGTGTTCTGTCTACAAAAATTTGTCCTGTTAATATTTTATATTCTGATTCATCAGCGTTCTTCCTTTATGACCCGGTGTTAAAGAAAGCATCTCTTTGTCCATCAAATATTGTTATTCCCTCTCTGATTGTTCCCTTGGGCCGTTTCTCCCTTAGCTATGTCACTTCATCCCTCGGTTTTACTTTCCACCCGTTCCTCTGAGATCTCTGTCTTCAGCTTATACTGTGCGTCTCAGACCATATTTGCTATTGTGTGCTCAGCAGAATTGTTTACCCCTTGGGTGTGACATGTCTTTCACTGAAGCGGAGGCCCTTTCTCAGAACTCTCCTTTTGTCTCCATCTTCCTTTATGTCAGATAAAGTCGTCAGCATTCACCCCATCATCTAAGCTAAAAACCTCAGTGGGGATTCCTGATACCTTATCACTCTACCTCCACCCAGATCTGTCACTGAGTCCTGTCCACTCCACCCTTGAAATGTCACTGCATGCCACTCTGGAAAACAGTGTGGAGGTTCCTCAAAAAAATTAAAAATAGAATTACTCAGTGACCCAGCAGTAGCACTAGTAGGAATTTATCCAAGGGATACAGGAATGCTGCTTTATAGGGGCACATGCACCCCAATGTTTAACAGCAGCGTTATCAACAATAGCCAAATTATGGAAAGAGCCTAAATGTCCATCAACTGATGAATGAATAAAGAAGATGTGGTTTATACATACAACAGAATACTACTTGGCAATGAGAAAGAGTGAAGTCATGCGGTTTGCAGCAACATGGATGGAACTGGAAGGTATTATGCTGAGTAAAATAAGTCAGGCAGAGAAGGACTGATACCATATGTGTTCACTCATATGTGGATCTTGGGAAACTGAACAGAAGACCATGGGGGAAGAGAAGGGGGAAAAAAGTAGAAACATAGAGGAAGGGAGGCAAACCATAAGAGACTCTCAAATACAGAGAACAAACTGAGGGTGGATGGTGGGGCTGGTGGGTAAGGGAGAGGGGAAAATGGGTGATGGGCATTGAGGAGGGCGCTTGTTGGGATGAGCACTGGGTGTTATGTATAAGCGATGAACATGGGAATCTACCCTAAAAACCAAGAGCACACTTTACACGCTGTATGTTAGCCAATTTGACAATAAATTATATTAGAATAAATAAATAGGCAGGAAAAAAAAAAGAAACGTCACTCCAAATAAACACCCTTCTCTTCAGTATAATGCCACTGCTTTAGTTCAGGCCCCTTTCTCTTTCCTGGTCCTTTTCAACAGCCACCTTTATTTCAGTATCCTACAGCTTTCAGAGTTTATTTTCTTCTTCATCCTTTCCAGTTAAGGAATTTTCTAAGATACTCATGTAACCAAAAATTTTCATTGGCTTCCTCTTAGTATGTGGTAAAATCCCCATTTCTTAACTTGACATGGAAGGCCCTTTCTGTGTGATTGCACACCATTAGGTGTGATTGCACGTCTGAACCTTAGATTGTAGGAGGATCATACTCTCTGGCGAGTTGTGAAACGGCCCTGACATGGTGCATGGCCAGTGCGTCTCCAGTGCCTAAAACCTATCGAGTGCTCAGAAGTTGTTAGCAGTTACTATCACTATTGCCCTTTTGCCTTCATGTTGATCATTTCCTCCCCCTCCCTCTCCCCAGCACACACCCTACTCCTCCATCATGGAGTGACTTTCCCTTCCAAAGATGCCTTCCGTTTTCACCCTGTGCCTTTGTATTACTGCTCTTCTGCCTGAATTTCCCACTACTGTGCTTCACGACTAGAACCGGTCATTCTCCCATTGTGCTTACTGTATACACATCTGACGTTCGCCATTTCTGTGTTTATCAGAGTGTTTGCCTTCACAGACTGTAAGCATGTCAGGGCCAGTCCTCGTGTTTTATTTGTCTTTGTACCCTCAGATCTCTAGTAATTAAGATGGTGAGGGGTGCCTGGGTGACTTAGTTAAGGGTCTGGCTCTTGATTTCGGTTTAGGTGATGGTCGCAGGCTTGTGAGATCAAGCCCTGCATTGGGCTCCACCCTGAACATGGAGCCTGTTTAAGATTCTCTCTCTCCCTCTAACCCTCCCCTGCTTGTGTGTGTTCTCTCTCTCTCTCTTCCTCAAAAAAATAAAAACTAAATAAAAATGGTGAAATCCATGTACTACTCAGTTGGGGAAAATGTTTGTTTAATGTAAACTTATTTTTATTGTTTTTTTTTTTTTGTATTCTTTTTCATTGTAGTACCTTACACTGGACATTGTACGTTTTAACACTTCAGTTTTATTTCAAAATGAAGTTTTGTCCAAACTACCTGTTTTTCTTATATACCAGTAGATAAATATTTATATATTTTAATGCAACCTTAGCCTTCTTTATTAAATATGGACTGAATGTCATGGAACCTCTTGCACGTAGCTATGTGACTAGATGTTCATATAGAACAGGTGTGATGTAATCCACAGGTCTCCTTGAATGCATTTATTACCTACATGGCTGATTTCTTTTTGACCTTTAGAAATAAGCAGTTCTTGGGCAATGAAAGAGGAAATGGTTCTTGGCTGAGTAAAAGTGTTTCCCCCTTTTAAATGAGGACATTTCAGGTTATGGTGGATGATAAAACTGTATTTAAGAAAAAGCAAGAGGACTCCTGGCAGAAACAAAAATGAGCTCATGTTAACATTATTTTTACTAAATAATTGCAGTTTGGGTAAGCATTTCTAATTTTGAAAAAATGAGCGGGAAGGCAAATGTCGTGTCATTTAGGCATGAATCTCAAACCCTTTAACTGATATTAGTGGGAGAGAAACTTTATGCAAGTTATAAAATAGTAACTTCATAAAATTGGTAGGTCAGAGATCAAACTCAAAAGATGATCATGCCATTATGATAAGAGGTGTGATAGAGTGGCTCAAAAAAAGGATTTTTTTTTTTTTTAACTTGCATTGGAGGTGCCCCGGCGGCTCAGTTGGTTAAGCGTCAGACTCTTGATTTCCCGTCTCGTCATGATCTCAAGGCAGAGAGATCAAGCCCCACTTTTTTCTCCAAGCCAGGTGTGGTTGAGATTCTTTCTCTCTCTCTCTGTCTCTCTGCTCCTCCCCCACTTGCGTGTGCATGCACTCTCTCTTTCCCTCGTTCTCAAAAAACAAACTCACGTGAATTCCCTCAGTAGAATTTAAATATTAGAATAATCTTGGTTCAGGTTGAGAAAAAACCCGACCATCATTCAGAAGTGGCTTTTTCACCTTTAAAGTTGGTGGCAGGAGTAGCTAGGGTGGCTCAGTCAGTTAAGAGTCCGAGTTCAGCTCCCTATCTCACCCTATCTCACCCTATGGGTTTGAGCTCGGCATTGGGCTCATAGTACAGAGCTTGTTTGGGATCCTCTCTCTCCTTTTCTCTGTGCCCCTCCCCCATGTGTGTGTGTACTCTCTCTCAAAATAAATAAGTAAACAAACATTCTTTAAAATGCAAGAATATTAATAAATGGTAGTAATATTTAGTAAGAATATTGTCTAAGACAACAGTAAGAATATTATCTATGAAATGCTTGGCAACATCGTGCCAATGCCATTAGGCTTGTAGCTTGTATTGGGCTATGGTAGCATTAATAACATAGTAGCCCTGGAAGTTTTCACTTGTTCTAGTTCCTGTATGGACAACATGTGATTATTCCCTAAGCTCTGTTACCACTTGGTCTTGCAAGGAAGCATGCCAGCAGTGCTCTTGCCAGTAACCTGCCTTTGTTCTCAGTAAATCACAGTTATCTCCGTTTGTATTAATGCCTCTGCATATCTTACAATGTCTTAAGAACGTTTGGTTGCACTGCAGAAAAATAAATGTTTTCTCAAAAAATTCCAGTTATGCTTTAGAAAATAAATGGCTTGCTGTCCTTTTCAAAAGATTTAAACTTGTAAAAGACAGTTTTAAAACTAGTACAGACTGTGTTTATGTAAGCTATCTTAATTGCAACTAAAAGTTTTTGCTCCTTGTCTTTTTAACTCGAAATTGACAGCATGAGTTTCTCTCTGTTAAACTCATTTATCATCTACTCTGAATATAAGGTGTAATCCTCATCAGTTACATAATCGAAGCCACTGCCTGTGGTGAAGGTTTTTCTGCGTATTGGATCAGATAACAATTATGGAAATAGATACGCAAAAACTCAGGATCACTTCATACTTACAAGGAAAATACATTTCAAGATGTTTGTGTCACCTGTGGTTAAGGAATTAATGAGTAAACTTTCCTTTTCATAGAAGCCATTACTCCATTAAGTAGAAAAATTGCTATTGTTTCTATATTTGTTACTGCTAATACTAAATTGTATACCTGGACCTAAATGGGTGAAGTTAGAGATGAAGTGTATCCCTGGGTACATCAACCCATGTGATCGTACATGTATTACTGTCTATACTTACTGTCTCAGCCTGGGCATTGATATTTCTACTCAAGTAGAACATCAAGTAGTACATCAAGTATTTTCAAGTATGAAGGAGTAAACTCTTGTTTTTCAGTTTCTGTTTGAATAGGTTATGGAATTTTAAGAAACGGGTGGAGATTTTTATTATTCTTCTGCTTTGGTTCTTTTTGCATTTGCTGTGGTTTCCATGATTCATCCTAGGAGTGTTGATTTTGCCTTCAGTAATGCCAGTGCATTCCCATGACCAACAGTTACTTTTTCATAAGCCTTTCTCACCATACGTATGGCTTACATACATTGAAATAAAGTTGATATGAAATCGGTCAGTTTTCCTTCCTAATATTTTATCTGGGTATGGCTCTAATGCCATATCATCCCCATAATAAAATTACTTTTTTATAATGATTTTTTGACAATAAAATAATGCATGTTCCTTGTACAATACTCAGAAAATGCTGATCATAAAAAGTTACTGGAGTCATGTTTAAATTATGTTATGATAATCCGCTATCTTTTACTTAGAACCAACGTCACTAAATTGGTATAAGGAAGCTGATACATGATGGCCTTGAGATTAGAAAACAGACCTGTGCGACTCCCAAGCCTGCTCTTATGTACTATACCACTGTTTTATACTGTGTTATTCTGCATATCATGCATTATAACTTAGCGCACATGCGCGCATGCGCACACACACACACACACACACACACACACACACGCACCCTCTTTCTCTCACTTTTTACACTGCTGTATTGCTTTGAACATAGTTCCTGACCTCTAAGAACCTGTTTCTTCCTGTGTGCATTGAGTGTAATAATTGCATCCACCTCACTATAAGAAGTAAATAAAGAAGTATTCACAAAGCAGTTAGAGAAGTGCCTGATGCATGTTGAGTACTTTGTAGTTATTTCTAATACTTTTATTATTATAAAGAAGAAATATTTTCCTTTTAAAATCTTTTCCTTTCCCTTTTAAAATAAATCTTTTCCTTTTCATTTGTGATTACATGGCATGGATAACAAACAGGTTTATTAGAAAGCGAGGGTTTTTAGCTTCATTATGGTGTAGAGGCATGCATTGATTAAACATTTCTTAAATAGAATAGAAAGAAAAAAATGTTACAAATGAGAGGTATGAAAATAGGAGGTGAAAGACACAGAAAAGAGAAAAAAAAATGAAACCAGAAGAAAATATAGCTAAATGATTTCTGTAAGAACAAATATTCCAAAGAAAATGTGATCAGAGGTTTTGTAGGCTCTCTCAGTCAATTTTTCTTAATGAGTAGGAATCTAAGCTACGTTGCCGTAGTTATGATTGCTGTTGTTGACTCTGATCTAGCATGATTGTATGGAAATACTCATCTTTACTACACTTAGCCTAAAGTTTGCTTTGTAGCACTGGCATTTTGCCTTGTTTGAAGGTAGATCTTGAAATGTTACTGAGCCGAGCCCTCAGACACGTGAACCTACACCACAAAACCTATGATAGACTGCCGCTCACCAACAATCCATGGTTGATATACACTCATTGGCAGAAGGATGGCAACTGACAAAGATTGTTAGTGCAGCAACCATTTTTACCTTATACCTTGGCTGTTGAACGAGAAGATTTAGAATTCCAGTGAATGCCAACTCTTAATTCATTTTTGTAAGAGATTCTTGAGTCTGGGTTTATTGAAGCATGAACTCCTAAGGTTTTATCCTGGCAACACAAGATATGTGGAAAATGAAATAGTCATAAATATGACTGAAACATTTATTAAATTGCCAGTAGGAAAGTAAGGACTTTAGCTTAATATATGTGCTTTTTACAATTTCAATAAAATGTCATCTTTATAACTTTTATGACCTTTTGTCTGTGGAGTAAATTTAAGTCTACACCCTGTTTACATGAATTGTGTGTGAGTTTATCTGAAATCCTTTTTTTTTAAATGACAAATATGAAATCCCCTGTAACTAATGTGGTCTAAATGGAAGCATTTGTGTCCCAGATGTAAAATACTTAGTTTGTGTGACATATGACGTTCAGATTTAGAACTTTTATATGTGTTTTGAGAAATTACTATGCATTTTAACTCTTTGTCATCACTGGAATTTCTTGCACAAGCATGTTAACTGTGTGTCAAAATTTGTAAAGTATGGAAGTGAAACATTCATTCCTTCGACAAATATTTACTAAGAAGATATCATCTGCTGGTTGCTCTGTGAGTACTAGGGAAACCACTATAACTGAGGCATACGAAATCTGCTTTGTATGGTGTTCATAATCTGTTCAGAAGAATTTAAAACAAAGAAACAATGCATTTTAGAAATATATATATTATGACACATGCTCTGAAGGAAACAAAGAGGTTTCTGAGATAATGGATTAGAGGGATTTTAAATGACGGTTTAAGAAATTCCTCTCCCAAGAGATGCCTTTTAATCTCAGACCTTGTATTAGTCAAGATGGTGTAGGGTATGCTGTTGTAGCGACTAACCATGAAATCACTGTGGTTTGTCTACTTAATTAAACAGAGGTTACTTTTCATTTTACATGACCAAGTACCCAGTGTGAGTTGTCAGGGGAATTTTATTCGTCATGGTTACTCAGATTCAGAGTAAAGGACACTCCATCTTAACACACACCTCCCTGGTCACCAAAGCAAAGAAGGAGGATATAGTTACTTGCACACCGGCGTTTAAAGATTTTTGCCTGGAAATGACATCTGTTCTCATATGATTAGCCACAAAAAAAAAAAAAAAGTTATAGGACAGGGCTATGTGTAATTTTAAAGAAGGCAGGCATGTACAGTTTTCCATGTGCCTGAAAAGAAAGGAAAAAAATGGATATTGATGAGCAACCCTAATGACTTGTGCAGGCCTGAAGGATGAGATGGAACCAGCCCTTTTCAGAATTGGAGAAATAAAGTTCCTAGTAAAGGAGAATGCGTAGGAAAATGCCCTGAGATAAGAGAGAGGTGAATGGGCTTTGAAGACATGAGAAAACCATTTGCCTGGAATGTTGTGGATAATAATTTTTTATATAGTTAAGTATTGGTCAGGAAAGTCATTGTTTTGAATAATTATCTGTCTTCTATTAAAATTATTGATGTGTTAGCTATGGCCAATATTTTGGAAATATTCCTAATCATTTATAAATAATTTTTTTTTTTAATTCATCGTCACTGGGGTTATCATTAGGTGGTTAAAGTTTCTCATGTTGTACTCCACGAGAGTAGGTGTGCGTTTGTTTAGGGTAAGAAGGCATGATGGATGAATTTTTACTTAAAGGACTTTCATGTAATGTTAAGACTTCTGCATTCACAAGAACAACTCTATTTTATTTCTTCTGTGATTTGACTTGTCTGTGACAGCCCTTTGATGGGAATGAAATCTAAGAATTAAAATTATAGGGTAAAAGAATATAGGGGAGATAACACAACGTTCTAAGCTTCAAGTTATTTTTATTTTTATTTATTTATTTACTTTATTTTTGAGAGAGAGAGAGAGAAACAGAGAGTGAGCAGGGGAGGGGCAGAGAGAGAGGGAGACACAGAATCTGAAGCGGGCTCCAGGCTCCAAGCCGTCAGCACAGAGCCCAATTTGGGGCTCGATTTGGGGCTCGAAGCCACAGACTGTGAGATCATGACCTGAGCCAAGTCAGATGCTTAACTGAGCCACCCAGGTGCCCCTCAAGTTATTTTTATATGTGGGCATTAGTGAGATAGGTCTGATCTCTTGCAGTTACATAAATTCTGCAAAATGTCTCTAAATAAATTCCATACTTAAATGTTAGGTTTGATTTAGCCCTAGAAAATAGGATGGAATCCCCCCCCCCCCCCCAGTCACTCAGTTGGTTAGGAATGCTCTGTTCCTAATTAAGTGATCTTTTTAAGTATAATATTTGGGATAATTTTAGAAGTCTGGAATATGACAAAAGACATCTCAAGAAATCTTTTCATGTGCATACCACCAAATGAAAAGTTAAGTTTTAAAAATTTGCTTCAGATAACTTCTTGTTCTTTCTCCCTTTTTTTTTAATTTTTTTTCAACGTTTTTTATTTATTTTTGGGACAGAGAGACAGAGCATGAACGGGGGAGGGGCAGAGAGAGAGGGAGACACAGAATCGGAAACAGGCTCCAGGCTCCGAGCCATCAGCCCAGAGCCTGACGCGGGGCTCGAACTCCCGGACCGCGAGATCGTGACCTGGCCGAAGTCGGACGCTTAACCGACTGCGCCACCCAGGCGCCCCACTCCCTTTTTTTTTAAAAGAACCAAAACTTTACAGATAAAATTTTATTCCCCCATGTTCTTTTCATCCCTCCTTTCCCTTCCTTTTCCAGAAGTAACCACTGTCATGAAGTTGTGGTGTATTTAGTTGATGCTCTTTACACATGTACTACTTCCAGTATTTCCATAAATAATGTGTATCATTGTTTTATATTTTTAATGAACATAAATATTATCAGAGTCCATGTATCCCCCAGCTTATTTTCATTCAACAATGTTTTTGAGATCTTCTTATCTTGCTGCATATAGAATTTGTTTTAACTACTGTGCAATATGACATTGCATAAATGTGAAGCAATTTACTTGCTCATTCTTTTACTGAGAGACATTGAGATTCTCTCTCATTTTTCCTACTAAAAAAGTGCTGTACTTCTTCTATAATGTGATGTACTTCTTCTATAATGTCTCCTTCTGTGTTTATGCAAGTTTCTCTTGAATGAACAAGACTGTATATATGCATCATCAACTTATTAGCTATTGTTAGATTGCTTTCCAAAACAATCGCTTGACCATGAACATAGGCTTCTCTTAACCGGTATTGTCTTACTCAGTATTATCCAACACTCATTGTTGGCCTGTATGGACTGTGACTCACTAGCTCATTGACCTTGGATATTACCTAACGTCTCTGTGCTCACTTTCCTTATGTGTAAAATAAGGATGATAGTGGGGCGCCTGGGTGGCGCAGTCGGTTGGGTGTCCGACTTCAGCCAGGTCACGATCTCGCGGTCCGGTCCGTGAGTTCGAGCCCCGCGTCGGGCTCTGGGCTGATGGCTCAGAGCCTGGAGCCTGTTTCCGGTTCTGTGTCTCCCTCTCTCTCTGCCCCTCCCCCATTCATGCTCTGTCTCTCTCTGTCCCAAAAATAAATAAACGTTGAAAAAAAAAATTAAAAAAAAAAATAAGGATGATAGTAATCATACCTTATAAAGTTTTTACAATGGCTAGGTGACATAAAATATCCAAGTACTTAGAACAGCACTTGCCACGTTTTTGGCCTAAAATGTATCCAGTGATAGGTACTTCATTGTTTTACTTTTGTTTCTCTGAGGATGAGTCTACACATATTTTTAGGTATTTATGAACCATTTTTATTCACTTCTATGAATTGTTTATGAGTATTTTTTTTTTATTTTTCTAGAGGTATGTGTCTTCCTCATTTGTATACATTTACCTATTCTGGATACTCTGTTTATGGCATATGTGTGTATATACCCACGTACGTATATAAAAATGCCATAGACAAAAAATTAATGTACATGTATATACTTAAAAATGCATGTATATATTTCTGTTGTTTGGCTTTCTGTTCTTAGACTGTTGTTTGCCTTTGGAGTTTGGGTTATGGTGATTTGTCTTATCTGGTCAATTTTAGATTTAATTCCTTTCTACTACTCTTTCCCTTATGATTTGCCTAAAAGTGAGTATCTCATTTCTAGATGTAGTAAAATATTTAATACTCTTTGTCTGCTTACGGCTTAAGCAGTAAGTAAGTATTAAGTATTAAGCAGTAAGCAGTAAGTATTACTGCTTAATAATAACTTAAAAGGACCTAGAAGAACATATAGAACATGAATGAGAATGGATATGTTCAAGTATGGATGCTATCACAATATTGAAAAAAAAAACTGAAATTCTATGAAAATCTAAAAAACATAGAAGGAACTTCTACATTAAACACTTAGGTTTTCTCCCACCTTTATGCCCTGCCCATTCCATACGAGGTTCAGTTTCTGGGGTTATGTTAGATAGCCCAGTTGCTTGCAGACTTCCCCCGCATATATGGTAGAAAATGTTACCTCACTGCGGTCAAGTCAGACACAAGAGCAGGGTTGAAATACTGTTAAGTAGCCTCTCCTGGCAACCAGATTCATCTACTCTATTAAAAGGATCATGTTATTGATGAGAATCACTATAAACTTTTCCATTTTCCCCAGCTATTATAACTTAAAGTAAAATGTTTTAAGGAATCATCGATTCATACAAAATTTAAATTCCTTGATGTTTTTCCTCCAGGGAATTCCTTTTTCCATGTTTGGAATACTTTCTTGGGGTCAGAGTCCTTATATTTTATGTATCCCATGGGACTTACCTGTCTTGAGTTATTCATTAAAGGTTTAATATAGAATTAATGTAGAAAATTCAGAACCTAGAAAAGAGCAGACTTTACACTTTTCCTGAGGCTCCTGTCCCAAATGGAACAGATTGCTTTGGGACTGGCAACCTCATTCCAGCTAAGTTGAAGAGTCAGCCCATCTAGGTAGTTTTCTGAAAGGCTGAACCTTGGGGCGCCTGGGTGGCGCAGTCGGTTAAGCGTCCGACTTCAGCCAGGTCACGATCTCGCGGTCCGTGAGTTTGAGCCCTGTGTCAGGCTCTGGGCTGATGGCTCAGAGCCTGGAGCCTGTTTCTGATTCTGTGTCTCCCTCTCTCTGCCCCTCCCCCGTTCATGCTCTGTCTCTCTCTGTCCCAAAAATAAATAAACGTTGAAAAAAAAAATTTTTAAAAGGCTGAACCTTGTTATTAGTTCGTTTGCATTCACCTTTTTAAAAATGCTTCTTATATATATATGTCAAGCCCAAATAAGTGCACCTCCAAATCTTGTAGGTCTCTTTTAGAAACCTCAGGGCTGGTCTCACAACTTGGCAGGTTAGTATGAATTAGGCAAGGGCAGGCTTTCACATTATAATGGTTACCAAGAATCTTTACTAAAACAAGCATCTTCGTAAGGGCTAAGCCTCAATTAAAATCTTATTTCATATGTTAGATGTCATGGGAAAGGTTAAAAAATTGGGACCCCACTGCAGAATATTTTAAACATATTCTAATACTCTAAAATTCTAATCAAAACTCAGACACAGGTGCAAAGAATCGTGGCTGCTTATGAATTTCACTCCCTGCCTCCAGGAACATAAATGGAAAACTTATGTAGAGCCCTTAAATTTTAGCTAACTTTTTACATCTTCATTCAAAATTTCTACTGTCAGTAGGGTGCTACATGTATAAATTGGGGTCTTGGTTGCCAAAAAAACGAAACAAAACAAATCTGAGTCATTGAATTAAAAATAGTGACAAAAGGGATGTAATAGAAAGACATTGGGTAGATGTAGAATAGATAGGTTGTGTAGAGAAGCAAGTTTGGAGAATAGATAAGAGCTAGCAGAAGCTGCCAGTACAAAATTCAGCTGAGGTTGTGGGTTGTTAGTTCCTTGTTAGTCCTTTGCTGCCTCTACTGTCTTCCTGCTGCTGAGAAGAATTTCTGAACATGTGTCCACATCAGTTCCTCACACCAAGACTCACACAATGCACATTTCTCCTAAATGGGGAAAAGGGTTTGGATGCAGAAAGCCAAATATATTAACATTTTGTCTGCATGTCTCAAAATATATTTTAACCATGATTTTCATGGACTCTATAAATCCATTCTTTTGGGAGGCCAGCTTTGGAATGAAACAATATTGGGGGTGCCTGCGTGGCTCAGTTGGTTAAGCATCCGACTTTGGCTCAGGTCATGATCTCACAGTTAGTGAGTTCGAGCCCCATGTAGGACTCTGTGCTGACAGCTCAGAGCCTGGAGCCTGCTTCGGATTCTGTGTCTCCATCTCTCTCTGTGTCTTCCTAGCTCACACTCTCTCTCTCTCACTCAAAAAGAAATAAACACCCAGCTTTCCGATTTTCTTCCTAGTAGATTCAGTCTCTTTTCCTCCCAGGCTCTGGTGTTCAAAGTCCTTTGGCTTCTGCACTTCTTTGTTTGAGAGACATGGGAAGTATGGATCCCCCTACTTCTCCTCCATGTTGGCCCTTAATTGGTTCCAAATTATGGAAAGAGCCTAAATGTCCATCAGCTGATGAATGGATAAAGAAGATGTGGTTTATATATACAATGGAATACTACTTGGCAATGAGAAAGAATGAAATCTGGCCATTTGTAGCAACGTGGATGGAACTGGAGAGTATTATGCTAAGTGAAATAAGTCAGGCAGAGAAAGACAGATACCATATGTTTTCACTCATATGTGGATCCTGAGAAATTCAACAGAAGACCAGTGGGGAGGAGAAGGAGGGGAAAAGTTACAGAGAGGGAAGGAGGCAAACCATAAGAGACTCTTAAATACTGAGAACAAACTGAGGGTTGATGGGGGGTGGGGGAGAGGGGAAAGTGGGTGATGGGTATTGAGGAGGGCACCTGTTGGGATGAGCACTGGGTGTTGTAAGGAAACCAATTTGACAATAAATTATATATAAAAATAAATACATAAAATTAAAAAAAGTTAAAACTATATAAAACAAAAAAATAAACATAAAAAAATTTAAAAAAAGAATAAAAAGAAACAATACTGAACACAATGAATGACAGCAGTCCTGTGGATCTCAACTGTTCAAACTTGTGCATAATTAAAACAGAACCTTTTGGTAGACAGTTTAGTTGACCCTCAAAATGTAGAGTAATTATGGAAACTCTGTGGGATTTCTAATTTCCTATCTATCAGTTAAGATAAGCATTCTGTAGTTACCCAGGAACTGGATCAATCATGTTTATTGAGTAGAAACAGGATAGGCTCAGGCCTTATACACCAAAAAAGACAATGTGAAGTGTTTGAGTAGATTTCTATAGAAACTCAAGGAAGAGGGTTTTTTCCCCCCTAGGAAAAACTTCAAGTTTGATTTCCTTTGCTAATAAGGTACAGAAGATATAAATAGATAATATAAAATAAGAATCATAATATTCTAATTTTTTAAGGCAATTGGAGACACATACTCAATCTTATAACCATCTGGCTGGAAATTTTTAAATTTACTTAAGCATCAGGATGTTTTTCTATATCTGGAATGTTTGTGAAGTTTGGAAACATGTGGACGTTTAACTGGGGTTTCTTTTGATGTTCATCATCAGGCAGTCAGAGCCTCTCCCATAAGCTCAGACACTGACAGTCTCGTTTTTTGTGCCACCATCCTTTCCCACCAAGGGCCTGCTCTCAGTGGCATGAGCCACAGTCTCCTGGCGAGGGGATAGAGGCTGAGGGTACAAACAGATAATCTGAAAACCAGATAATGTCATGGCTAATCACAAATTGATGATGGTGCTTTTGTTGCCAGAGTAGCGGTGCTGGAATCGAGGCTGAGCCATGAATCAAAAGGGGTGCTCTCTTTCCCAGACCACATAAATGGATAAACGTTGAGCTTTTATATTTGTCCATTGTGCTTTCTGGCGAGGTAGAAAGGGAGATTTTTTTTTTTCACTGAGTAAAAATGATGTGGGTCTGGTATTTCTCTTTGCAAAATAATTTATTTCTGGCTGCACAGTATTAATTTTCAGGCTGTGAAACCTGGCTTTGATTCCAAACAGATCTTTGGGAAAAAGGGAGCTTGAATAATAGAGAAAATAACTCCGTAAGGAAGTATATTATTTCTTGGAAGGATCCTGGTATCCATTTAAGTGGTTTCTTCCAGCTTTCACATCCAAGAAAATTGTATCCATATATAATTATGAGGAACAAAGCCACAGTGATGTTTTTTTTTCCTGCTTTCCTCTTCCTTCACCTTGCAATGGCACTGTAGTGGCCACGATGAAAGAAAGCACGTTGGAAACTAGGAAAGGCTCTGTAACGTTTATTAACATCAACAACAGCCACAATAAGAACAACTACCAGGTTCTGGGCATTTAGTAAAAGCCAGGCACTGTGCTAAACCCTTGAAGTTTTTATCTCACGACACGCACAGGTCCGTATCAGAAACTGTAAGTAAAGTTCTCTTATTATACCCGTGTCACAATTAAGGAAGCTGGAGTTACTGGAATGTATTCAAGGCTATAGGCAGGTAGTTTGTGAAGCTGGGTTCTGGTTGTGAATCCAGAACTGTCTCCCTGCAATCTTGTGCTCTAGTCACGATACTAAGTGCTTTCCTATGTATAGAGTGCTAGAGCCACAAAATAACGCAGCTTACCTGTGGAGGTTTTCAGCTAGAAGATAAACTACTTAAAAATCTCCATGCTGTATGGAGCGAACATAGATACCTTACCTCATTATTGTCAGTAGCTTTAACGAGAAATTTCCTCTGCATTGCATTGCAGGCAGATTCCTACCCAGGACTGTGGGACCATGTGTTTCTTTACATCACCAGTTATGGGTCCTCAGATTTTAGGTCCTGGAAAAATAGATGTGATCTTTGATGTATAGAAGAATAAAGCAGGAAACACAGAAAAACGTCTGAACTCTGATCATTTAAATATTTTGAATACTGTTAACCATCCAGGCAATAGTTTGGCAACAGCTAAGAAACTTGGAGTGTTACAGCCATGTCACAAATTTCTAAAGTTCTCTGTGATATTTATGGCGGCAGTGATGTCACCTGGAGGAAAGCCAATTACACAAAAGATATCATTTTATTAAATCTGTTTGAGGCAGCCATGTTTGAAGATACGACAAGGGACTCATCTGTTGATAAGTGTTTGCCAAAGTGTGTTCATCCCACACTAGTTTTGAGGAATGCTATTGAATAAAAATATTTTACGAGCAAATAAATTTTGAACACTGCCTGCTATAGCCTCCTCTTGGCAGTTTATAATGCACATAAGTATAGTAAGGGCTCCTGAAAGTCCTATGGTTTCCCCCCGCCCAACACACACACACACATACGCTCACACTCAGACACACATTCTGTCTTTGTTCAACTCTATAATGTATTTGACCACAGAATCTCTCTTTGACGTAATACTTTTACTATTCCCTGGAACTGCTATTTCATTGACCTCATTGTGGGAAATACTGAGTTAGACCATCCCTCTGGTTCTCAGCTCAGCAATTTTGTCATAAAAAGCCCTTGACACCCCAGATGCCATCAATTGTAAGCTTCTAATTACCATTTTATGTTGAATATTGCAAGAGAATGAGTCAGTAGGCCTAAGTCGTTACATCAGATCATTTTGACTTGGGGCCAGTTGCAGAAACATTTTGGACTTTATTTCCTTTTCTGTTTAATCACACGATCAGATCACATCATCTCTAAAAGTCATTCCTAGAAACAAATTTAAATAACTCTTGACAGTTCTCAGAATGCATTTATATGTATCATCTAGAATGACCTGGATACCTTTGGGAAGTGGACAGTAAAGCCCAGCACCTACCTAACACTACAGATTATTTGGAAGTTTACTGAATTTGAAAGGTTTTGCATTCTGTAGATACTGTGTCAGGCTTCATGGACACTGAGCATTGTCTCTAGTCCAACCGCACCACTAAAGCCTCTCCCAGTGTTAAGTGATACTTATTTGGAGTCCACCTATTTAGAGAACAGAAGCGAAGCTGCTGATATGTTTTGAAGTAGATTGCGCCATGATGCCACAGAGCATCTGCTGAGACAGAATGTCCATACGTGCGAAGTATTTGCACACTAAAGTAGTAGAAAGTGTAGATCTGGGCAGACACGCAGCTGTGGGGAACCATGGTGGCTTGCTTTGGAGGCATATCACAGTGGTCAGCGAAGCGTTTAATAAGTTGAGCTTCATTTATTAGCTGAATGAAAGGTTTATGATCCTAAAACAAAAAAATAAATGCCTGCAGAAGGGGCATTTAATGCAGAGCAGGAACCAATGATCGAGCACAGAAACCGCCTTCTGTATACACACGACTATCATCACTACTGGGAAGTAACAGAGTGTGGGGGTTAAGATCGTGGGGTTTGGTGTCAGATATGTTTGTCATTCACATGCTGGCTCTGTTAGACACCATCTGTGTGACTTTGAGCAATTCTTGTACAGATAACCTGAAATGATGGGTATCGTGCACTGCACAGACCTCCTGTAAAGAACTCTTGCCTCACTACCAGACGCTTTCTCATTCCCCATTTCCCTGTGGTGTTGGGAGACCGCCACTCCAACGTGCATCGATAGAACTTTCTGGGATGGTGGAAATGCTCTTTGTGCTGCCAGTACAGTAGCCACTAACCACATGTGGCTCTCAAGCACTTGCCATGTGGCTAGTATGATTAGGAACTGAATGTTTATTTAATTTAATTTAAATTTAAAGTTTAAATTTAGAAAGCCACATGTGGCTAAGTGGCTACTGTTTTGGACAGCACAGCTATAGATTACAACAAACCACATTGGTGTGAAATTTTATAACTGCTAAAATTTCTTTCTCCAAAATACTGAATTTGATGTCACAGACAGCTTCTACGGTTTAAAAAGTTGGTCATGATCCTTTAATAAAAGAACACACACTGTTCCTTTTTGGTGAGGTTCTCAACCACATTACCTAAAATCCATCTACACAAGTAGCTGTACCAAGTTTCAGTTTCACACTGTGAGAGAAGATACTAGAGAGAAACCAGGAATCTGTTGAATCTTACTGAAATAATGTGAGTTAAATATCTGATCACTTTGATGGCTGTTCCTTGAAAACAAAAGAATATTACATTCTCTGTTTACGTGCTGCAAAGTTGCAAATACACCTGTTAAGGCCAGCTTTTTGATTGTGTTCCTCTAATTTATTTTATGTCTGCCTGCTCTGTCAAATCTGAAAATATTTCCTTTATGCCTTTGAGCTCTCTTTGTGTTTCTAGAACTTTTAACTCTTGGTGTTTCACTGCAGTTTTTAAGTATACAAATCTTTCCTCTTCATTGTAATTTTTAACCTTATATTATTGTTTTTTCTCCTGGGTTAATGCCTTTTGTTCTTGAATTCCACTCTGATAATATTGCTTCTTCCACTTTATTTCATTTATGATTTTTATAATTTTTGTCTTCTTTTTTTCATTTCTTTTTTTTAATATGAAATTTATTGTCAAATTGGTTTCTATACAACACCCAGCGCTCATTCCAACAGGTGCCCCCTCAATACCCATCACCCACCCTCTTTTTTTTGTCATTTCATTTTGATACTTTTCTTATAGACAGAGTAGAACTGAATTTTGTTATTTTAATCAGATTACCAATTATTTGATCAGAAACTAAGCATATTCATATTATGATTTCAATATATATGGTTTATTCATACCATTTTATTTAATGTATATGTCATTATATTTTGTGTCTTTTCTCTTTTCATCTTTGTTGTAATTTTTAGTTGTAGTCAATTATATTTTACTTTTCTGTCTCTGTTGCCCTTCTTTCTTGATTAAAAAATTCTGTGTTCTTCATCAAACTAGTGCTCACCGTCCTTTCACCATTATATTGAAACTTCTATTCCTCTCATAACTTTTGTGCAGTATTGAAATTAACTAATACCTATTCCTGTTACCCTGAGACATTTTTCATGTTTACATCTCCAAGTCCTGAGTGAAGATCTTAGGAATAATTCATTTCCAAGTCTTCATTATGGCAAATACCACCCCCCCATTCCCCCAATTCTTGACCTTATTTCAGGCTGTTATTAAGTTGTATCTTATGACTCTTATTTGAAGAATCCTTTCTCAAAAATTATAAATTCATAACCTGTAAATGTTGTTTTGCTGTATTTTTAATTACCTATATCACATAGGATAAAAATAATGCCACACTAATTCATCTTCTTTGTAGGCAATCTGTGTTTTTTTATTTTTTGGGTTTTTTTTTCCTCTCTAGAAACAGAAAAATAGTTTTTCCTTTTAATCTGAGGTTCAGAGATATACAGAGATCGCAGGAAGCTCTTCTTTGGAGTATGTCTCTTGCTTTTCATTATTCTTGTCTAGGACACCATGAGCCCTTTTACCCAGAAGGTGAAAACTACTGTTTATTTAAGCTTAGGAAAGTTTTTCCTACTATTTCTTTAGTCTCTTTGTTTTTTTAATTTTATTTTGAATTCATATTATTCATATTCTCATTTCTAGTCTCTGTGAAGTCTAATATTTTACTTAGGATATTAATTTTTTAGAGATTTTGTGGTGTTGTAAGCTATTTCTTCCATCTGATCTTCTAGACAACTAATTTAGCTGGAAGCAGCGACTGACTGCTGGGTTTTCTGTTCCTTCTGTTGAGTCTGGATGTTGAAAGGGTTTTACCTTCATGAGCCAAAGAAACACTTCAGTCTTTCCATTTGTATTTGTGTATCCGCAAGGTAAGTTCCCACACTACCCATTCTGGTCAGGCTTCATGGGCTTATTGGCAATTACAGACTTGCAGCTGTGTAAGGTATGTTCATTTTTATTTTACTGAGCTGGTATGAGACTCCTGTAACCTTCCTGCCGAGTGTCCCTGGGGTATCCTTTTGTTCCTGAGCCTTTCCTGGTGCTTATGTATGAGGAACAGGTATAAAGCTCCAAGCAGAGAACCAAGAATGACCGGTTTCTCCAGTGCAGACCACCAGCCATGATGGACCACCACTACCTGCAGAGATCTGTTGACTACCTGCTGTTGTTTAGGAAGCAAGTCACAGAGGCGGGGCCTCCCCTTTGCAAGTCTAATGGATCTGTCGACAGATGTTACCTATGTCCTCTTAGAAGCCCTTATGATCAGTGGTCTTCTATGCTCTTCAACATTTCCCTCAAACTCCCAAGTAATTAAAACCCCAGTAGTGAATCACATGACATTCACTTTCTCCTCAGAGGTTTCCTCACCTCTCTAACACCTAACGTTGTGACACTAGAAGTTGTTGGTCAGGACAGAATCACAGAGCAGGTTGTGCATCCTTTTTCCTGGGATGAGTGTGATTTATCAGGTGTGACTGTGTGTATGGTTCCTTACAAATATCTCAGGAAGAAATGATGTAAGCAGAAATTTCAGTAAGAAAATAGTAGCTTGAATCCACATTAGTGTATAAAGGCTATCATCAAATTGTGCTTAACATTTTATTCACTGCCACTGTGATTGAGCTTGGTGACATCATTGTGTTTGGATCAGGCGATATATCAGCATTGGTTCCCACTCATTTTGTATCTGACTTTAATGATAATGGATAAATGTTTTGGGAGCATGTACCATTTTTCCCTGGAATCATTCCTGCCTAATGAACTGTACTAGGTGTTTTTCTTAGACATCATAAAATTTGGTACTTTGTTGATTTGTCTGGCCTATGATCCATCTTTTGTGTTAATCATTTATGTCTCTGGCCTCTTCATTACTTATGACAAATTTTTTCTGTTTCTTTAAGTTTCTTTTTCAAAAGTGACAATATCCTTCTGCTTAAATGATCTTTTTAGTTTTTAGTCTTCAGCATTTTTTTTTTTTTTTGTTATGCGTGAAGTAAATTAATTGGTTTTGCTCTCGGGACAGTGCCCTTTCAGTTCATAGGCCGTGAATTTTAGGACCACATCGTTGATGGCCTTCAACCTTATGAAATGTGACATCAAAGATAGCAATTTTGTTTGCACCATTGGCCAGCACCTAATTATCTTTCCTGCCTCTTCATTCTTGCAGAGCTCTTTGATGTTGGTGGTAGTCCTGTGTTTTGAAAGACTGTGGAGAATGGTGAAAGGGGCCCTTCTTTACTGAGTCTATGTTCCACTGAGATTTTCAATAATGGTATTACGTTAGAAACAAAATGCAGTACAGCTGTGGTAAAGTAATTACTCATTTATTTGCAGAAGCAAAAGCCTTTAATGTTTCTCTCAATGTACAGAGAAGGAATTTCTCCCTAAGTGAACATGGCTGGGAGATTCATCTTTGGGAGAAACTGGAAGCAAAGCAAGATTAGGCTTGTGGAATATTTGGGAGTTGGGAGATCATACCTGGGGGAGGCAGGAGGCATTTGGGGGATTGCGACAGTAGTCATCAATATGGTGAAGGGCTTTGGTCTGCTAAGAGAGGGCAAAGCTACCATAAGCTGTGGGTGCGATGACCTGTGTCTTGGGTTTGATGAACACGATGTGGATGGCACAGGGCTTTGGAGGGAGGTGAGCCTTTAAGTTCAATCTTGGTTTGACTTTTCTAATTTTTCATTCTCCATGTGGATCTTAATCTCTGACTTTGAATTTTTCCTCTGCCATAATGGCAAAAATACTTTCTTAGCAGTTCAGAATTGAAAGAGGTAACTTATAGAATGGGTTTTATAATATGAAGTGCCTGCTACAGAGTTAACTTCCTTCCATTTGTTGCCAAAAAATTGGAACAATCGGTTCATAATTCAAGAACAACAAGATACCATATTTCTCCCTTTAAATAAGTAAAAATCACACCAGTCACCTCTACTCTGTGTTGGAGAGGGTGTGAGAATGAGTCTGTCTTCAGAGAGCAGTTCTGAGTATGTTTGGTGTTTTTCAAACTGGACCCTTGACCCAGCATTTCTAGTGCTAGGACTTTACCTTACAGAGACCCAACCATGTAGTCGGTAAACATGTGGAAGATTACCCATGCAGTATTGTGTGCATTCTGATCAATTGTGGCAACATACATTTCCATCACAAGGCAGGTGGTCAGGGTTGCCAGGGAGGGATGTTTCATGCCCTCACTGGTGCCTCAGTATATGAAAAGAACTCAGTTTATTTTGGTCTTAAAACCTCAGGTTTGCTTTACGTAAATATACTTTTAAAGCCTGATTATTCCTTGAGCTCTTAAAAAATATATTTTTTAATTGTGGTGAAATACAGGTAACATGAAATTTACCATCATAAGCATTTTTAAGACTGTAATTCAGTGCTTTTAGTATCTTCACATTGTTATACAACAGCGGTGATCATTGTCCATCCATTGAATTCTTTACATCTTGCAAACCTGAAACTCCATTCCTATTCAACTCCGTACTCCCTTCTCCCCCTAGCCCTTGACAACCACTATTCTATTTTCTGCCCCTATAAATGTGATCATTATAGGTACCTCATGTAAGTGAAATCACAAAATAGTTTTCCTTTTGTCACTGACTTATTTCACTCAGAATAATGCCCTCAGGGTTCATGTGTCCTGTAGAATGTGTCAGAATTTCCTACCTTTTTAGGTCTGAAGAGTATTCTGTTGGAAGTATTTTGTTTGTTCAGTCATCTGTCAATGTACACTTGGGTTGCATCCACCTCTTGGCTTTTGTGAAAGATGCTGCTGTGAACCTGCATGCATAGATACTTCTTCACGTCCCCACTTTTAGCTCCTTAGGGTATATCCCTTGAACTTCTAAATCCAACTTATAAGTATCTATAATCTATTAATAAATCAAGCGGGTTTTAGTAGTCACTTTAAAAGGCCTTTAAACAATATTTGGTTCCAATTTAATACGTAGTTAATGAAACACCTCCATATCTGTTAAACTGCTTTTTTTATATTAAATGCATATAATTTTTAAGCACTTCAGTTGTGCAACTTAAAAACCCTTGTAAGCACTCAAGTAACTCTTATAAAGCTAATTAAAAAGTAAATGTAAATACTCAAACTTATAAATAGAAATTTATAATATATGACATAAATTTGTAATATGGATATGTTAATATATAAATATATATTATATAAATATAAATTTATAAGTTCACTTAAGTTCACTTAAATGGTCCAATCCTGTATATAAGCATAGGTACATTTTAAGTTTAAAAAACTATCATTTTAGGGGCCTTTGGATGGCTCATTTGGTTAAGCGTCCAACTTCGGCCCAGGTCATGATCTCACGGTTTGTGAG
Organism: Lynx canadensis; assembly: GCF_007474595.2. Classification (NCBI taxonomy): domain Eukaryota; kingdom Metazoa; phylum Chordata; class Mammalia; order Carnivora; family Felidae; genus Lynx; species Lynx canadensis. The sequence continues at coordinate 105,983,991 of NC_044303.2, read as the reverse complement.
TTTGAGCCCCACATCAGGCTCTGTGCTCACAGCTCAGAGCCTGGAACCTGCTTTGGATTTTGTGTCTCCCTCTCTCTCTGTCCCTCCCCGACCCACGCTATGTGTCTCTCTGTCTCATAAATAAACATTTAAAAATTTTAAAAACCTATCATTCTAAGTAAGTCACTTCATTACTTTGTGGTTACAAGGCAGTCTGATGGACAGGGACAAAAGCTGTTAAACATTACAGGTACATAATTTTTGCACGGATTCCATAAAGCATAAGTACTAATTTAGTGGCTTTGATTTTCTTAAACATTTCTGTACTGAATTCTAAAATTTTCTGAGGCAGATGGATGCTTTTCTATCCAGGAAGACTATTATCATTTCAGTTGCTTGAGTGTTTTTAACTCTGAATATTTGATGAGCATGAAATCCGGATCTGTAAACATTCAGGGCAGACTTTGTTGAAACTAAGGAAACTGTTCTATCATCCCTTATAAATTTCGGGGTTCCCTTCCCTGCTCCAGTGATGTCTATGATCAAAGGTTTTAGCTGGTGCAGTGACAAGGTTCTCAATTAAAACCATGATAGAATGCACTAAAAAATGTTATTTGTCAGAAACTCCATTACTGAAAGGAGACCATCTCAAAGCCAGGATCGTCAGACTAATTACGCACAGTTCATGCTTCTTAGTTATATTCCTTCGTGTCTGTAGCTTCCACACAGTGTGATCACTTGACTACACATTGCATTTCTTTGGTTCCTAAGAATGGAAATGCCTTCTTGCCTAACTCGAAATAATGTGCATCTTGATGGAAACTCCCACATATTTTCATGTGCTTTCTAGGATCAGGCAGTTCTTTGTATACTAAAGTGGGAATGGATGGAATTCTGGACATCTTATGGCATTGTTGGACTAGTGGTTACAGTAGATGGCCTCTAAAGGGGCCATCGATTACACAACTCCAGGGGATGACATTTGCATTACAGTATGTGTGGTATCTTCCTTAAATTATACAGTGTGTAGTTTACTGCATCCTCATGGCAGTTAAGTGAATGATACTATAGTCACACAGGCAGCTGATGTCTTGCTGTCAATGTTTTCCCTTCATGTGAAGCCTCATGGAGACACCTAGTCCATTGATCTTCCTGCTTTCTCCCACTTCTTAATTTATTAGTCCTCCTTTTCCCCATTTCCTGTTTCATCCAGCACAAATCTCATGGTTTATTATTGTAAAATACGTGTAACGATACCTTCAACTCTTTGGCCATTCTGATTTTTTTTTCATCTGACAGACAAAACCCTAGCCCTTATAAACCCCACTCCTGAGTGAGCCCCTCAGCTGCCTGAGGATGCTGGGGAAAGTCCCCAGAGAGGCAGATTTATCCTTATATCAGGACATCCTGTTCATCTGCCCTAGGGAAACCCTGGTACCTTGGCTGTCACCTGGGAGCCTGCCGGGTTCTCACATCAGCTCCCTGTCCTGGTGGGTGCACTGCCATCTCAGCCCCAAATAACTGAGTCCCAGCTGACCCCACCACCTGTTTCAAAACGAAAATAGAAGGTGTGGGAAAGGACATTGTTTCACTTTCCTTGACTCTAAATACACCTACATCTCTGTGCATCCTGCCCTTCTTTCTCAGACTGCAAGAAAAAGTGCTTTCCTTCTCCTAAGGATAACCCCTTCACACATTCTAGTTTCACCACCAGGCTGACTCCTCAGGGATCTTATACTAGAAATTATTATTCTCTTCGCTAATCATGAGCCTTCCCTTTCAACTCGGTCATTCCCAACAGCTTTCAGAAATGTTTGTCTCTTCCATAAAACAAAACAAAAATGTAAAATAAAAAATAAGCAAAAAAACTAAATGACAACAACAAAAAATATTATCCCCTCAATCCCAGATCCTTCCCCATACCTGTTTCTTTCTGTCTTTGCCTTCTGGAGACCTCTTCAAAGGTTGTCTGTTTGTACAGCAGTAATGCTCAATTTGGTTATCTAACACTGGTTAGCATCTTAAAAAGACTTGTGAAATTATATTACAATTCCCAAATATATTCAATTGTATTTATTTCAAGTAGAATGGCAACAGAGGCTATAATAAAAAAGATAGAAGATAGAAAATATTAGCAAGGATGTGGAGGAATTGGAACCCTCATTCATTGCTAATAGAAATATAAAATGGTGGATCTATTTTGGAAAAACAGTTTGGCAGTTTCTTAAGAGGTTAAATGTAAATTCACCATACAACTCAGCAGACAACTGATTGGTTAGCAGATGCGGTGTGGAAAGCTATTCAGCAGTAAAAAAGGATCGAAACACTAGGACCCTACTATCTCACAGATGTCCCTCTAGAACATTATGCTAAGTGAAAGAAGCCAGGCAGAAAAGACCACATATTCTATGATTCCACTTACATGAATTGTACAGAAAAGCCAAATTTATAGTGACAGAAAGGTTAGTGGTCGACTGAAGCTGGAAATGGGCATAAGGAACCTTTTGGGGCAATGCAAGTGTTCCAAAATTAGATTGTACTGATGGCTGCACAATTCAATTAATTCACTAATAGTTATTGAATTGTACATTTAAGGTAGATAAATTTATGTCCCGTGCATGAAACCTTAATGATGTTGTTTGGAAAAAAAAAAAAAAAAGGCAGGGAACAGCCAATTTTTGATGAGGTTTCTCTTTGCACCAGTTGCTTAATGGGAATAAAAATGAAACTGTAAGAAAACAAGTTAAGATGCTACATTGCACTTAGATATCAACAAATCAAAATAACAGTATTTGTGTTTCACAGGCTACTTTTTAAAAACATATTCTTGGTCATATGGTAATAAGGAAAATACCTGCTTCTAAACCACTGGTCCCAGCACACCTAAAGTGCTAAGCAGTTCTTTCCTTTTAATCTTTGCTAATGCACTGTGAGGATGTCCTTGACTATGAATGGGTGGTGTGGTATACAATAATAGTTAGCCCCTGCTGAAAACTTGATGACAAAAATGCACGATCCTTTTCTACAGTACCAAATTGTTTTAGGGCTCTTTGACTGTAATTAAAATGGTAGCCAAGTTTGGGACAGAGTGTTTTACTTAATCTGAGCAAGAAATCTAAATCCACTTTCAAGAGCTGATACTTGTTCATATTTTACAAGTTAGTAATTCTTGAATACTAACTTGTAATACTAGTATATTCTTGAATGACATGGTAATTTTAAATTTTACTTTTTTAATGTTCATTTTTTATTTTGAGAGAGAGAGAGAGAAGGGGAGTGGCAGAGACAGAGAGAATCCCAAGCAGGCTCTGCATTTTTAGCGCAGAGCCCAATGTGGGGCTAGATCTCACAAACTGTGAGATCATGACCTGAGCCCATATCAAGAGTCAGACCCTCAACTGACTGAGCCACCCAGGTGTCCCAGTAATTTAAATTTTTAAAGTAATCAGTTGCCAACCAGAAAGCAAAATGTAGTCCTATAAGAAAATAGTTCTGCACAGTTTGTAAGGTGGCAAATACAGGGTAGACAAAAGAAATAAGTAATGGTAGGCTCTTTTTCCAGGAGCGGAGGGGGTTGGCTTCATTAGAGCCTTCAACAGGAAAGGTCAGTTCAGAAAATAAACAGCTCTCCTTGTCCAGATAATCTTCTTCTCCAAAGAGACCAGACTGAGAGGACATCATTTTAAGAAGGTGTTGAAGTTAGAAGTTAGAAGAAGGAATGAATTTCCAGACAACACGGCTTACTTAAGGATAGGATTATGAGAGAGGGTATGCAGGCTTCTCTCTGGGAATCCTAAAAGTATACAGAATGTGAACGTAAGGTGTGTGAGCAAGAATCCACAGAAAAATAAGAGTTCTATATCTTTTGTGAAAAACAGACTTATCCCCACTGGTTCAGAACTTGATTTAATTTACTGAGTCTAGTATTTAATTTAAAATGGCAAAATAATGTGTTATGTGAAGGACAGTAGATAGGTTTCAGAAATTTACAACCTGGCAATTTGTGGTGTGGGAAGCACGCTTGTTTATAAGGTTGACATATCCACACGTATACTGCATTTGCAGCCAGCACATCTGTTGTTCTTATGTAAGGGATTAAAATGAGCTATTTTTGTTGAAGTTCAGCTGCAGAGTAACAGAGTGTTAATCCAGCTTGGTAAAGAAGTTACCTATTTTAGATTTTTTCTTCATATTAAACTTTAAAAATATGCTTTTCCTCTCTAGGAGAAAGCCTTAGTCTTTGTTAAAAAAATGGAAAGTTTATGTGGTTTTAAGTTGTGTTTGTCATACGATAGCATTCAGATGATATCACAGTTTTTCTAGCTTAGTATTTTGAGTGTGAAGTTATATCCAAGTTTGCTTTTTTCCAGTACATTTTTCATACAAATCTTACCAATATTATGGACTCTTCTTCTTTTGAATGTGCGATTGTTTTGTTCTTGGAAATCTGAAGTAAACTTGTTCTGGCTTTCCCCTTCACATGGAATTATGTCATTTGCACGAGGGCTTATCAGGAAATCCTGACTATCATCTTACATTCCCAAGAGTTAATCAACTGTATTCATACAGTCTTCGTGAAAGGGGGGGGGGAGCCTCTTTCACATATTTCTGTTGTAGTTTTATAACAAATGTGAATTGTTTCATTAGTCAGTCTTCAGGAAACTCACTTTTCTCTGATTTCCTGTGTCTCTCGAAAGAGCAACAGGAGCTCTCAAATGAAAAACTGTTTGGTTAATGATTCAGTTCTGCTTAAAAGAGTAAATACTGGTCATCTAAAAGGTTCCTTGAGGTGAGTTATAGGAGAAAGCAAGATAGAGTTAGAATGCCTAGCTTTCAAGTTGCCTGTAATCTGGATCAGTCTTTCTTAAACTTGAAGTTATGTATGAATCTTCTGAGTGTTTGTGGAAATGTAGATTCTCGTTCAGTGAATGGAGGCTGAGGCCTGAGTCCACATGTCTGGTCACCTCCCAGGTGGTGTATATGTTTCTGATCCATGGTCTACACCTTGAGATGCAACGGTCCCCATGGATCGTCCTTACTATGCATAGAGGTCTGTCTGTAGATGATCTGTGGCATGCATTTGCTAATGTTTTTATCATTATCATAACAGATCAACAATGGTGCAGCCATCTTGTAGAGAACAGAGGTTGTATATAATATTAACTTATCTAGAAAGAATCCTGACTATGGGCCTTGTTAGTACAGTCTTTTTAGGTGAACTTAGCTGAACTCGTAGAAGTAAACAGGCTGACATGAAAACAGAAATCAGATTGTTAGAACTTAATGTTTATAGACATGCCAGACTGTTTAAATATATCTGCGATATGGAAGGATATGTCATTATTGGTTCTCTTCTAATATTCTGACCTCGTGTCCACCCAGTCAGGAAAGAAAATCTTTGCTAGGTAAAGAGGAGTCATTAAAGCAGGTGCTATCAGTGTGGAGGTGAGGAATGTCAGTGAGTGGAGAGTATCAGGATAGGGGGTGGCTGGATCTTGGTGTCCTAGAGAAGGACACACTTCACTCCCCCACTGCCATGTAGCACGGCAGGCCTAGTGTGGCCAGATCTTCCAACTTTTCAAGAAAAGCCAGAAATAGAAATTTCATGTGAATTTCCCAATTTAAAAATGTTGGCTAGTAATTTAAATTCTTTCAGAGCATTATGCAGGCCAAGAAAACACATCTGTGGCCCAGACACAGCCCTTGAGTTACCCATTTACAGTGTCTAGTGTAAAATACATTGAAGTCTCCTAATGCACTCCTCATGAGCGAAAAATTAGGAATTTTTCAAAATGAAACTTTACAGCCTTTTGTCTTTAGACACTTGAGTCAGAAGTAATAGCCTCTGTTTTATGTATTCGGAGCTACTGGTGTAAGACTGGCGTATGGTCATAAAACCTGTCTTTCCATCTTCTTTCACATTCCAGATTACAGGACAGGCCCTTGTTTCACTCAGGTCAACAACCAGATGTGCCAAGGGCAGCTGACAGGCATTGTCTGCACTAAGACTCTGTGCTGTGCCACCATTGGACGGGCCTGGGGCCACCCCTGTGAGATGTGTCCTGCCCAGCCTCAGCCCTGCCGACGGGGCTTTATCCCCAACATCCGGACCGGAGCTTGCCAAGGTGAGTTTACACAGACTTCCCATGTGTGGGTCTCCTTTCACTGCACTCCGACGATCCATCTGCCACCAATACCTAATGCCATTCAACCTCCCACAATTCCTGAGAAGGGCCTCATCAGCAAGCCTGACTAGAGGTGACTTTTTGTTAGCCACCTAATGGATAATTATTTTTCAGCTCTTGACATAAATGGAGAAGAGATAGTAGGAAAAATTGGGGAAAATAAAAAAATAGATTAAAATATCTCATATAATCAGAGAAACCACTCCTATATCTTCATCCAAGCAGCACTACACGCTCCTTACCACAACCCCTGAAAGATACATGCGTAAATATCCTGGACAAACAGTCTTTCTCTTTCTTGTATTCTCCTTCAAGATATTGGAATCTGGTTTTAGGTAATAGGGAGAAGAGAATGCCCTGACATTGTTATTAATAGAATCTTTAGGGGCAAAGTGTGCACTCTGTAGGTGAATGCAGTTAAGAGTTTATAATTCAAGGGGCGCCTGGGTGGCTCAGTAGGTTGAGCATCTGACTTCGGCTCAGGTCATGATCTCGTGGTTTGTGAGTTCGAGCCCTGCATCGGGCTCTATGCTGACAGCTCAGAGCCTGGAGCCTGCTCCGGATTCTGTGTTCCCCCACCACCTCTCTCTGCCCCACCCCTGCTTGTGCTCTCTATCTCTCTGTCTTTCAAAAATAAATAAACATAAAAAAAATTTTAAGAGTTTGTAATTCAAGTGGTTGCAATCTGGTCTCCAGGCAATCTTCCCAACCACATCTTGGTGAATATTTTATATGTTAGGGTTAGATTGGGGCCTCGAGCATGCTACATCAGTAGACTCCAACCCAAGTAGCCAAACATTATGTTTGTACTGGATAATTATTTTAATTAATTTTCAGCGGCCACAATTCTTACCTTTTTTTTTTTTTTTTTTGCCACTTCTCTGATATCATATGTATATTAAACCCATTTTTAGAGTTTGGAAATAGCTCTGTAATGAGTTCTCAAGTGGCAGAAGGATCACAGGAAAATGGAAAATGACTTTTATTCAGAGAAATATTACTCATATTTGAGACATGAGGAGCTGGGTTTATTTGTTATAATGAAATCATATACAAAGTTAGATTCCTGAAGTCTTTCAAACTTATGTTAGTAACCAGCGTCACAGGCCAGATGTCATGTACCCAGTGTCTGTAAAATGACATATTGTGGAAAACCAGTCCAGTATCTCCAAACTCAAGTGAGATTTGTAGTTTGGGAAGCTTGCATATACCTTCAATTCACTGAATAATAACCATTTAGGTGCTCTGCATAATTTGCTATAAATAATTTGCTGACGGTGGCTTCTAAAGATTTTGGTTAGTTTTGTAGTTTTATAAAAGTTAAAAACTTTTTAGTTTGTAAATGTTAAAAACTGGTCTCTTTCAAAACTCTTCCAATCACAGCTATAGGGGTTCCCAAGGAATGAACCGGCAATTTAGTAGATTAGCAACTTTTCATTGAATTGCATATAAAAGCAATGTCAGCTGTTAGTGTTTTGTCTCTTTATACTTATCACAGGTCAGCTCTAATATGGAAACTGTGGAAACGTCACTTTTAATCCCTTGTTTTGTGTGGATAATAAAATTCTGTATCTTTGATATGACCACCCGTTTGATTTTACGGAGTTTCTGATAAAGCAACAATATTTTCTATAGAAGACATACTATATACTATATAGTATTTATCATACTATATAGCTTTCCTAGATTAGATATAAATTAGCCTAAAATTTATATAGTTCGTATTAAAGAGAAAATACTATGTAGATCTACTAGATTAATACCGACTAGATTTACTAAGGTAATAGTTTTTGCTTTTTCTATAGCACATTTTACTCTCTGATATACTTGCTTGTTTATTGTCTTTATTGCTTTTACTCTCCCCCAGCTAGAGTGTAAGATCCATTAGCTCATAAATCTGTTTTATTCATTAATGTCTCTGAGGCATCTGGAAGAGTACCTAACATGTGGTAGATACTCAATGACTATCTTTGGAATTAATAACTGGGATTAAGATTAACATACTTGCAAAAACCATATTTCATAAAAATAGTCCAGGTTGGGAAAAAGCTCTTAACCTCAACCAAAACATCCCAAATCACTCACTCCCCTCATCTTCTATATCTGTACTTAGGCTTTTTTTTTTTTTTTTTTTTTTTTCCTATGTATTTTGTCAGAGAGGCCTAGTTTTTCTGAACACAATTACTAAAATGTGTGATCTGATCTCAGATTTCCAAAATATCCTTCGGGATTTAGTAATGTCTGAAAGCTTATTTATTTGATTTTGTTTATGCAGTGAAGATAAAGTTTTCAGTTTCATTTGCCTAAAAATATAATGGGTAAGTACAGCAACCAGAGGAAAATGAAACTTGCCACATGGTTAAAATATCTGGAAAAGCAAGTTTAAAAACTTCTGCTTTATTTCAAACTCATGGCATAGTCACAAGGTTCTCAACTAAATACTGATCCTCAGTTCAGGCTATTTTAAGACTGCATCTTACTGTGATTTCATTTTCCCTTTAAATTCCTAGACTGTTTCTCAGATACATTGCCAGGTTGATTTGGAAGATACATGGCATGAAAAAAATAATGTGATAAAACATGATATGTATGTGTCATACTTTTTAAAATAATAGCTCTCTTTTTGATAGGATAATTGAAAATTTTTGTAGAGTTAAAAATAAATTTCAGATGCATAGATGTTGACTGCAAATAGGTTAATATTGGTTCTAAAATGTGGATCATATTAACCAGAAAAGGACATTTCTAAAGTTCTAAACATAATATTATTCTGTAGTTGATGCAGTTAGTGAATTGCCTTATCTTTGGCTTCAGAAGACATGAGATATGATCTGATAATAAATATGATCTTATAATAAACAAAATAACTGTTTAGATGTAGATTTCCACAAAATGTATATGGGTTCCTTTTAAAAGAAAATACTCTACTGATCTACTAGATTAATACTGAATAGATTTACTAGGGTAATACTTTTTGTTTATTCTGTAGCACGTATCACTTTCTCATATACTTGCTTATTTATTGTCTTTATTGCCTTTACTCTTCCCCAGCGGGAGTGTAAGATCTGTTAGGTTATAAATCTGTTTTTATGATGATACTTAAATAAAGTTGGTAATTAAATCAAAATTAAGATGATACTTAAAGAAAATTAAGGTATGAAGAGACCAGTACGTTTTTTTTCCCCCCACATCTTTAACTGTTGCCATGATGTCTTTGTGGACTTAAGTAAACACTGTCAGAGAGGTTCACATTCCTAGGGTGCTTGGTGTTCAGTCATAACGATATGTGTCTTTGCAGGTTAAGAGCCAGTTGTGTTCTCCCTTTACTTCCAAGTCTTGTACTTTTTTCATTTTATTAATATCCAATCAAAGTTAATATGGACCTTAATGTTTAAGCTATCATAAGAACAAGTGAATTAGTTTAAAAAGTGACATTAAGCCCTTTTCCAAGAATATATACAAATTTTAAATATATCAAACTGCCACATGTATCTGTTGTATTATTTTCTTATGGTTTCTTATTGTCTTTGAATCTTTAGAGTCTTTTTGAATCTACTCGAATTAAAGGGATATTTTATTGAATATTAGTACTTGATTTTGAATCTTTTAGATTTTCAAATGAACAGGGTGCATTTATAATTTTAAAAACTATATTAAAATTTGCATAGCTGCTAATTTGTTATTTGATTTTTAGGAATTAGCCTTTTAAATATTCCATCCATTTCCCAAACTGAAAATATAGCAGGAGAAATCTCCTCCTCAAATTCTGTCTTTTGCTATGTCCTGGTAACAGGTAATAGTAACAGACTGACATTGAGCCTCTGTTCTGTTCCATGCAACATGAGAGGTGTGCGAAATCAGACATACATACATGATGGAGTCGGGACCTAGCTAGCACACAGGACAAGGACTTGAATAAATAAACAGCAGTACAGACCCTAAATCAGTCCATGCAAAACAAATGCTGGTGTGTGTTCTTTTGAAATGGTGTCAGTGTTCAGAAATACTTCATTCCTTTACTCAGGATGCACTTGAAAAATGTAGAAAAATTGAACTTCACTTGAACCCAAGCAGGCCTGGGTAATCCTTCAGTCATAGTTTGAGAAAAAGGTACCCACAGTAAAAAGTTATTTCTAGGCCTTCTAGATAGCACAACCTAGAGAGAGATTTGGTTCATTTGATTAGTATGAACTGTTAAAGACAAATTTATCTGGGCTGTCTACATTGAGCTAGTTAACCAGACCATTATAAAATTTAACTTTTGTTCAAACTGTGAAGACAAGCCATTCCTATACAATCCAGAAAATTTACTTAAGCCTAATTAATTGTAGAAACTTTTTTTAAATAATGTATGGATGGTATTTGTGTGTGTTGTGTATTATATCTTAAAGAGAACGTTACCTGAAAGATACATTGTACACAGTGAAGCCTCAATGAGTTAAGCACAGGGCTATTCCCATATACTTCTAAACATACTTTTACAAACATGTATCTTAATGAAAGAAGATGTTACTTGAATGACGGTTTACAGACAGTGTAGTTTCTTTATTTCTTTTTTTTTAATGTTTATTTTTGAGAAAGAGACAGTGTAAGTGGTGGAGGGGCAGAGAGAGAGAGAGGGAGACACAGAATCCGAAGCAGGCTCCAGGCTCTTAGCCGTCAGCACAGAACCTGACACAGGGCTCAAATTCATGAACTGTGAGATCATGACCTGAGCTGAAGTCAGACACTTAACCAACTGAGCCATCCAGGCACTCCTAGACAATATAGATTCAATGAGATAAGCATTCAGCTATTCCCATGTGATTTTACACATACGTTTGCAAACACTCATATCTTAATGACAGATGATGTTACTTGAAAGGCAAATTACACACAATGTAGTTTCATTAAGAACAAGTCCATTGCCATACACTTTTTTTTAAGCTTGTATTTAAATTCCAGTTAGTTAACATACAGCATCATAGTAGTTTCAGGTGTGATTCAGCCCTTCTATATAGCACCCGGTGCTTATCGCAACTCTTACTTAAAAAAGATAACAGAATATTCTCCTTCTAACTCAAAAACTAACAAGAAAATCAATAATAGAAAACAAGGTCTTCTGAAATAAAATTCTGCCACGCCCAGTTGAAAGCAGCGATGAATACATAGGTAGCTGTCGGGAAGACATTGAGACAGGGAGAGTCTTCTGAGCATTTACCGCATCAGCATTCTGAAAGGCTCTTCAGAGGTTGGGGATGTCCTGTTGGAGAAGTGGACACTGTGTGAGTGAGAGAGCTCCTGCGGACCCTCAGAGTAATGAAAGGGATAGCGGAAAGAGAGTCTTTGAAGGCAAGCCTTCTCTAGTACCTTCTACCCAGACTTCCAGCCTAGGAGTGGTCCCTGCGGAGGAGGAGAACGAGAAGGAAGGAAAGAGAGGAAGTGGGAACCACCAGTGAGCATCTCAGAGAGTCTATGTGTGAAAGAGCAGGTCGGGGGTGGGGCACACCCCCACCTAAAAGTTGAAATATTAATACCAGGACAAAGAAAAAAGTGGGAGAGAGTTTGGTGAGCAGATATCAGGAAATAGTTCCTACAGAACTATCTTTCACACCAACTCATTTCTTTTTGGGCTCTCCCCATTATTGTTTCAATAGGAAATGGCCCCATTGAAAGATGAGTACCTACATGTAAAACCTGAAAAAAAAAGAAAAGAAAAGAGAAAACATAAGGAAACATAGGTGAACATGCTTCAAAGAAGAATTATCCAAATAAACACAAGATTTATATCCTTCTTTCTTAGCCTAAAGAAATGGAAAACAATATGGGCCTTCTTTTAAAAGTTACTTGAAGTAGAGTTATAAGAGTTCAGTAAAGACAACCAGAGATAAAAAGTGGGTTGGTAGTACTCAAAAAAGAAGCGGAAGAGGGATTTGAAACTTTACCTAATAGAAGGAAATGCATACATATATGTATATGTGTGTATATATATTTCTACACACACACATACACACACACACATACATAAAACTGAAAAAAATTAGTGACAAATGTTAAGATTAAGGAAATCACAAATCATAATGTCAGAGAACAGTAAATAAGCAATGATTATAAAGAATCTGATACTCAGTGAAGTCAGACTAAAAGCTGAGGAAAGGAACTGAAAAAGAGATAAAACAAGAATTTTCTAAAATGGATAAGGCTATCAGTTTGTAAACTGGAAGACAGAAACCCTCAATAAAAATAGAAGATAAATGGAACACCTTGGCCTAATAAGAAAGAATAAGCAAGTATTTTTTTAAAGGAAGTACCCAAACTGGTCTCCGACTTCTCTAGAGCAACTCATAGACCAGAAAACAGTGTGGCAGTGTCTGCAGACTTGTGAGGGGATGACCTCTGTTGATTTGATTTATATTTAAATGAAATTACTTGACTGTTTCTGTAGAGTGTAATGGGGGACTAGAATGGAAGCAAAACAAACAAACAAACAAACAAAAGAAAAACAACAGTGAGAAAGTTGCCGCAGCGGTGATGAAGGGCGAGACCAGAATAGAGGCAGAGGGAAGACTGGAGGCATATTTGGGAAGGAAGCACTTGGTACTGATGGAATCAAATAAGATCAGTGGGAGGGAGATGGTGAATCTGTCTCCTGCATCTGACTTTGACACCGGGATAAAGGATGATGACGTTTGTTGATGTGAGGACGATTCAGACAGAGAAGCATGCTGTGTTCTTTTCATTCCAAGTTCAGAGTCCTACAGGGAGTAACTTAACTAATATTTGCTTGTGGGATGATCACTTATTGAACATTTGAACTTTTGTGAATACGTGATTAGTTATTCTGGCCGATTCACACTATGTTGAGTGATTGCCATAATACTCCATATTTGTCATATTCCAGGTACAGACAAAGCTATTCTCCAATTGTTGTTCTTAATGGCTGGCATTCATTTTTTGTAGAAATGCTAGTAATGTGTGAATATCTATGGAGTATAGGGATGAAAACTTAAATTTAAAAAATGGATCTCATTTGGTGACAAAGTTAGAAAAACATGTGCTATTAAATATATAGTAAAAGGAATTGGTCCTTAGTTCCCACAGACATAAATTAAATTTTTTATATACCTGTACCAGTGCACGCATTTTTCCATATTTTAATGTGAACTAAAAATAATACACCATCTAATACTTACATAATAAAATCAGTTTAATCTTTTAGGGCAAGTTTATTTAAAGAAGTTAGAGAATAAATGAGTTCATAAAATAGAATTACTATTACCTTGTTCTATTATTTATAACTTTAATAGGCATACACTGAAGGGATTATATAAGGTTTTTTAAGTTTCAAAAGTTTTATCTAAATTCTAAACCTGAAACTAATATTACACTGTATGTTAACTAATTGGAATTTAAATTAAAACTTGAGTAAAAAATTAATTTTATTCTATGAAATCCTTACATGTTATTTGAAATTATTCAACATTTAAAGAGTCAGTTTGTGCTTGAACAGAAAGAAAGAGCACATCTTTGAAATAGCGACAGAGGAAAACTAATCAGACATTAGTAGTTGCATATGCTAGCACTTTGAAGATGTAGAAAGAAAATTTTGCATAGTTTGAAGATCTGAGGCCTGCTTTTTTGTTTCTATAGAGAGAATACTTGTGTATACTTCTAGGTTCAAGTTGATTATTTCTACAAGATTGCTTCAAAGTTACCTTTTTCATTTTAGTAATTAACTTTATCTAAAAGAAATTAATGCTGTATGGCTGCGTTGTCTAGGATACTTCAAAAACAAAGGTTTCATTTTTCCTTCTAGGAAAATACTTTTTAGGCAATTACAAAATAAACCCCGTAACATTGGCTTGCTTTTTCCTTTGAAAAATTACTGAATCTACTAAATATGTAGTCAAAGATTTTATGAATACTATTAAGGGATTTATAGGTTTGGCCTCGTTTTTCAACTTATATCATGATATTCTTTCTCTGGTTTATCTGCCAGGAAAAGAGGTTTCTAGGGATGTTTTATACCACACTGTAATGAGGGTGGAAATGTAGTACATTTTAAAAGTAATGTGGTTTGAAATGTTCTGAATTAAACAGTTCAGTATATAAATTTCTTGTTCTATATTCCATTCTAGTTGTTTTCTGTTTGGATCAGATATCCTTTAATAGGAAAACAAAATCTACTTTAATTTCAATATAAAAAACTTAGGACTTGTAAGTTTTTATAGACGGATAAAGTGAGGAAGAAATAATAAAGATGCTAAGCTCTTTTGTAGGCTTAAATTCTCTAATTTAGATACTCTAAGATACACCAAACTTGGGGACTTGCCAAAAACTAATAGGGCGAATCATTGTATACTGACTTACAGTTGTATCCACAAAATATTTTTAATGAAAGTAAAGCAAGATTCAGAACAAGTGTGACCTTATTCTTGTTATATGAACAGACTGATGCTCTATGTTTGTGAATAAAAGTTTCAAAGAACAGACTGCTGACTTATATCAGTGGTATCTCTTTAACTTTCTATTTTTCTGTCACTTTAAGGTTATTACAATGAACTTATAGTATTTTTTAATTAAAGATATATTAATAAATATGTTATCCTATAGATTTTAATAGCGTAAATTTGTATAAGCTTACGTTTTTATATACAATTTTATATATTTTTAATATATTTAATATATTTTCTTTCTCATAACCCTGTGCTGAATTAGAAATTATTACCTTTCACAGAGAGAGAAATTAAGGGAAATTTACATGGATGTAAATGACAGATTAAAAAACTCCAAATCAAGAGTTTTCTCAATGCTTTCTAGTGTGTTAGCTGTATTTTTTTTTTTTTTTTTTTTTTTTTTTTTGCTATGGACTCTTTTATCAAGTTGAGGAAGTTCCCTTGTATTCCCTTGGTTTACTGAGATTTTATGTGGTTCCACCATCTTGGTTCCTCCTCTGGAGTCTCCTGGTTTACTGAGATTTTAAAGGGGCACCTGGGTGGCTTAGTCGTTGGAGCATCCGGCTCTTGATTATGACTCAGGTCATGTATGATCCCTGTGAAGCCTGCTTAAGATTTTCTCTGTCTCCCTTTCTCCCTCTGTCCTTCTTCCCCACTTGCACTCTCTCTCTAAAAAAAAAAATTAGTGTTGAATTTTGTCCCTTACTTTTTTCACATTTGATATGATCATGTGTTTTCTCTTTCTTCGTCAACATGTTAATATAATAAATTATATTGATTGATTTTTTTGAATGTTGAAGCAACCTTAAATTCCTGGCATTCACCTCACTTGGTCATGATGTATTAATTTTTTTATATATATGACTAAAATTGCCTTGCTAACAATTTTTGTGTGCCTATTCCAAAAATACATTATTCTGTTGTTTTCTTTCTTGTAACGTATTTGTCTGCTTTGGGGTCAGGGCTATGCTAGTCCAACAAAATGGGTCTGCCATTGTCCCCTCTTCTCTTTTTTGTAAGAATTTTTGTACAGCTGGTATTGTTTCTCCCTTAAGTATTTTTGAAAGGATTCAACAGCAGAGCCACCTCGGCCTGAAGTTTTCTTTGGACAAAGACTTTAAAGTATGAATTAAATTAACTTTAGTAGATGTAGGTCTGTTCAGATGATTTGTTCTTGAGTGAGCCTTGGTGGCTCTCTTTCAAGGAATTTGTACTCTTTATCTAAATTGTTAAATTATTGCTACACAGTTATTCATACTATTTCCTTTGACCCTTTTAATCTCTATAGAATCTGTATTGATGTGCCCACTTTTATTCTTTAATACTGATCATTCATATCCCCATACCTTTTTCTTGTTCTGTCTTGACAGACCTATCAGTTTAACTTCTATTTCCAGAGAGCCAGGTTTTGGAGTTACTGATTATCTCTGTTGTTCAACCGTTGTTCTGTTTTATCATTATTTTCTTGCTTCTGTCTACTTTAGGTTTAATTTGCTCTTCCTTTTTCAAATGTCTTAATGTAAAAACTCAGGTAACCAATTTTAAGGACTTTGTTCTTTTGGTAAAACAAGCATTTTAATGCTACATATTTATCTCTTAGCACCGCTTTTGGCTGCATCCCACAAATTTTGATATGCTGCATTTTAAATTTTCATATGATTTCTTCTTTGAACCATGGATTATTTCAGAATATTTTGTTTAAATTTCAGATGTTTGAGGTATTCCAGCTGTTTTATATTACTAACTTCTAGTTTAACCCTGTTATGTTTAGAGAAATACTATGTATGATTTTAATTTTTTTATATTTAATGAGTCTTTTTTACATGGCCTCAGAATATAGTATGTCTTGGTAAATATTCAGTGTGTAAAAATAACACATTCTGCTAACGTTGGGTGGGGTGCTCTACAAACATGAACTAGGACAAGTTGGTTGAAAGTATAATTCAGTCTTATGCATCCTTGCTGATTTTCAGCAATTCAGTTAGTTACTACGGAATGCAATTCCAGTTGTAATTGGGGGTTTGTCTGTTTCTTTTTTCAGTTCTGTCACTTTTTGTTCTGGGTGCTTAACATTTTATAAGCAGTGTATATATGTAATGTGAATTATTTTTTAAATGTTTTATTTATTTTTATTTGGGGGGGAAGGGGCAGAGAGGGAGGTAGAGAGAATCCTAGAGGCCCACGTGGGGCTCGAACTCATGAACCATGAGACCCTGACCTGAGCCAAAATCACAAGTTGGACTCTAACCAACTGAGCCATCCAGGCTCACACTAATACAGTGTACATTATTGTGTCCTCTTAATGAGTTGACCTCTTTGTCATTATGAAATGTCCATCTGTATCCCTGGTAACAATTCTTGTTCTGTTGAATACTTTACATAATAGTAACTTAGCCACTTCAGCATTCTTTTGATTGAGTATATGATACATCTTTTCAGCCATTTACTTTTTAAGCTGTCTCTGTAAAAGTGGGTTTCTTGTAATCAGTGTAAAATTACATCTTCTTATAAATCAAATATGAATGCCTCAGCCTTTAATTAAATTGCTAATACCATTTAAATTTCAGGTAATTATCAGTTTTACTGATTTTAAAGCTATTATCTTACTATTTTTTGTCTTTTTTGTCCCACCTATTCTTTATTCATCTTTGCCTCAATTAGAGTCTAGTTTAGTATTTAATTTTTATCTCCTTAATGGGATTATTAGCTGTATTTTTTTAAAATTATAAAATGTTAGTTTTATTTAAAATTGTAACATTTAGTGTTTGTCTTTACATATGCAACTTATTATAGCCTATATTCAAATATTAATATGCCACTTCACTTACAGTGTAATAATTTTATGACCATAGTCTTCTCTTTCTGCCTTCAATCTTTCATGCTATTATGGTTATACTATTTAATTCTATGTATTTTATAACCTTCAAAATGCATTATTATTATTTTGCTGTTGTTATTTTCACCAACCGATTAACTTTAAGTCTATTAAAAAAATAAAAAATGCCTTTTAAATTTATCAACATGTTTAGTATTTTCAGTGCTTTTTGTTTTTTGTGTAGACCATAATTTCCATGTAATTTTCATGTTTCCTGAAGAACTTCTTTTAACATTTCTTTTAACATTTCAGACTTCTTTTGTCTGAAAGTCTTTATTACAGTTTCTTGAATTTCATTTGTGAATATTAAGAATTTTGGTTCCTAAATGGATGAAACTAATTGCTTAAAAGATGAGGAAGATAATTGTCATATTTAAAGCAGAAAAGGTTTTAAATTTATGATATGTATGACACTACTAACTTAAAGGAATACATGTACCACAGTGCTTACAGCAGCATCATCAACAAATTATGGAAAGAGCCCAAATGCCATCAGACTGATGAGTGGATAAAGATGTGGTCTACACACACACACATACCCACACTGGAGTATTACTCATCCATCAAAAAGAATGAAATATTGCTATTTTCAACAATGTGGATGGAGGTAGAGAGCATTATGCTAAGTGAAATAAGTCAGAGAAAGACAAATACCATATGGTTTCACTCTTATGTGGAATTTAAGAAAGAAAATAAATGAACATAGAAGGGGAAAAAAGAGAGGCAAACCAAGAAACAGACTCTTAACTATAGAGAACAAACAGGATTACTGGAGGGAAGGGGGGGTGGGGGGAGGAGATGAGTTAAATAGGTGATGGAAATTAAGGAGGACACTTGATGAGCACTGTGTGATGATGTAATTCTACACCTGAAACTGATATTACACTGTATGTTAACTAATGGGAATTTAAATAAAAACAAGAAAAAGTAAGAATGTGACAAACTCACTATAACAGTGTTTAAGGGATACAAACAGGTAACTTCCATATGAAGAAATCTAAAAGCTAACATGCATAGAAATGAACAATTAAAGAAGTGAAAACTAAAATTAATATCTCTTTATAATGATTAGACCAAAGAAAATTAGGATATTGGATATTTATATCATGTGTTAGCAGGGAAGAGAAAACTCAAGTGTCCTCATGGACAACAGGGGTGTGGGAACTACTCTTCGGTTTAACAGATTGTTGGTGGTATGAAGGCGTTCTGACTGTTGAGCACTATATTCATGTTGGATGTATATATACTCTGATTTAGTAATTCTGCCCTGAGTTGACAGCAAAGGGATGCAGAGTCTTTTTAAGTCTTCACAGTCTGTACTCAACTCCGTAAAGAGACATGGTAGGGACTTTCATTGTATCATGTGCTGAGGTGGTGAGAAGCCGGAGGTATACTGTGTACCCATCACCAGGAGAGGGAACACGTCCAAAAGTGTTCTGCAGCAAATCTAAGCAAAATATTGGTTGTCTGCATAACAACAAGGATGGATTTTCAAAATAAAATTCGAGAAGAAACTATCAAGAATGAAAATGAGATTTATAACGTACATGATTTATATGTTAAAATATATGCTTACAAAAGGGGCCCAGTTCCCCTTACACCATTCTCTTGACAACAGCTCAACTTTTTCTGTACATTAAAGAAATATATATAAATATTCTGAAAATTAGTGGTATCTATGTTCACAGTCCTTTCTTCCCGCAGATGTTGATGAATGCCAGGCTATTCCTGGCATATGCCAGGGAGGAAACTGCATCAATACAGTGGGCTCTTTTGAATGCAAATGCCCTGCTGGCCACAAGCAGAGTGAAACTACCCAGAAATGTGAAGGTGAGTGTCTCTACTTTGGGGGACATGTCTGTCTTAGTGATGACTCTGAATTCAGTAAAGTCATAACTTCATTTTGAATTTTGGAAGAATTTAATCAGAATTACAATTTTTAATATGAAAATAAAGGCATAGATGTTAGAATAGTTTTGTCGTGGTTTTTATATATATATTTTAAGTCTATTTATTTTGAGAGAGAGACAGCACTAGTGGGGGAGGGGCAGAGAGAAAAGGAAAGACAGAATCCCAAGCAGGCTCCATGCTACCCACCCATGCTGCTGGTGCAGAGCCTGATGCGGGGGGCTCGAACTCACTAAATCTGGATATCATGACCTGAGCCAAAACCAAGAGTCCGACACTTAACCCACCGAAACACCCAGGCACCCCCTTGGTTTGTGTATTTAATGGTCTTGATTTGGAAAGAGCCAATGAGCATTTTACAAGGGGTATGTTATCTCAGTTTCTTTGTTGCAGTGGAAATGGGAATAATCCAGCCTTTTATATTTTTCCTTAATAAGGTCGTTTTCCACTTTATTTACAAAATTATATCAAAGATTAAAATTCTGAGTGAAGTACAATGTCCTGTGTTAAATGATGCATTAGAAGGTGGCACTCTGTCCTATATTATAAAATAAGTATTTGGATTTTTTATTGAATATTGTTTCTTGGTGGCTGCCAAATTAAAAAAAAAAAAAAAGGGACACTTAATTGACTCAGAATTTGGAAATACCACGACAGGTATTCTGTGAAAGAATAGCTTACTCAAATAAAGATCTCAAAAATTAATACTTTTCTGTAATGTGATTATTATATTCAATGTTAATTGAATGTAATTTTGAAATGTGCACTCCATAAGCATTCCTCAAGTAGACTAAAATCACTTGTTAAATTTACATGTGATCAAAAGTTTTATCACTATTAGAAAATTCAGGAAGCTTCTAAAGGTATCTAGCTTTCCTAACATGGATACTTAGAATAATGTATATGTCTAGTAGTATTGAAATATAATGCTTATCTTTAGAATTACTACTTACATCGATTTATTTCCATTAAGATAGTTTTCTGAAGACAAATATTATGTTTATTCTAATTTTTTGTGACATAAGCCTTCTTGTCTACTGAAAGTTTAGAAAAAATTGCTTCCAGAAATTGGTTTTTGGCACTCTGGCTTACCTGAGGTAGATAAATGTGAATCTGAAGTTACATGGGAAATTCAGTAAATTGAAACTTTATTCCGTATGCCTGCTATGATCTTATGTGGAAGTATTTTTCGAGTTATGTACACTAAAAGTAGCAAATATATATTATAGTTGCTTCCCGCGAAGAAATTGTCACAAGTTTATTTAGACCCATTTACCTTCAGTAACTAAACTCAACTCAGCTTCTAGTGTACATAATTAAGTCTTCTAATCTTTCCCTTTCCAAAAGGCAGTATTTGGGTTTGTTTTTTTTTTTTTGTTTTTTTTTTGTTGCTTAGTTATAAAAAGTCTTATCCTTCTTTGTAGGGAAAAAAATGGGAAAAAGGTAAAATCTAAAGTTTAATTATAGAAGACAAACAGGAATACCAACTGTTTTATTGGACAAGAGGTAGAGGCAAACCGAACCAGAGGCCTGGGTATCCATGCTATGATTTCCACACCAGAAATCATAATTTCATGAACCCAGGGGAAACATATCATTCTATGTTTTATATTTGCCCTGTTGCCTTTCTAGTTCTGCTTTAAGTTAATCTTTACAATTTTATATATTTTATATCATTATGGCTTAATTTCATGCTCTCCCAAAAGACAAGGTAGTAAAATGTGGTTAATTATTTTTAAAAAACCAATAAATTCTCTCTGAAACTCTGAGGAAGAAGAACGTCCATGTAGTTTATGTTGCTTCAATACAATATTGATAACCAAAGTCTGCCTGTTTGGAAAGGTTAAGAAAAATACTTGGCAGATGGGGAAATTATCTAAGCGAGCATAGGAATTGGACTAGTGAGTTGGGGACCTGCATAAGGTCTGGGTTATATTGCTGTGTCCCTGCTACTTCTTGTATTTCCTTCCTGGCTTCTTTTGGGGTTATTCTATGACTTTTGTCATTCTGCTTCACTTTTTACTTCTGAAATACTATCCAAACAAGATGCAAGGGTCGTGGACTTAGGAGCAAAGACAGGGTTTGATTGTAGGTGAGAAGGCACAGCCACTGACTGATGAAAGTGGTTGTGACATTTTCCCATTAATCATCATACAATGTATTTCTTCTTAGTTGAAAATAGAGTGAGCTTTTTCTACATCACATTTCATCAAAACAACATATAGAGCCAAGGCAGAGTTTGGAGAGAGACAGTGCAACTCTTTATTCGCACTTGTCTATGTTCTTTAGGAAAGGGGGCTGTTGATGTAATGTAGGCACCACCCAGAGCCTGAGTCCAGTCCTCTCCTTTCTTACTTCCTGCCCAGACAGCCAAATCCACTTAGCCATTGCCCAGAAAGAATTATGTGATTTAATATTTGGGATTGGTGGGGAATAGCAGAATTGGAAGAAGTGGTGATTAGAATTTGAAAACTAAAGGTTTTATGAAGCCTTTACTTTGTGTATAAGTCCTATTTATTTGGATATGTCTTAAAAGTAACTATTATCAATTTTCCTTAAGTAATAGTGTTCTTTTATGTAAAATATCAAGTGGTATTTCCTTACATAAAACTATTTAATGTAATTGGTAGCATAATGTATCTGGAAAGACAGTAAACTATTGCTACACTCAGCAACAGTTTTGAATTACTGTCAGTTTATGTACAGTTTATACAGTGTCAGTGTAAAATGTTGACATGAATGTAAAGTTAGTAATTGCCCTAAATAAAAATGTTACCATAGCAATTACTTTTGACCCACTGTCAAAGGTAAGATATTTTAGTTTTCTATGTGGATTATAATGTGAGCATAAAACATAGTAGTACTGGAAGATTTACATGAAAGTGATACCCTTTCTATTTCTCTTTAGCACATATTCTATTTCTATTCATAACAGCAATGAAATTCTCTAAAGAAATATTTTTTTCAATCTTTAAGTTACTGGGTCTGTTCAGAAATAAGAAAGGAGCACCTGGGTGGCTCTGTTGGTTAAGCATCCAATTTCAGCTAAAGTCATGATCTCATGGTTTATGAGTTCCAGTCCCTTATGAGGGTCTGTGCTGATAGTGCGGAGCCGTCCTGGGATTCTCTCTCACTCCCTTTCTCTCTCTCTCTGTCTCTCTCTCTCTCTCTCTCTCTCTCTCTCTCTGTCTGTCTCTCTCAAAAAAAAAGAGAGAGAGAGAGAAAAGAAATAAGAAAGGTAACCAACATTTTGAATTTGAGCAATTTGGGGAAATGGTGGCCGCATTAACAGCAAAGTGAGCTTATTAACTTTAAAAAATTGTGTTACTGTTCTGTTTTGTTTTTTGGTGTGTATTTGTTTGTTGACCATTGGATAAGATCCTTGAGGGAAAAAAAACTCTGTCTTCTTTATTGCTGTATCCCAGAGCCTGGAACTTCTGCTGCTATATTGCAGAGGCTCCTAAAAAAAAATATGTATTGAGTAATTGGGAGTAGGTTGTATAATCAGTTAATTTCCTTGACTTGGGTTGAATGCGCAAGAAGGTAAAATATGGGGCCAGAGTTAAAATTGTGTTTGGAAAGAGGCCAGTGTTCCTTATTATGGGAATTTCGCCTTCATCTGACTTTTTTTTTTTCATTTTCTTAATAATCTTATTTTGCTCTGGTTGCCATTCGGAGACAAAGAGCATACATGTGAAGTGCAATTTGGCATTTTTAGACCTTTGTGTCATTGTCCCTCTTGATCATATGCAGGTATTACTTCTAAGGTCAGGGACCTTCCCTGTCTATTTAAAAGAAAGAACTGTCTTCTGCTTGTTCATTGGGATGTCTTCTTAACTAAAATCTTATCCTGAAAGGCTTGTCCTGCTGAATATTTAAGTTTGGACATACATAGTTTATACCAAAGTAGAAAAAAAAAAAATGGTGGGCTGGCCTTCATCTCCTGAGTCAGTGTCTGAAATGCATGACTCAGTATCTGTCTTGAGTCTTCTTTTCGTTTTATATCATTGGCTGGGTGGATTCTCATACTTGACAATCTGAGCCCAAAGCAGAAAGGAGTATTCATTTCTGTGTGTGTGTGTGTGTGTGCGTGCGTGCGTGCGTGTGCGCCTGTCTTGTCTGTCTGTCTAAGGGAGAATCCATTATTTCCCCTCTTCACTCAGTTAAGGTCCCAGATTCAGTTTAGCCCCTCAGGTCTACTGAAGTCAAGTTGTATTTCTCCTGGGCCACTTTGGCTCCAAAATCTTTTCCCAGTTTGGTTGTACAGCGGGGAAAATGATCTGTTATTGGAATAAACTATTTCTTCACATCCAAAGGGAAGGTTTTTTCGCTTACTTTATTCAGAGATTCATTCATCCAAATAACCATTTAATTTAAATGGAGAAGAGAAGTCGCACACATCACTATAACATGGAAGCGTATGTTAGAAGGGCCCAGTAGTTTTCTTTTTTATAATGAAATACGTTACTCTGAATTTCAGTCCACTTGGAGAAAGCGCAGGTAGATGCCAGATGTCCTTGCATGATCCCCGCCTTCCAGACTATACCTTCTTTAACCTTCTCTGAGCTACTTACTCTTTCCTGGCTTAAATGGAAGGCAGGAAAATAGCATCATTGTATTGGAAAGCTTCCCTTCAATGGCTCTTTATATGTCAAATAGTTGTTTGCAATTTATTCTGAAGAGTCTTCAGCTTTGTTCCATTACCACAGCACTTCACTGTTTGAGATTTGTGACAACAAATATATTTATTTATGCTCATGAAACTCATGAAACTCATTGGCACAGTATCCTTAGTTGCAGTTCCAACTCTGCTTTGATAAACCATGGAAAGTAATCTTCTGTCCCGAACTAAAAAGTGCTTTCTTTTACTCACATTACCAAAAATGTGTTAACTTGAAAATAAATAATTAATAGATTCGTTGACTGTTTTCCAACAGGGAAACTACATATTAAAATTGATATTTAAATAGGGGGGTTGTAAACACTGGAAGCACATAAAACTTTTTAAGTCATCAATTTAGAAACCACAAAACTATCCTTTTAAAATCCTTTTTGGAGGGGCGCCTGGGTGGCTCAGTCGGTTAAGCAGCCGACTTTGGCTCAGGTCACCATTTCGCGGTCTGTGAGTTCAAGCCCCACGTCGGGCTCTGTGCTGACAGCTCAGAGCCTGGAGCCTGTTTCAGATTCTGTGTCTCCCTCTGTCTCTGACCCTCCCCTGTTCATGCTCTGTCTCTCCCTGTCTCAAAAATAAATAAAACGTTAAAAAAATTTTAAATCCTTTTTGGGGAGCCTGTGTGGTTCAGTTGGTTAAACATCCAACTCTTGATTTTGGCTCAGGTCACGATCTCACAGTTTATGAGTTTGAGCCCCAGTTTCGGGCTCTGCACTAAAAGTGTGGAACTTGCTTACGATTTTCTCTTTCCCTCTCTTTCTCTGCCTCTCCCCTCTTCTCTCTCTCTCTCTCTCTCTCTCTCTCTCTCTCTCAGAAATACATAAACTTTAACAAAATCCTTGGGGTGCTTGGGTGGCTCAGTCAGTTGAGTGTCTGACTTTGGCTCCTGTCATGATCTCACAGTTTGTGGGTTCGAGCCCTTCGTCGGGCTCTGTGATGACAGCTCAGAGCCTGGAGCCTGCTTCGGGTTCTGTGTCTCCCTCTCTCTCTGCCCCTCCCCTGCTCACACTTTGTCTCTCCCTGTCTCAAAAATGAATAAACATTAAAAAAAAAAAAAGTAAACAAAAATCCTTAAAAAACTTACAACACTATAGTTGAAACATAAATTCTCCCTCCCTTAAATAAAAAAGCCAGGTTGTTAAACCAAACCTACTTTATGCACCATAACAAATAAGTTATTCCTCTATCACAGTACTTTTTTACCTTGTATTTTAAATATTTTTCTTGTCTGATTGCCAGCAGAGTATATGTAGCACCCAAATATGTAAATTAAAGTTAGTATTTATGGAGCACTTAGTATGTTACAGATAACACTTAAGCCACTTTAAGTGGGTTTTCTTGTTAAATTATCAATACAGTGGTGTGAGGTTAGTTGCTATCATTAACCCACTGTACAGATGAGGAAACTGAAGCCCAGAGAAGTTAAATAACTTTATGGAAGTTATGTGGTTTAGAAACTGCAGAACCAGGATTCTACCCTGCTAGATTTACTCAAGTTTTCACTCAGCTAGAGGGGTTGAATGAACAAGGGGGAATGACCAGGCAGCACATGCTTCGGCCCACAGGTCGCATTTACAGGGGGAATCTCGTGGAATCAGCAACAGCAACAGCATTGTGGTTCTCTTCTTTGTTCGTTGCATGATGTGGTAGTGCGTGCAGTCCAGCAAGGCCAGAATTAGACCCACTTTAGTGATCTTGGCCCTCCTGTGGAGTTTGGGTGGTCAGAAGTAGCATCATCTCTCTCTTTTGATACAATAAAGGCTGAAAAAATATGGAACCTTGACCTTCAAGTCTGTTTCTTGTCCTCAGTCTTCATGAGTGGTGAACCTTCCCTTTGTGCATCAGGGTTCGGGGCCTCAGACTTGAGACTGCAGATGCATGGCCTGACGGTTCCCTGGCTCCAGCCCTCATCCACCGTCTCAGCCCTCTACCAGGATTGGCCAGTTTAAGTGCTCACGTGTGGCTGGTTTCCATGGAGCCTCTGGGGAGCCTCCCAAGGGCTGATTCTTGAAAAACTTAACTTCTCTCTAATGGGTGTTTTACTGCCTCTCATGGGTGCTGTATTTAGTCCATGGGTTTTTGCTCTGTATTCTGTTCATTAAAATGAAAATTTACTGTGTACCGCTGTACTAAAATACCCTAGTTATTACCATGACTTCAGAATTGAAGATTCATCTTAAATGAACCAAAGATACAACTATCAGCAGAATAAACAGCGGGGTTAAAAACAATCATGAGAATTTTTATATTGTTTTAGATCTGAGAAAGCATTATGTAGTAGGTTATTTCACCTAAAAACCGTGTGGTATAGATCAGTAATTTCAGCTACAGAAAATATAAATTGCATGGCAATAATAGAAAAAATAAGTGCTACAAGCAAGAATAAAAGGCAAATGATAAACAGAGAAAAACATTTGCAACTTGTAACACAAAGACAAATTTTTCTAATACATAAGTTCTACAAATCATTAAGAAAAATATCTAATAAAATTGTTCAAGGATATGAACTGACTATTGACAAGGGCAATACCAGTGACTGTTAAATACCCAGAAACATGCTTGTCCTTACTTAGAATAAGAAAGTGCAAAATAAAACTATGAGATACCATGTTTACCTATAAACTTGGATAAAATGAAAATTCTAATGTAAAACTATTTTTTTAATGTTTGTTAATTTATTTATTTATTTTTGAGAGAGAGAGAGAGAGAGAGAGAGAGAGAGCGAGAGAGAGAGCGAGCATGAGCAGGGAAGAAGCAGAGAGAGAGGGAGACACAGAATCTGAGGCAAGCTCCAGGCTCTGAGCTGTCAGCACGGAGCCCGACGCTGGGCTCGAATGCACCAACTCTGAGATCATGATCTGAGCTGAAGTCTGACACTTAACTGACTGAGCCACCCAGGCGCCCCTCTAATGTAAAACTATTTATTAAGGTTTTGGGAAATAGATACTCTCACAAATTCCTGACAAGAGTATAAAGTTGGTATGATCTCTGTAGAGAGCAATTTAGAATTATCTGTCAAAATTACAAATGTATTTAACATTTAACCTATAAATTTTATTTTTTTTTAAGTTTAAAAAAAAGTTTTAATTTATTTTTGAGAGAGAGACAGAGCACAAGCAGGGGAGGGGCAGAGAGAGGAGACACAGAGTCTGTGATGCAAGCTCCGAGCCCAACTCAGGGCTCAAACTCCTGAACCACAAGATCGTGACCTGAGCCAAAGTCAGACACTTAACCGACTGAGCCACCCAGGCGCCCCTAACCCATAAATCTTAATTCTAAGAATTTATCCTCAGTCAAGGATTTTGACTATTTATACTCAGTCAAGAAATGATGGACTTACAAGATTATCCCTTCTGTCTTTTTTGTAATAGCAAAATGTAGTAACATACACATGATAGTAAACTGATTAAATTCTGAAGCATGTACACAGTGGAAGATATTCATCCTTAAAAAATAAAAAAAAAACATTGTGGACACTTTACATATTGATATAAAAGTGTGATTAAGACATATTGTTGCATGGCAAATGACAGTTGTAAAACATTTTCATTGAAAAGAGTATATTTGTGTGTGCTTGTGTTTGCCTATTTATACACAGAGTGCTCATGGAAGGATATTAGAAAATTGGCATCATTCAATGTTTTAAGGGTGAAAACATTTTGGGGGAGCAAGGGATGGTCAAGAGACTTCTCATTGGGTACTCTGGCGTAAGTTTTTTACTTTAGCCATGTAAATGTATCGCTTATTCAAAAAAATTAACAGAGATGAAGGTGACAAGAAGCCTCATTTATTTGTTATCTTCCTTGTTAAGCTTTCAACACATTCCTGTAGCAAAACTCTGGTCTCCTTCCTGGTGGGCTGGAATGGTGCACACAGACCTGTTAGAGTGTTGTCACGGGGCATTGCAGCCTCTGTTCCCTGGAGCACTAAATATGTCCACGTACATTACACACTGCCACGCAGATGATGTATGCATTTCTAATACTTACTGATGAGAAATAAAAGTCTAGAATTTGAGCAGAATTACACTTGATCTGAAAACTATTACTTTTGCAAATCAGTAAATCTTTAGGAGCCCTGAATGAAATGTATTTGGCTTTAACAGTTCTCTCATTAATTGCTGTTCAGGAAAAAAAAAAATGTCATTGAAATATGTTTAGTGGCTGGAAATAGAAGTAAAATCTCAAGACAGAGGTACGTCAGAAATGATAATCACAGTGAGGCTGATTAAAATTTGCTTTTGGCCAAAATAAAAGCATTATTTAAAAGAGTATATAGGATAGTCTATTGTGAAGAAAGGAGATCTTCTTAAATCACCTTAAATAAAAATCCGGTAAAATTCTGGTCATCAAATTGCAAATGAGCTACATGGCTCAGTGAAATTAGAACTTCACTTCATGGCTCATTGAAATTAGGTATCAAAACACAGGCTGCTCCTTTGCAATTATGTGGGTTAGGACTTTCAAAGTATAAAACAGACAAATTTTCCTCTAGTCTATGGTGTTTGCATTTGTTTATTTCAGAGATTTTTCTCTGTCTCTGTCTCTGTATTTGCCTCTGTTTCTGTCTGTCTCTCAAATATATACACACATATACAGACACATGTGTGTGTGTGTGTGTGTGTGTGTGTGTGTGTGTGTTGTCCTTTTCTCAGGTGCACACAATTATACTAATCATAGTATTTGTGTCATGACATAATCTTATTATTCTACTCATAGCCTGCTTTTATTTGGTTAAATATCTTCAGTTATTTAATATGCACCAAAAAAAACCCACCAAAAACAAAAGGTTCTGGGACCAGGACAATTAACTGCATGTATCCATGGTACTATCCCCCCTCCCCCGCACCCACAACATAACCATCACCTTGAATCCAGGATTTCACATTTTCTTTTCTTTTTAGATACTTTTATTACACCTATAGATACTCCATTTAGTATTATTACTATTATTTCAGGTTTTTAAAATTTCTTTAATGTATTCATTTTTGAGAGAGAGAGAGAGCACAAGCAAGGGAGGGTCAGAGAGAGAGGGAAACACAGAATCTGAAACAGGCTCCAGGCTCTGAGCTGTCAGCACAGAACCCAATGTGGGGCTCAAACTCACGAACCATGAGATCATGACAGAAGCCGAAGTCGGATGCTTAATTGAGCCACCCAGGATCCCCTATTTCAGGTTTTTAAACATTATCAAAAAAAGTTTAGTACTGTGTGAAACTTGCTCTTTTCACTTAAATATTAAGGTTTTTAAAAATGTTTATTTATTTATTTTGAGAGAGAGAGGGAGACAGAATCCCAAGCAGGCTCCACACTGGCAGCAGGTAGCCGGATGGGGGGCTTGAACCCACGAACCGTGAGATCATGACCTGAGTGCACATCAAGAGCTGTATGCCTAACAAGCTGAGCCACCCAGGCTCTTAATATTATAATGATACAATTCATGTATATTGTTGCATGCTTTTCTAGTTCATCTTTAAGGTGAATAACCCGTTATATCCTATTATGTGGATATGCCTTAGTGTGTTTATCTGCTTACGCACTGGCGGGCATCGTTCCTGGTTCTTTCTGTTGTGGATATTGGCCCGCATACTTGCAGACACATATACTCTGTATGCTCTCTACACTGCTCTCCTGGGTATCTCCTTCAACGTAGAGCCTCGTGTTTCCCCTGGTTTGCTCAGCATGGACAGAGCTACACCATGGATTCAGGGTCACTTCGATTTTTCAGAGGGATATTTATCCTCTTTTTTGATCCAGTTATTTTTGAAAGGTGACTTATTTACATTTGTATTACGATTGATGTATGTGTAAGCAGCTTAGGTCACAGCAGTGGTGGCATACCGGAGCCTTGTTCTGGCTTGCTGTTGCTCGGTGAAACATAGATTGGGAAACATAGAGCCTAATACTCTGCAAATTAGGGTGACCTCCATCTCTTCCCAGCTCTGTGTCTTACCCAGCACTCCACCCACATTGGCTGAGAAGCACCTGTTGAGTGATCCAGTGGTCCTCCCCTGGCTCATAGGGCTAACTCATTCTTCTAGATTGATCTTTAGGTCTCTCCCATGTGGTTTTGGGCTCCTTATATAGATTAAAGAATCATACAGGAGAAACAAAGCTACTGCAAACATTTCCGTATCTTTTGTATTTGTTTTTGTTTCGTAAATATTACAATTCATCAACATTTCCCCAGAACATGTACAAAGCATTACCAACTCTTGAACACAGCACTCTCCTGACTGCAGCTTTCTGTATTCAGTCTTATTTTTAAAACACATCAAGAAAAGAGATGGAGACTGTAACCGCCTAACTCCTCCTTGAGAACAGGGTTGCTTCTGAGCAGTGCCAGGAAACTGGCAAAGATTGTTAAAACTCATCTTCCTCACCTTAGTCCCCAGCCTTCCCACTCCCAGCTCCCCACACTCTCACCACTAGGAGCAAAATTAGGGTTTTGTTTTTTAAACACAGGGACAGTAATGGAAACTTCTTTTTGGTTATGTCCTAGTGATGCCTCGGTGCCTACAACTAAATTGTCTTCAACTCCTCATTGTAAGTTTTGCTTCCCAAGCAGGTCCTCATAATCTGATTTTCAGACACTTTGCACAGTGCCTTTTAATAATTTTTTTTTTTTGAGAATCAAAGCCTATCTGCATTCGTCACGCTTTCCTGTGTGTGCTAAGCAAAAGTGGCATTCATCACAGTTGGTGTCTCTCTTTTCCCGTTAAAATAGACAGTTACTTGTCATCAGATGAATTGGTAGTAAATGTTATTCTCATTAAGGAATCTGGTTTTCAGGGTGTTTCCATCTTGGGAGGCAGAGCGTTGAGTAGCTTAGAAATTTGGAGCAGATATTTGAAGAGTTAAAGTCTAAAATAGAAATCTGAAGCATTTATGCTTTTATAAACCATTTGGGAAGGGCATAGTGACCAGTTGCCAGAACTGCATTGGCATTTCCAGGTTTGACTTTTAGAAAGCCCCTGTGTGTCTCATGTGTGGAAAACAGCACATCCAAGAAAGTGTGACCAGTGGGAAAGAGCGATACAGGCATCTAGGTGAGCAGCCAAACAGCAGTCCAGAGCTGACATTTGAGGCAAAATTAGCACCTATCACTTTCTCGTATATTTATCACAAGTTGCCAGCCTACACTCTTTCAGTTTTTTCCCACAAATGATTTTCACTATAAAAACACATGCATTAAATATCTTGGACACTACCTTGACAGTCTTAGCTGACAGTGGTATTTCCTAGGCAGTTCCTGAAGTGACATCACTCCCTAATTTCAACCTAAAGACGATGGTTTACATGGAAAGTGGCACACATAGTTTTCTGTGAAAGCCTGGAGGAGAAAGAGTTCTTTATTTGAAGCACAGTGGGTAACATCATTTTTATGACCATGAGGTCTGTGAAAAAAAAATACATATTCCAAAAGAAAATCATCCAACGACAACAAAATAACCTTTAGCATGTGACTAGCGTGGTGAATCAAAATTAAGAATATTTAGATCACATTTAAAAAAAATTTTTTTAACATTTATTTATTTTTGAAACAGAGAGAGACAGAGCATGAATGGGGGAGGGTCAGAGAGAGAGGGAGACACAGAATCCGAAACAGGCTCCAGGCTCTGAGCTGTCAGCACAGAGCCCGACGCAGGGCTCAAACCCACAGACCGCGGGATCATGACCTGAGCCAAAGTCAGACTCTTAACTGACTGAGCCACCCAGGCACCCCTTAGATCACATTTTAACTTTGTTTTTTTTAAACAGATTTATGTTTTAAAATTTTTATTCCAATAGCAAGAGAACATGCTAGAGAGAAATGGCGATCTAAGTTTTAAGTCCAACTTGGAAAAATAAAGGTGCAGAAAGAACAGAGTATAATGAGTGGCCAAATAGCCCAAGATTTGGGACCCAAATGTTAGGGCCTATACTGCAGCTGCACTGTGTGCAAACTGTGTTATTTTGAACAAATTAATGCCTTCATTTCTACAGTAGAGATAATCATCTATTGTGGGAAGCTTTTTATGAGTATCCTATAAAATAAACAAAGCATCTGGCACTTTAGGTCTTTGTTAAAGAAGGCAAGGATAGCACAAATTAGTTGTAAAAAAAAATCCAGTAAATCATGTGTTTTGAGATCTTAAAAAAAAATTGCAAAAGAGTTCTAATATAGCATTTCAATTATGACTTGTAAGTTTCCTATAAATGAGCTCTTTTCATTCTTAAAAAAAAAAAAAAGACCTACAAGTACATGTATTTGCCTAGTCTGATGGAAGTGTTAACAAACAATTAAATGCACCCAAATCCATCATCATGAAGAGGGAACATGGAAGTGGGAGTTCAAGATTATCCATTAATTCCTGACTTCGTGCCAGCCTGTTTTATTTCCCTAGCCTCAGTCCCACCCAAATTACAGACATGGACATTTGAGACCCGGAGGACTTGATTTTTTTAGCATAACTCAATGGTCAGGAAATTGCATTTTAGTGGACTCAGGAAAAATTTCCCAAATGGTGGGAACCAATATTGTTTCCTCAGTACCATTGTATATTTAAACCCTTTTTTAAAAAATATGACTAAGAAAGCATGGTAAAGTAATATACATGATTCCTGAAGTTCAGTGTCTGCTGGAGATCCCTGGAAAAATTGAGAGCCTCCAAAACCCCTTTCTCAGAGACATAAAATTAGCTGTGTGTTACTGATAGGAAAATCTATTCTACCCTGGATTTAAAGGATCAGACGAACATTTTGAACTTTGCCTTTGGGAAAAAAATATACAAACTGAAATATGCCTCCTTCTCTCTTCATTTTACTTCCCAAATAAATGTCGTTTCATGATGGAAGTGGAAAAGCAATAATGCAGACCAAAATAAACAAAATAAAATGCTAGTTTTATAATCTTCTGGATGTGTATCTTTAGCTTCTATGGAAAAAAAAAAGTCAGAGAGAAAGAAAAGCTATTTCACAAATTACCATGGCTCAGTGCCTGAAGGAAATTAGTCTGCTCTAAGGAAATATCCTGCTGTAGCCCAGTAAAAATGTAACAAAACTTGAAATACAATACCTATGTCTACGACTGCATTTCTTGCAAGTGTTGTTCCTTACTGACCTTCTATATAGTCATTCACTACCCAGGCATTGAAAAATGTGTGAAGTACTAAAGAAAAATTTCACAGGCTGAGAATTTCTTATAGATGCTTTCATCTAGTAAGCATGTAAATGAACATAGCTGTGATGATGCTTGAATTGTCTTTTTTTTTTTTTCCTAAGTCCCAAGCTAGGAATCTCTCCAATTTCAGTATGAGGTGTTTGTCATCTATACTTTGCCTTTGCTGAATGTTAATACAATTAATTTTAAGGATAATATCGGTGATGTTGAAAATTTTAGCTGCAGTCCACTGCTGTATTGGCTACATGGTCAGGTAAATCGTTTCTCCAAGTACCTGCTGTTTTATGAAAGACAAGTACTTTAAATAGTCCTCATTCCAAAGACACAAAAGTAAAAATCAACAAACAAATAAATGAATTTAGTTATAGTATCAGCAAGTTTCTTTCAGTGTGATCATGTGGGTAGTAGGTGAGTTGCTATCTTTTCTATAAGCTTTGGTGTTCCTAGGGGGCTATGGTGTCATGTCCCATGTTAACATGTCTTGTTTAGTTTATCTATTTTAAAGACTATCTGAAGAATATTTTTGTCCCAGAAAACAGCAACACATAAATAGGACAACATCCTATTGTCCCAGAAAACAGCAACACATAAATAGGACAACATCCAGGCTGAGTTGTTGGTTTGTATTACCTAGCATGGCTAAATTCTGGTGAATGGCAAAAGACAATTTGGGAATATTTACCAACATCTGTGTGCCATCATAGTAAATTTAGTATGAGTTGATTTAACAAACTATAGCTGATGCTTATCTGAAGCATAATAAACATGTTCTTTATAAGATTTCATCTTCCAAACTCTTGGAAATGCCACCAGGACTATGTAACTGTAAATAAAAATTTCCCTTCTTCCATTTGTGAAAGAATACCATAATAGTTCTACCATAGAAGTAAACAGCTTTTCATTTAGTTCTTATCTGTATCAAGGACTATAGTAATGACCTCTGATTCAGACCAATAAGTATTATTTGGCAGTTAATAATAATAATAACAAAAACCTGATAGAGAAGAGGATCATAAAAGTAATATATAATAATATGTAGTAAAAAAGTAATAAAAAATCCTTTAGAGTTCGAGTTTAACTTAAAATGTATTTGTAGATCATTTTCTAATCCTCTCTTACAGGAAGTTTGCAAACGTTTTTGAGGGTAGTTTCCCAGATGTTATACTGAGCTTTTATTGTTACTTTAATGTCACCAAAATGCTTTGAGTTCGCGTTTGACTTTTTTTTTTTAACTGATGTGCAGTTGACACACAGTGTCGCATTAGTTCAGGTGCACAACGTGGTGATTCTACAATTCTATACATTACTCAGTGCTTACCATGATAAAGTGTAATCACTATACAACATTATTACAGTATAATTGACTATTTCCCTATGCTGTACTTTTCATCTCTGTGACTTATTTATTTTATAACCAGAAGTTTTTTTTTTATCTCTTAATACCCTTTAGCCA
This sequence comes from Lynx canadensis, assembly GCF_007474595.2. Taxonomy (NCBI): domain Eukaryota; kingdom Metazoa; phylum Chordata; class Mammalia; order Carnivora; family Felidae; genus Lynx; species Lynx canadensis. The sequence goes on along the minus strand of NC_044303.2, from coordinate 105,949,322 downwards.
TTTTGCCCAACCCCTGACTCAACTCCCTTCTGGCAACCACCAATTTGTTCTCTGTATTTAAGAGTCTGTTTTTAGTTTGTTCAATTTTTAGATTCCACATATGAGTGAAATCGTATGGTATTTGTATTTATCTGACTTATTTCACATAGTATAATATCTCTAGATCTGTCCATGTTATTGCAAATGGCAAGATCTTCTTTTTTATAGTTGAGTAATATTCCATTGTGTATATAAGCCATTTCTTCTTTATCCATTCATCTGTTGATGGACACTTGGGTTACTTCCATATCTTGACCATTATAAATAATCCTGCAATAAACATACTATTTTTGAATGAGTGTTTTTGTTGTCTTTGGGTAAATGCTCAGGAAGGGAATTACTAGATCATACGGTATTTCTATTTTTAGTATTTGAAGAACCTCCATACTGTTTTTCACAGAGGATGTACCAATTTTCATTCCCCCTAACAGTGCACAGGTGTTCTCTCCCTTCACATCCTCAGGAACAGAACACTTGTTATTTCTTGTATTTTTGATACTAGTCATTCTGATAGGAGTGAGGTGATACCTCATTGTGATTTGGGTTTGCATCTTCCTGATGATTTATGACACTGAGCACCTCTTCTTGCGTCTTTTGGCCATCCGTAGGTTTTCTTTGGAAAAATGTCTATTCAGGGCCCCTGCCCACTTTTTAATAGATTGTTTTTTTTTTTTTTTTTTTGGTGTTGAGTGTTATGAGTTCTTTATATACTTTTGTTGTTAAACCCTTATCAAATATATCATTTGCAGGTATCTTCTCTCATTCCCTGGGTTGCTGTTTGCTTTGTTGATGGTTTTCTTTGGTGTGTAAAAGCTTTTTATTTTGGTGTAGTCCAAATAGTTTATTTTTGTTTTCGTTTCTCTTGCCTGAGGAAACACATCTATAAATATCTTGCTAAGGGTGATGTCTAAGAAATTAGTGCCTGTGTTTCTTTTTAGGAATATTATGGTTTGTCTTTAATCCATCCTGACTTTATTTTTGTGTATGGCATAAGAAAGTAGACTGGCTTCATTCTTTTGCATGTAGTTATCCAGTTTCCCAACACTATTTATTGAAAAGACTTTTTCTGCATATTCTTGCTTCCTTTGTCATGAATAAATTGACCAGATAGGTGTGGGCTTATTTCTGGGCTTTTATTCTCTTCCATTGATCTACATGTCTATTTTTTTTCCCAGTATCATATTCTTTTGATTACTATAGCTTTGTAGTATATCATGAAATCTGGGAACATGATACCTCCAGCTTTTTTCTTCTTTCTCAAGATTGCTTTAGTTATTGTCAGTTTTAAGTGGGTTTATACAAATTTTAGGATTATTTGTTGAGTACCTGTGAAAAATGCCATTGATATTTAGATACGGATTGCATTAAGTCTATAGAATGCTTTGGGTAGTTTGGGCATTTTAATGATACTAATTCTTCCAATCTATGAATGTGGTGTATCTTTCCATTAATCTTTGTCATCTTCAGTTTCTTTAATCAGTGACTTACAGTGTTCAGAGTATAGGTTTTCACCTCCTTGGTTAAATATACTCCTAGGTATTTTATTCTTTTTGGTGCAATTATAAATGAAATTGTTTTCTTAATTACTCTTTCTGCTACTTTGTTATTAGTGTATAGAAATGAAACAGATTTCTGTGTATTAGTTTGGTATCCTACAGTTTTACTGAATCAGTTTATCAGTTCTAATAGCTTTTTGCTTTAAAACCGTAGTATGTTCTATGTACAGTATTATGTCACCTGTAAATAGTGACAGTTTTACTTCTTCCTTAGCAAGTTGAATGCCTTTTATTTCTTTCTCTTATCTGATAGCTGCAGCTAGGATTTCTAGTACTGTGTTGAATAAAAATGGTGAGAGTGGAAATCCTTGTCTCGTTCTTAATGTTAGAGGAAGTTTTCAGTTTTTCACCATTGAATATGATGTTAGCTGTAGGGTTTTTTTATATGGCCTTTGTTATGTTGTGATTTTTTTTCCCTTTAAACCCACTTTCTGGAGAGTTTTTATCATAAACAATTGTTGTATTTTGTTAAATGCTTATTTATATCTTTTGAGACGATCATATGGTTTTTATCCTTTCTCTTGTTAATGTGATGTATCAAATTGATTAATAACCATCCTTGAATCCTTGGAATAAATCTCACTTAATCATGGTAAATGATTTTTTTAATGTATTGTTAAATTTGATTTGCTCATTTTTTGCTGAGGATTTTTGCATTTATATTCATCACAGTTATTGTCTTGTAGTTTTCTTTGTAGTATCTTTGACTTTGGTATCAGGTGATACTGGATGAAGCTAGCCTGGTAGAATGAATCTGGAAGATTTCCTTCCTCTTCTTTTTTTTTTTTTGGAATAGTTTGAGGAAAATAGGTATTAACTCTTCTTAAATGTTTAGTAGATTTCACCTGTATCTGGTCCTGAATTTTGGTTTGTTGGGAGTTTTTTGAAAACTGATTCAATTTCATTACTAGTAGTTGCCCAGTTTGTTTTATATTTCTTTCTGATTCAGTTTTGGGAGATTGTATGTTTCTAGGAATTTATTTGTTTCTTCTAGGCTGTCCAATTTGTCGACTTCTAATTCTCTTAACTGTATTACATATACATATAGACATACATAATATTCTCTTATAATCCTTTTCTTTCTATGGTGTCAGTTGTTACTTATCCTTTTTCATTTGTCATTTGATTTATTTGAGTCCTCTTTTTTTTTTCTTGATGAGTGTGGCTAAAGGATTATCAATTTTGTTTATATTTTCAAAGAACCAAATCTTGGTTTCATTGATCTTTTCTATTTTTTTTAGTGTCTATTTCATTTATTTTTTGCTTTAATCTTTATAATTCCTTCTTTCTACTAGCTTTGGACTTTATTTGTTGTTCTTTTTCTAGCCCTTCTAGATTAGGTTAGGTTGTATATTTGAGATTTTTCTGTTTTTTTGAAGTAGGCCTGTATTGTTATAAACTTCTCTCTTTGAAATGCTTTTGCTTCATCCCCAAAATTTAGTGTTTCATTTTTCCAATTTTATATTTAAAAAAAATTTTTTTTTAACATTTATTCATTTATGAGGGACAGAGAGCACAAGCAGGGTAGGGGCAGAGAGAGAGGGAGACACAGAATCTGAAGCAGGCTCTAGGCTCTGAGCTGTCAGCACAGAGCCTGACACGGAGCTTGAACTCACAAGCTGTGAGATCATGACCCTGAGCTGAAGTCGGAGGCTTAGCCGACTGAGCCACCCAGGTGCCCCTCCAGTTTCATTTTTTTAAATTGAAGCCCATTCCTTAAGACACCTGTGAGGTACTCTAAGTGCAGAACCTTTCCGTATCAGGGGCTGACAAACTTTTTCTGCTAGAGGCCAAATAATCAATATTTTAGGATACGGAAGTCACTATTACAAATATGCGGCTCTGCCACCAAGGCATAAAAGCAGCCACGGATAATAAATACATAAACAAATGAGTGTGGCTGTGTTCTAGTGAAACTCCACCTACAGAAACAGGGAGTGGGGGTAGTTTGCCAACCCCTGTTGTTCATTTTCACTATTCTTTTCCTGTTTCAAATAGTCCCTCCACTAGTAACTTCACAGCTACTTTCTTAGTTGAATGGATGGTGGATCACAGACAAATTTTAATGGTGATGATATATTAAAATGTTTTAAGGAAAAACATAACTGGTATGTCAAAACTGTGCGTTTATGGTTGTTATTCCTGGAAATGTTACTGATTAGAACAAAGTTCTTATTAAATTTTTTATAAAGGCTTTATTTATCCTTTTAGAGTAGTTAGAGGTTCATAACAAAATTGAGAGGAAGGTACAGAGATTTCCCATATACTCCCTGACCCAATACATGCATAGCTTCCCCCATCATCAACATCCCCCACCAGAGTGGTACACTTGTTACAATTGATGAATGTACACTGACACACCATTATCACCCAAATTCTGTAGTTTTTACCGTCCTGCTAGTGTGTATTTTTTGGGTTTGCACAAATGTATAATGATAGGTATACATCATTATAGTCTCATACAGCATCCTCGAGTGATTCGAGGACCTACCCATAGGTATAGAAATATAGTTCTTTAATTACTAGAGTTTGAGACGTGACTTTGTAAGATTTATTATTATTATTATTATTAGTAGTAGTAGTAGTAGTAGTATCAAGAAGCTCTTTGACTTCCAAAAATAAATGTACTTCAGACAGGAACTCAGGGTTGCCATTGTGTTTGTCAGAGAGTTCCAAAGGAAAAGGAATGGCCCGCTACGAATGAAGTAAATACAGCTCCATTATCTTTCTTTGTAGGTCTACATTTTTTCAGTTACCTTCTATTCTTCCTGCCCTTCTTTATAGTACTGTCCCTTTTCTCATCTTGTCTGCTGTCATCTAGACTGCAGTTAGAAACCTGACCATTCCTGAAATTAGAAGAAAGACAATTCTGTAGACATCATGAACCTCATTCTAGGTTGTTCTATTCGTCTGCCTCTACCTGTGTACCTTATGGGACGTGAATCAGTCTGGCCCTTAAACAGGAGGGATATGCATGCTGTTGTAGTCGGTATCTTATTTTTAAAATATAATTTTTCAAAGAAATAAAAATATGAGCAAAGTCTTTCTAAAAGTACAGCAGTATGCTTAGACATAACTAGGTTCTGTTTTAACATGAAGGCATATAAGAAAGAGCATTTCGTGATATTTGGGAAAAAAAAATATGAGAGGTTACTTTCTTGTTTCGTTGGGTTTTAAGCACAACAGATTTGAAGCCCTCAAGGATACTTTGTAATAGAAAACATTTGAAGTTTGCTAAAAAATTCTCATTCAATACGTCAGTAAAACCATACTGTGAATATTTAGTTGTGGGCTTAGAAAATTAATTCAGCTTAACATACTCATAGAATACAGCTGTTCACAAATTAGATTATAATTTTTCCTCCCACGTGGGATATTTTGCCCTAATTTACCGTGATAGAAAAAATATTTTTCATCATTAACTAATAAAAAACCAGGAAGTATAGCATTCTGACATTTAGTTGAAATTTGATTTTATATTTTAAAATATTTTCTGTATGTTTATTTTCCTTGCAGCTTCAAGATGGAAGACTTTTGGTCTTCTTTTTTTTCCACATAATACAATGTTGCATCTTACATAAATCCTTTGTACTAGTATATATAATCTGTAGTGGCTAGTTAATTGCATATTAATATTTCTATCTGGCATCAAGAAAGTGTATGGATCCCATGACTATAATGTATTCTAGAATCTTCTCTTTGAGAAGGTAATTAAAATTTCATTGTGTTGTTCTTTTAGGAACATTAGCATACTGTATGTAACTGCTGTTTTCATTATTTGAATAACCTGTGAGCAGTATGTAACTGCTGTCTTCATTATTTGAATAACCAGTGAGCAGCAGGAGTGAGCTAAGGGAGAGGAAATGGGGGCGGGGAAGAGAGTGTGTTCTGCCTTGAGGGACCCATCCCGCCCCTGCAGGCTATATAGAAAGAATCCTTAAAGAATTTGAAGAGAACAGTAGTGAGGATCTTTTTGGAAAAGTGTTGTCCACGAACTGGTTTTGGAGAGAGGAATATCAGTGGAGCCTGACTCAGATCTGAAAAGTCTCACTTCTGCATTTCCTGAATTTTAGAGGTAAAGGATACATTTTCCATTTGCCAGGTGAGGACCTCACAGAAAAGAAATGAATTAATGTGGTCTTGAGGTAGTTTCTGCCCACGTGGACTCCTGTAGGGTGGGTGACCCTAGCATGGGGATAAATTGTCAGAAGCCTGAGGCTGCTGGGAGACTTGTAAGTGGCCAGAAAGAGGAGTTATCCCTAGGATCTATGGGGAGAGGTGAGAGACCTTCTCCACTAGAGCACTGGGAGGTTTTCCAAAATATCAGTAAATCCTTAGGCTTTATAGGTGTCTTGCCCAGAGGGCAGGCAAGCTAGAGTTCATTCAGAAGAAAATTTATTGATACGGAGCTCCTGGCACACCTCTATACCCTGGGAATAGATTATTGAACAAACATAAAAATCCTTGCTCTTGGACAAGTTCTTTTAGAAGCAAGGAACAGACAATAAACAAGTAAAATCTACAGTGAGATGTGATAAAACCACCAGAAAAACAAAGCAAAATGAGAGCTTATAAAGGGCTAATGGAAGTTTGAAGGGGGTGAGAGAACAAACCATGGCTTTCTAGGAAGAACCAGCCAGTGCGGCAGCCCTGAGCTGTGGATAGGCCATTGTGACTGGAGCAGGATGTCCTGGAGGAGACAGGTACAAGACAGGTATGGAGATGTAGCCTGGGGCCATATTTTGTGGGGCTTTGAAGGCTGGGGTAAGTACTTTGACTTTCATTTGGATTCTCGAAATGGGAGCCAGTGGAAGGTTTTAAGCAGAAGAGTGACCTATTCTGACCTTCATTTTGAAAGATTTATATGGCTGCTGAGTGGTAAAGAAATAATAAGGGAACAAATATGGAGGCAGGGAGACCAGTGAGGAGGCTACTGCCATAATCTAAGTAAGAAGTGATGTGATGGTAGCCTGACCAGGGGTTTATTGGTAAAAGTAAGGAGAAGTGGTTGAATTCCAGATGGATTTTGCAGGTTGAACTATCAGAATTTATTAACAGAACACTTGTGGAGTAATAGAAGAAAAGATCAATTAATTCTGAGGTTTGGGGAACGGTAAAGGCTGAAGTCGCTATTATCTGAGATGGAGAACATCTGTGAGTAGAACATGGTTGGGAAGGAAAGATACCAGAGGCTGTGCTTTAAAATGGGTAATTTGAGACACCTGCTAGACATTCAGGTAGATGTTTGTTGTTGGATATACTGGTCAAGTTCAGGGGCAAGGTCAAGGCTGGCAATATATATAAATTTGGGAGCCTTTAACTTATAGTTGATATTTAAAGGCCTGAGAATACATGAGATCATGAAGGGAGCATTTTTTTAAAATTTGTTTTTAATGTTTATTTATTTTTGAGACAGAGAGAGACAGAGCATGAACGGGGGAGGGTCAGAGAGAGAGGGAGACACAGAATCTGAAGCGGGCTCCATGGTTTTAAGCTGTCAGCACAGAGCCTGACGCGGGGCTCGAACTCACGGACTGTGAGATCATGACCTGAGCCAAAGTCGGACGCTTAACCGACTGAGCCACCCAGGCGCCCCAGGGAGCATTTTGATAGAGAAGTCTGAAGGCTGAGCTCTCATACACTTCAACATTTAGAGGTCCAAGAGATAAGAACCAGCAGAAAATACTGAGAAGGCAAAGTCTGTTGGATTACACCTCCACCCACCGAGTAAGATCTTTGTTACAAGTAGCTGTCTTCTCTCCTCCCCCCTGCAACCTTGAAAGTGCTCATTAATCGTTAGGGAAGAAGCAGTTGAAAGAGAGAAGAAAAAAAGACAACCATGTTCTCTCTATCCCTGGAGGTGTAAAGCCTAGGACAGGCTGAAGTTGGGGATTTGGAGAAGTTTTAATTGGATGAGACATTAGAACTGTATGATTATTGGATTTGAGTGGACATTTTGTTCCTCTGAAACACATGGGAAAACCTGTGGGAACCGCATGAGATTTCCTAGGGTCAAAAAAGAATGGGTCAAAAGAAACTGTGCAAAATGGCAGTGGGAGATAATAAAGTTCCTTTATGCAGGCACCTTAGTGGTTTCAGATACCTGTTGCCATATATTCTATCAGTTTATATGAAACTATTAAAAACAAGTATAACTTCCTGACTTACAGTTGACTTTTGCATAAGTCATCAATCAGGTACTCTGAGTAATGTAAGAAAAAGGGAATTGAAACATGAAGGTCTTTCACAGTCTCAGGGAAGGACCCCTGAGGTGTTTTGGTGTCCTTGAGAATTGCCCAAGTAACTTCCTCTGGAATAAGCAACAATTCTGTCCTGTACTAAAAAGCAGTCATTGTAGTGTATACTGTCAATGTGTGTCTGTGCTCCATTAGCTCAGATAGAGTGGAACCCCACCAAGGCCCAGTCCGAGTCTTGGTGAGCCTGTCTAGTCAGATGTTTTGAATTTGCTATTTCATGTAGAGAATGCTAGTGAATGTCTTGTTATATTTATGCAACCCCACCACCCTCACGAGCAGTTCATGAGGCCCTTGGAGGCTGAGTCTTAGGAGTGACTCCTCACTACTCACACATCCACACCTACACCCCCATTTGTGCCTCTATACAGATACGTCTGTATAGTTGAGTGTGTTTGTAGTTACTTATTGAAAGTAAACTGAATGTATATGAACGTAACCTGTCAGGTGAATAAGGAATTCAACCAAACCCAAGAAAATACAACTGTACCAATGATAAGATTAGCTTTTCTTTTTTTTTTTTTATTTTTTTTTTATTTTTTTTTTCCAACATTTATTTATTTTTGGGACAGAGAGAGACAGAGCATGAACGGGGGAGGCGCAGAGAGAGAGGGAGACACAGAATCAGAAGCAGGCTCCAGTCTCTGAGCCATCAGCCCAGAGCCCGACGCGGGGCTCGAACTCACGGACCGCGAGATCGTGACCTGGCTGAAGTCGGACGCTTAACCGACTGCGCCACCCAGGCGCCCCAAGATTAGCTTTTCTTTATAAGAATTGTACATAGTATGTGTCTTAGTAACTGGGCATACCACTTTGGTTGAGTTTGTTTCTTTATATGATAATGATGGGATTCAGGGCAAACCACCTCCCCAAAATACCATTTTGGCAGATTGGCTCTTTTGAATTGAAATTACTTAAGAAACAGAATTGCAAGAAGGACACTTGACCCTCCCTTTATACCTTTGAAAGCAGGAAATAAATTCCCCTTCCACCTGGAGGGTGGACATCATCATTAACACCAGATAGAGGTTTCAGGGCCAGGACGCTGTATAAAGAAACTTTGTTACTTCTTCATTAATTTGCTGCTCCAAGCCCAAACTCCTTTGTCAAACCTTCACAAATAATGTTCCTTTGTTTAAAAGGTATAAAAATCTGCATGCTTTGGTCAGTTCTTTGAACCTCATATTTCTGTGGACTCCCTTATGTAAGAAATGAGTTTTTCACTTATTAAATCTGTCTTATGTCAATTATTAGGCCAGCCAACGAATGTAGAAGGGAATAAGGGAAAAATTTTCCTCCCTGAAGTAAAAAGTATACAATGCAGACTATAAAAAAAAAGAGATTTAACGAGTATTTATATGATAATTCTGCCATGGAATGTAGGACAGATTTCTTTTTTCAGTTCATGCCATTTATTCAGAACATACAGACTAAATAACTGGATGCATCATTAGAGTATTGATAAAAAATCAAGATGTTTAAAATTTTTTTTAATGTTTGTTTATTTTTGAGAGAGACAAGTATGAGTGGGGGAGGGGCAGAGAGAGAGGGAGACCCAGAATCCGAAGCAGGCTCCAGGTTCTGAGTGGTCAGCACAGAGCTTAATGGGGGGGGGGGTCAAACTCCCAAACTGCAAGATCATGACCTGAGCCAAAGCCTGTCACTCAACACACTGAGCCACACAGGCACCCCAAGATGTTTTTGTTTTTGATTTAAATCCAAGTTAGTTAACATATAGTGTAGTAATGATTTCAGTAATAGAATTTAGTGATTCATCACTTACATATAAGTGCTCATCCCAACAAGTGTCTTCTTTATGCCCTTCCCCATTTTTTAAATATGAAGTTTATAGTCAAATTGGTTTCCATACAACACCCATTGCTCATCCCAAAAAGTGCCCTCCTCAATACCCATCACCCACCCTCCCCTCCCTCCCACCCCCCATCAACCCTCAGTTTGTTCTCAGTTTTTAAGTCTCTTATGCTTTGGCTCTCTCCCTCTCTAACCTGTTAATTTTTTTTTCTTCCCCTCCCCCATGGTCTTCTGTTAAATTTCTCAGGATCCACATAAGAATGAAAACATATGGTATCTGTCTTTCTCTGTATGACTTATTTCACTTAGCATAACACTCTCCAGTTCCATCCACGTTGCTACAAAAGGCCATATTTCATTCTTTATCCTTGCCATGTAGTATTCCATTGTTCTGACAGGCCCCTTGCCCATTTAGCGTATCCCCCTACCCAACACCCCGCCAGTAACCCTCAGTTTGTTCTCTGTGTTTAAGAGTCTCTTATGGTTTGTCTCCCTCTCTGTTTTTATATTATTTTTGCTTCCCTTCCCTTATGTTTATCTATTTTGAATCTTACATTCCACATGAGTGAAATCACATGAAATTTGTGTTTCTCTGACTTATTTCGCTTAGCAGAACACACACTAGTTCCATCCACGTTGTTGCAAATGGCAAGATTTCATTCTTTCTGATCACTGAGTAGTATTCCAATGTATATATATATACCACATCTTCTTTATCCATTCATTGGTCAGTGGACATTTGGGCTCTTTCCATACCTTGGCTATTGTTGATAGTGCTGCTAAAAACATTGGGGTGCCTGTGCCCCTTTGAACCAGCAATTTTGTATCCTTTGGATAAATATTTTAGTAGTGCAATTGCTGGGTCGTAGGATAGTTCTATTTTTAATTTTTTGAGGAACCTCCACACTATTTTCCAGAGTGGCTGCACCAGTGGCATTCACTGTTCCTCTTTCTCTGCATCCTCACCAACATCTGTTGTTGCCTGAGTTGTTAATGTTAGTCATTCTGACAGGTGTGAGGTGGTATCTCATTGTGTTTTGGATTTGTATTTCTCTGATGCTGAGTGATACTGAGCAATTTTCATGTGTCGGTTGGCCATCTGGATGTCTTCTCTGGAAAAGTGTCCATTCATGTCTTTTGCCCGTTTCTTCACTGGATTATTTGGTTTTGGGTGTTGATTTTGATTAAGTTCTTTATAGATTTTGGATACTTACCCTTTATCTGATATGTCATTTGCAAATATCTTCTCCCATTCTGTCAGTTGCCTTTTAGGTGTGCTGATTGTTTCCTTTGCTGTGCACAAGCTTTTTATCTTGATGAGGTCCAGTAGTTCATTTTTGCTTTTGTTTCCCTTACCTCCAGAGACATGTGAAGTTAGAAGTTGCTGTGGCTGAGGTCAAAACGGTTGTTGCCTGTTTCCTCCTCAAGGATTTTGATGGCTTCCTGTTACATTGAGGTCTTTCATCCATTTTGAGTTTATTCTTGTGTATGGTGTAAGAAAGTGGTCCAGGTTCCTTCTTCTGCATGTCGCTGTCCAGTTTTCCCAACACCATATGGGGAAGATGTCTTTTTTCCGTTAGATGTTCTTTCCTGCTTTGACAAAGATTAATCGGCTGTACATTTTTAGGTCCGTTTCTGGGTTCTCTCTTTTCTTCCCTTGATCTATGTGTCTGTTTTTGTGCCAGTTCCATACTTTCTTGATGATTGTAGCTTTGTAGTACAGCTTGAAGTTGGGAATTGAGATGCCTCCATCTTTGGTTTTCTTTTTCAGTATTGCTGTGGCTCTTCAGGGTCTTTTCTGGTTCCATACAAATTTTAGGATTATTTGTTCTAGCTCTGTGAAGAATGCTGGTGTTATTTTGATATGGATTGCATTGAATATTTAGATTGCTTTGGGTGGTATCAACATTTAAACGATATTTGTTCTTCCAATGCATGAGCATGGAATGTTTTTTAATTTTTTTGTGTCTTTTTCAATTTCTTTCATAAGGTTTCTACAGTTTTCAATGTATAGATTTTTCACCTCTTTGGTTAGGTTTATTCCTAGGTATTTTATGGTTTTTGGTGCAATTGGAATCAATTCCTTGATTTCTCCCACTGCTGCTTTGGTGTGTAGAAATGCAACCGATTTCTGTGCATGGATTTTATATCCTATGACTTGACTGAATTCATGGATCAGTTCTCGCAGTTTTTTTAGTGTAATCTTTTGGGTTTTCCGTGTAGATTATCATGTCATCTGCGAAGAGTGAAAGTTTGACTTCCTCCTTGCCAGTTGGGATGCCTTTTATTTCTTTGTGTTGTCTGATTGCTGAGGCTAGGATTTCCAACACTTTGTTGAATAACAGTGGTGAGGGTGGATGTCCCTGTCATGTTCCTGACCTTAGGGGGAAAGCTCTCAGTTTTTCTCCATTGAGGATGATATTAGCAGTGGGTCTTTTATATATGGCTTTTATGATCTTGAGGTATGATCCTTCTGTCCCTACTTTCTTCAGAGTTTTTATCAAGAAAGGATGCTGTATTTTGTCAACTGCTTTGTCTGCATCTATTGAGAAAATCATGTGGTTCTTAGCCCTTCTTTTATTAATGTGATATATCACACTGATTGATTTGCAGATAATGAACCAGCCTTGCATCCCAGGAATATATCCTACTCGATTGTGGTGAATAATTCTTTGAATGTATTGTTGGATCCAGTTTGTTTATATATTGTCAAGAATTTTTGTATCCGTGTTCATCAGGGGAGTTGGGCTGTAGTTCTCCTTTTTAGTGGGGTCTTCATCTGGTTTTGGAATCAAGGTAATGCTGGCTTCATAGAATGAGTTTGGAAGTTTTCCTTCCATTTCTATTTTTTTGCAACAGCTTCAACGTAATTGGTGCTAACTCCTCTTTAAATGTTTGATAGAATTCCCGTGCAAAGACAGATGGCCCTGGACTCTTTTTTGTTGGGAAATTTTTTATTACCAATTGGGTTGCTTTACTGGTTATGGGTCTGTTCAACTTTTCTATTTTTTTGTGTTTTAGTTTTGGTAGTTTATATGTTTTTGGAATTTACCCATTTCTTCCAGAGTGCCCAATTTATTGGCATATAATTGCTCCTAATATTCTCTTATCGTTGTTTGTATTTCTGCATTGTTGGTTGTGATCTCTTCTCTTTCATTTGTGATTTTATTTATTTGGGTCCTTTCTTTTTTCTTTTTGATCAAACTGGGTGGGGATTTATCAATTTTGTTAATTCTTTCAAAGAACCAGCTCGTGGTTTCATTGATCTGTTCTACTGTGTTTTTCTTGGTTCTTTGTTTTTGATTTTTTATTTTATATCAATGATTTCTGCTCTAATCTTTATTATTTCCCTTATTCCACCATTTTTGGGCCTTGTTTGCTGTTCTTTTTCCAGCTCTTTTAGGTATAAAGTTAGGTTGTATATTTGAGACCTTTCTTTCTTCTTTAGGAAGGGCTGGATTGCTATATACTTCCCTCTTATGACTGCCTGTGCTGTATCCCACAGGTTAGGGGCTGTCATGTTCTCATTTTCATTGGTTTCCATGTACTTTTTCTTTTCCTCTTCCTCTTTAATTTCTCAGTTAACCCATTCATTCTTTAGTAGGATGTTCTTTAATCTCCATGTATTCATGGTCTTTCCAAAATTTTTCTTGTGGTTGATTTCAAGTTTCACAGCATTGTGGTCTGAAAATATGCAAGATATAATCAATCTTTTTGTGCTTGTTGAAGGCTGATTTGTGTTCCAGTATGTGATCTGTTCTGGAGAATGTTTCATGTGTACTAGAGAAGAATGTGTGTGCTGCTGCTTTAGGATGTAATGTTCTGCATATATCTGTTAAGCCCACCCAGTCCATTGTGTCATTCAAAGCCATTGTTTCCTTGTGATTTTCTGCTTAGATGGTCTGTCCATTGCTGAAAGTGGGGTGTTGAAGTCCCCTACTATTATGGTATTATTATCAATGAGTTCTTTATGTTGGTGATTAATTGATTTATATATTTGGGTGCTTCCATATTGAGAGTATAAATAGTTATAACTGTTAGATCTTTTTGGTGGATAGACCCCTTAATTATGATAGAATGCCCTTCTTCATCTCTTGTTACAGTCTTTATTTTAAAATCTAGTTTGTCTGATATAAGTATAGCTACTCCAGCTATCTTTTGACAGCCATTAGCATAATAGATCATTCTCCATCCTCTTACTTTCAATCTGCAGGTGTCTTTAGGTCTATAATGGGTCTCTTGTAAGCTGCATATAGATGAGTTTTATCTCATATGGGGTTGTGTTTTAAAACCCCACCCTTCAGAGATTCTGCAGCTTGGATTCACACCGACTCCTGGGGTGAGGATCTCACTTAGCAATGGCCAGGTACCACCTTGCCCCAGAAAATGTTTGTGTGATCCTGCAGTGGTAGAGGTTCAGAGACTGGGGCAAAGGACAACACACAGCTGGCGCCAGGTTTTACCGCACTCTGGTGCCTTTTCCCAATTGCAGCAAATTTGCCTGCTCTGTGGGGTCTGCTGGTACCTTTGCCTTTGAGGAGGCCATATGGCCTCTACCAAATGCATATCAAGCAGGGGAACCACTTCTCCCCATGTGTCACATGGACCCCTCAGACCCCACTGCCTGCTCCCCGCCCTACTTCCTCACCAGAGCACCTCCAGGCACTGAGCTTCCAGAACTTCAGACTCTGCACTCCACTGTTTGTACGATCCTGGTGGTAATGAAACCCTCTCTTTTCTTCCTGTCAGCGGTTTTGGGGAACAGATTTCTTGTTCAATCACTTGCGAGTGTTTTTACTCTTTGTCTCTTTTTCTCTCCAACTCCTTTTGGGGGAGTGTATTTTCTGCACTTTCGCAGTGCACTGCTGTCTCCCCTCTGCTGTTCTTTTTCCCCCTCTCCTCTGTCCTCTCTCCACAAAAACAGCTTCTTACCCTCTTCAGCTTTTCTCTCAAGTTATGCAGATTGTTGTGTTAATCCTCAGATTAATTTCCTAGGTGTGCAAAAATGGTTTGGTGCTGGTCAAGCTGTGTTTCAGGGAGGAGATAAACTAAGGGTCTCCCTGCTGCCCCACCATCTTAATTCCGCCCCTGATAAAGTTTTCTTAAATCAAGGGTTTTACTGTATTAAGCCAAAATACATCTTGAGATCCTGAGGGTTTTATAATTACATCTCAATGTCCTAATGCTTAACAAGAAAAAAAAAGGGAACAGAAAATATTAAATTCTTGCATTTTGGCCAAGTCCAAATGGTTATAGCAAATTTAACTTTGGAATTTCCTGACTTTTTTGTTGTTCAAATTGTAGGTTTTACCCAACATTAAAGGAGGCTTTCAATTTAATTTCCCTATATTTAAATGTTTAAGGCAGTTGTGGAGGGCAGAAAGGATGGGAAGGAAGAAACCTTCTGGAGGACATAGTTTTAACAGCTCACCACTCAGTTGTTAAAAATATTCTCCTCTAGAAGCTCAGCATCCTCAATTTAAGTCTTCATTGTTTCAGAACTTGTAGAGGATTTCATCTTACTTGTTTAAAAGGGTAACATGATGTTTCCACCCTGTGTAAATTGGAAAAAGAGACAGAGAAAGGAAAGGAAAGGAAAACCCCTTCTGGTAAATATCTCCGCTTCCCAAGAAATACCATTGGGGGATGCAGACCAAAAATGTAAGCTCCTGTTGTTTGCCTGGGTATTCAGTGACTTTTATGTCTTTTGAAATAGAAGTAGCTTTGCAACTGTTGTTTTAATCTTAAAAAGCCCAGTAATGCAAGTGCCTCTTGCTGCTGTTACTTCATGCATCAGTTACTCCAAATGAGTGTTTAGAAAGATGCAGTATTGATTTCAAGCCAAAAGAGAACCATTTGTTACGTGGCTATAGAAGTGGTCTTTTTAAATAATGTCATGATTCTGCCTAAAGAGACAAAAGAACTTTTTAAAAAAAAGTTTATTTATTTTGAGCGAGAGAGAGAGAGAGGATGTGAATGGAGGAGGGTCAGAGAGAGAGGGAGAGAGGGAATCCCAAGCAGGCTGTGTGCTGTCAGCACAGAGCCTGACGTGGGACTCAATCCCATGAACCGTGAGATCATGACCTGAGCTGAAATCAAGAATCAGACGTTTAACCAACTGAGCCATCCAGATGCCCCCAGACCAAAAACAAAAAACAAAAAAACAAAAAACAAACAAACAAAAAAAAACCAACAAAAACAAAGCAGTTAATTAAAAAGTCCCTTTAGTACTCATTAAGGTTAACGCACAGAGACTATTTTAAATGTACTTCCTTAAGATTAATAACAAGAGGAAAGAGGGACCAAGAAGGAATATATAATAGTACTATAGTGAAATGCTGAGGTACCACAAGCATATTGATAGTAAATGATAGACAGCATCCCTGTACAGTGGATATACAGTGGATTAGGGTATTTTCCATCATCCTAAAAAGATATCTTTCCCTTTCTATCTTCATTTTGAGCTACTACCCTCTCTTTTCTTTCTTTTCCACATCAGACTTGGGAATTATCTACAGTTAGGCTCTATTCTGACTTATTCTAGAACCCTCTGCCATCTGTGCAGTCATGTGAAAGTCATTTCATCAAGATTACCAGGTAGGCTTTTCCTACTCCGTAGCTTGCCTGGTATTCCTGCAGAAAAAATTATCTACATGTGGTTGCCTTCCCCCAGCCCCCATCACTGGAGTGCCTGTGTCTGTCTCCTGTATCTCCTTCCTTTGTGTACAGCCTCCCAGTAGGCCTGTACACCACCCCACAGTTATGTCAGCCGAAGCATGCACAGATATTGTCTGTAGCACCTCTGGACCCAGCCTGTGGGTGTGTACCTTACCAGTGCTTCCCATATACCTCATTGCACTCCTGAACCTGGGGCCGCTCTTGACTCCTCCCTTTCCTGACATGACTGTCCTTTCTTCCCCATTATCTCTTGGATTACTGAGGCACCTTTCTTTGGGATCTCCCTATCTCCTACTTGTCCCACCGTGGCCCTTTGTCCACATTGTAGGCACAGTGATCTTTCCAAAGTCCATGGTTGGCCATGTCCCTCCTGTGTTTGAGTCCCCCAGCTTCTTGATAAAATTCCTGCATGACCGTCCTCTGCTTTCCTCTCTAGCTTCCTTTCTTTCTATGCACTCTTTGATTCAGTCCATTAACATTTACTTACTTCCTCAAATAAATCATGCCCTTCTTGCCTCACCTTTTGTGTATGCTCTTTCCTCTGCCTGGAAAACAGTATTCCACTTCATCTTCATAGCCTGGTGGGAGCCTGTTTTCTGACATGTTTTGGTGTGACTATGAATGTCCTGTGGAAGTCTGTCCTGACCCATTTCTCTTCTGTGTTTCCCTTTCATCCTGCGCTGCTCGTTGCACTGCTCATAGTATTGGTCACACCACATTGACATCAGGTAGAACTCTGATCTCTCAGCTACCAGCGCCAGCTTCTGGAGAAGGAGTCCAGCAGACCCCAGGTTTCAGCTCTGCTCACTGCTGTGAAATTCTGTTTGTGTCCAAGGAAACATTTATCTCGTGTTTTGCAACCAGCTGGGTCTCTTGTTATATTTTTATTTTTTATTTTTATATGTCATCTGTCACTGTTATGTGATTGGAGCAGAGGGGAGTACCAGAGCATCTTGACTGGAAGTCACAATCTGCATGTTTAGTAAGCCTTCCAGGTCATTTTGTGTGTGTGTGTGTGTGTTTGTGTGTGTGTGCACGTTAAAGTTTTGTAACATCTGTCCTTTATTTTACCTAAAAGACCAAAGCTATTTGACATGAACTTATTCAACCTCAGATTCTCTTACTACAACCCCATTTTCCATATTCCCTGCCTTTGATGAAGTGTCTTCCCATCTTTCCAGAGCAGAATGTTCCAGCTCTGTACTTTACTCCATCACCTTTCTAAGACTCCTGACTCTTGCTGTTAATTGGCTCAGTTTCTAACTTGTGTCTCTTCTCTTTCCTGACTCTTTGTCTTATCTACAATCAAGGCCATCTACATCAAACCTCTGTCCACTTTCTCTTTAGTCTCCTGTCACTATATTCTTTCTGACTTTGTTCACTGTGAAGTTTCCTAAAAGCATAGTCTGTAGCAGCAATCTCACTACCACCCCACCAATTATTTCTTACCCCTTTGTAAAATTGCCTTCGTTCTCATGAATCCTTCGTAGCATTTATCATTCTTGGTTACCCTGTTCCTTCTTAAATATTATTCCTTGATGTCTTAGTTTCCTAATTTTGCTATAACATATTACCAAAAACTTAGTGACTTAAAACACAGAGTTCTTT
This sequence comes from Lynx canadensis, assembly GCF_007474595.2. Classification (NCBI taxonomy): domain Eukaryota; kingdom Metazoa; phylum Chordata; class Mammalia; order Carnivora; family Felidae; genus Lynx; species Lynx canadensis. The sequence continues at coordinate 105,931,375 of NC_044303.2, read as the reverse complement.
TTTTACCGTTTTGGAAATCACATGTCCAGAATGGTCTCACCAGGCTGAAGTCAAGGTATCAGCAGGACAGCCTATTCCTTCTGCAGTGTCTAGGGGAGAATTCATTTTCTTTACTTACCTGATTTCTAGAAACTTCCTTCGTTACTGGCTTGTGGCCCCCTTCCGTCTTCAAAGTTAATGGTGCAGTATCTTCAAATCTCTCTCCGGATCTGACATTTCTACCTCATCTCTCACTTATAAGAACTCTTGATTATATTGGACCCAGGACCAGATAATCCAAGACTATCTCCTCATCTCAAGATGAGTTGATTAGCAATCTTGATTCTCCCTTGTCATATGAACTAACATATTCACAGGTTCCCAGGATTAGGACTCTGACTTCATTGGTAGAGGCACTGTCCTGCCTGTCATATTTGACCTCTTTAATATATAAATTGTTAAAAAAAATGAATAAATAAAATTTAAATCACTTTTCAGTAATCCTGGTGATCTTTTCTTTTTTTTCTTCACTCACTTCACACTGATGGTTTCATCTGTGTTTATCTATAGCTGCTGGTCCCTTTATAAAGATCTACCTTGGATTTTCAGCTACTTTCTAGATATTATTAGCTCAAAATGTTAGTGATGAAACCATCAACTTCCCCCAAAATATTTTTCCTTGATTTTATTAATTTTGTTAATATAAGTTCAGTAATGAAATCTTACCATCCCTTTCTCTTATTCTTGCTTTGACTTTCAGGACGTTTCTTTCATTTATTATTTCCTTTCCTAGTCCCCCCTCATTAACTGTAGCCTGGACCATGTTATTATCTCTACTGTCCCTGCCCTGTTCTTACCTTAGCCCTGTGTTTATCAACATTGGCAGATATTTTTACCAAAAGTAAAATTCTCTTTTTATTAAGTTTTTAATTTTAATTCCAGTATAGTTAACATACAGTTTTATATTAGCTTCAGGTGTACTCTTTAGTGATTCAGCACTTCTGTACATTGTTCAGTACTCATCGTGGTAAGTGTACTCTTTAAACCCCATCAAAAGTAAAATTCTGGGGCGCCTGGGTAGCTCCATTAGTTGGGCATCCGACTCTTGATTTCAGCTCAGGCTGTGATACCCAGGCTAGATGTATACCCAAGTGAAATTAAAGCATATGTCCACATAAAATTAGTACCCAAGTGTTCATAGCAGCTTTATCCACAGCAGCCAAAAAGATGGAAACAGCTTGAATATCCACCAACTTAGGAATGAATGAATAAAATGTGATATATCCATACAATGAAATATTATTCAGCAATTAGAAGGAATAAGGTACTAATATATGCCACAACATTGAGAAACATTGAAAACATGCTAAGTGAAAGATGCCAGTCACGAAAAACCATATATTTTATGATTCCATTTATACGAAATGTCTAGAACAGGCAACCCTATAGAGACGGATGAGTTGTTATTAGTTGTGGATTTTTTAGTTATACTTAGGTTACTTACTCTCTGAAGCATAGAGGCAGGTCAGGAGAGTGCTGGGATGCAAGTACTTCTGGGGGAATGAACATGTTCTAAAATTAAGTTGTAGTGGTGGTTGTACAACCCTGTAGATGAACTAAAAACCATTTAATTTTTCACTGTAAGTGGATGAATTGTACTACCATATAATATTATATTTCAGTAAATCTGTTTATGAATAATCAGTGGAATTCTGAGTACAAGTAATACACACCATACTTTCAAAATCTGAAAAGGGGAAAGCAAACGTTAATTTTCCATTACAGCTTATTTTGCCATTTTGATAATGACTGTTGTCTTCATAAAGGCTTGAAGAAGGTAGCCATTTGTTGCACTTAAAATTTAGTCATAAACTTAAATAGCATATTCATGGTTCAATGTAAAATGGAAATACACTTTTTTCCTATACCAAAAAGAAAAGTATGCAGACTAGACCAAATACATGTAGTTCCTTGGCATTGATGGAAATAAAATACAAACACTTGTTTAAAACAAAATGTCTTGTTTTGTTTGTTCTAAGTTCTCTGTAAATAATTGTTACAGGGACTGCTTTATCATATGACGTCCGTATTGGGATTGACAGAATCTCTAGGGCAATGTCCTTAGAATTCAGTGATATCTGAGATCACACTTAGCACTGCTTATCAAATTATTCATTATATTCTGCTTAGAGTAAGATTTACAGTAAATGTTGTAAATGTTGGTTGACAAATAGGAGGTTCTGTGGTTTGGCAGTCAAATCTATCAGATGGTTTTGCTTAGATCTAATTCTCTTTAAAAAAAAAATCTGTATTCAACTTCTTCAAATTTCCAAGCTCTTTCCAGTCCTTCCATGGCACACCCAACAACCCTCTCCTTTTGACAGTGTTGTTGCTCACCTCCATTCCTCATACTCTCCCTCTTCTCTCCTTCATTTTTCCTTCCCAGTCTCTTATGCTGACTTTGCTTCCTTTGGCTTTCTTTTTTTATATGGTGGTGGTTCTCAGAAGTTCCCTCCTTAGATTCAACTCTTTTCATTCATGTATCTTCTTTGGACATCTCATTTATGGTTACATCTTCAAATATAGTCCATTGAGTTGGTGATAAATAACAAATGTACATCTTTACCCCTTATATATAAGTTTCAATTTTGTAGCTATGTAGTTGGAATTGCTGCCCATTTCTCATAAAAATCTCAAGTTCAAAAAAGCCAAAACCTGGCTTAACCTCAAAATGTTCCTCCATGTCCCATTCTCTGTTAATAGCACTACCATTGTCTCCCTCGCTAATCAAGCTAGAAGTTTACAATCCTGTTGCAAAAATCCTGTTGATTTCTCCTTCCTCATGTCTCATGAATATGTATTCTCTACCTCATCATAAAGCCTCCTCCATGCTGTCATCACTGATCACTGGACTATTCATTGTCTACATTAAACACAAGAATTACCTTTCTAAAATATTGATTTGCTTACATAATGTTTTTACTTAATTTAAACTCCTTCATAGACACCATAAATCACCTCAGAATAAAAGTCAAAGTCCTTGGGAGGACTCTCCAGGGTTCATAGTATGGCTGACTAGCTAAACTTCACTTCTGTCAACTTCCTACCCATTCTGGTATACTTTCCATGCTCCAACTGTGCTATATTTTCAGATATACTCACCCATGCTGGTTTCTATTCTTGTTGTTCTTTATTAGTCTAAAACTGACTGCATTCTACTTGCCACAGTAATTGGTTCAGGAATCCAGCCCTTTGCCAATCAGCATATTCTCCTGGCTAAAGGAATATAGATCAAAACATTAGGACAAAAGAGAAGATTTGCGGGTGCTCGTGGGAAAACGTTTTCTCTCTCCTAAGAGAAAGCCCTGGGAAGAGACACCCTCTCTTCTAACTAGATGTCCTAGTCAAAGATCTAGCCTAGAATTGCTACAGCCTTTTTGCTCCCATCAAGGAAGGCAGTCTAAGAATCAAGTCAGAGCACACAGGAGTGCATAGTTGAACACATCTCAGAGAAACTGAGCAATAGACCTTGGCTTAAACCAATCCTGACGTCCATGCCTATGGACATCCAAATACGTAAGCTGTTAAATATTTCCTTTATGTCCATTTAGACCAGTTTTTCTGATATCTGCCCACAAAAGCCTCCAAACTGATAAATAAACTTTAAAAAATATTTCAAGGGAATGTGGGTGGAGGCACATCAGATATGCAGAGGATGAATGAAACCAACTCCTTTTATTAAGGCTTTGCCTTTTCTTGTGAATACACTCCTCACCCTTAGACACACTTATGTATATCTCACCATGCAGTGTATACTTTATATTTGCACACATCCTTCTTACCATAAACATTAATGATAAATTTAAATATTAAATGATGAATAAATATTGGGCATGACTGTATTGAAATGCAGAGTGTTTTGGTCAGTTAAAAATAAAGCACTGAATTTTAAAAATTAGGGTAGGGAGTCTACCCAAAAATGAAATAAATTCCTCTTTTTCATTTAGGATTCCTAAATACTTGAGCGGGAGCCTTTTACATACAATTACTTGGAAGCTAACTTTTTTAAGGTTTGTAGTTAATTCTAAGAATTTTGAAACATGGAGTTTTTGTACAATAAAATATTTAACACAAAACCACAAATTTAATATCACTCCATGTGTTCCTCTCTGTTCCAGATTTTTTAAGGAAAAAGAAAAATGTCAAACATCTTTCAGTTTTCTACTCTTTGTTGTTAAGGAGGGTATTTGGAAATAGAGCACAAAGAAGCTCTTTATTATGAAAGGAAATGCCTAGAAATAAGAGTTAATGCTTAAATGAAGGACTTAAGGTTTCTAATTTTTAAGAATTTAGATCAGTCCTGGTCTTCATAAGTGCCTTGACTGTTGGTATGACTTTAAAGGATCAGAAGGCAACTTGTGGTGTTTCACCTTTGTGCTGCTTCCTACTTTACTGTGTTCTGTTCTCTTTTATAGTCTTCCTTATCCTGGAGTGATTGATCAATGTATTTGGTGATTAAAGTGTAAATTTCTAGCCTCCTTTCTGTTCTGAATCCACATTCAGTTTTATTAAGAAGCACTGCACTTAGATAGCAGTATAAGATGCAATAGGTCCTAATTTTGCACACATGGTTTCATTTTGTTGGATTAAATCTGATGGTAACAGCACCACATTATGTATTTGCTTCTCATGAAGTCAATTCATGTTAGAATTCTGCTCTCTCTTAGGGAATTGGTCAATTTTGATTTGTACCACTGTGCCTTCAGTGGCTAACTGCTAAACCTCAAATGAAGATATTATTTCAGGGAATGTCTGAATCTGATAAATTTTTTTTATGAGAACATTCCAAGAAGACACACAGGCTTATAGTTATTTCATGACGCAGCTTGTAGGCAAGAGTAACTTGTCAGACTAAATGGGGAAAAAAAGAATGATTAGATTAATAGAGGAATTCAAAAAAGAGATTGCCAACCATTTCTGAAAATTGTGGGGTTTAAAATTTCTTTCCTTGTATTTACAAGAATATAATTTTTTCCTGTTTTGATACATTAAAAAATATATATGCAAATTAAAAAAAAACAAAAGAATCTAAAAACTCAGGTTTGCTGGTCAGTAATCATCCACGTTTATGACTTTTCCCTGTATTCATTGGTCTTTGTGCTTTAAAGAAGATGGCCAACTACTGGGTTTCCCTTACAATTGCTCATTTCCTTGTAAATGTATTAGCAGTTAGCTCCCAGTGTACCTAATTGTAGTTTTGTTTGACTTTCGACCTTTCTCTGCTTACTGAACTAGAAGAAAAATAGATTAAGGCTTATGTAAATGGCCAGGTTTTCTGCTTTAGTGAAAGCTTAAAAGAAAGCAGACCTTTGATTAACGTGTAAGGGGATAGACTTGTCCCAGCATTGAGTAAGCTGAACGGGTAAGTGCAGGGAGGTACAATAGGAAAACTGGACACCTCCCAAAGCCTCCCAAGTTTGCCCTCTGCCATGTTTCTGTATTATTTTAGATTTAAAGTTAATTCCCAGAATGTCAAATATACCCATATTCAAATGGAAGTACGAAAACATATCCTGAAGCCAAATAGAAAAAAGAAAAATTTGTGCTGCCTCTGTTGGCTCAAATAATTAGTGTGAAAATTAGCTATAAATTTTTAAATGTATTTAGTTATTCCACATTTTAAAATGTAATCCCGTATGTGTTTTTTAAAAACCGTAGTAGGATAATTCCTAATTGATGTAGAATGGAAACTAAAACATTGACATTTTTACTTATTTTCAATTTAAGTTGCATTTGGGGGGGGAGAAAAGGATATAGAGTTTTGCTTTAGTTGGCGTTGTTTTACTGCCATGGGAGTTTGCTTTCATCTCAGTTCCCATAGATGTGTGTGAGAAATTCTTCAGGGTCTGAAACAAGAATATATTCAGGGTTATATGATCTGACCTAATCAACCATGAGTACTCTGATACTCTTTAAAAAAAAAAAAATCCCTTGTAAAAGCTATTTAATGGAGGCCTTTCTCAATCATCTTCTCCTCCTTCCCTTGATTAGACATCGATGAGTGCAGCGTCATTCCTGGGATATGTGTGACTGGCGAATGTTCCAACACCGTGGGAAGCTATTTTTGCGTTTGTCCACGTGGATATGTAACCTCAACAGATGGCTCTCGGTGCATCGGTAAGCCTTGGATTTTTGAAGGCACAATACAGTGCTCCTTTATAATAACAGAATAGCCCAAACACGTATGAAGATGGCAACGATTATAAAACCATTGGGTAAATGGCTGAAAAGGTTGTTTAAAATAAATGGTACCACTATTGAGGGATTGATAGACCAGGTGCTCTTTGCAAAGACTTCAGTTTCACAAGCCATCTGGGTTTGTTTTATGTTGTCAGAGTCATTTTGGAAATGAAGAAAGACTTCCTCAAGACATTGCTCTTGGCCAGTGCTAGAGACAAAAAGGCTGGAGAAAGATTTTTTTAATCTGCCTTGGAAGCCGGGATGTAGTAATTAAAGTTTCTTTTGTTGCTATGCATTCATTATGAACGGATGTCAGTGTCTTATTTACTTAGAGCTTGTTTATTCTAGTGAAAATAATTATTGCAGAAAAGAAATTGACACCTTTAATTTTGTGTTTTAAACATATTCAGAGTAGAGCCAAATACATTTGTATGTTTTCCTTTGTTTAGACAAATGAAACACTGCTTCTCAGTTATGATGTAGGTCATCCTTAATTGAGCAAAGCTTAAACTTAGGTCAACCATCCAACAGTGAACATGAGGGATGGGGATCCCTCCTTCAAAATACTGTGTTGTCATCCTAAATAATAGAAGAACAACAATGGCTGTCATAGAAGAAACAGAGGTAGTGGTAGTGAAAATAATAGTTAGCATTTATGGGGCACCTGGGTGGCTTGGTCATTTGGGCGTCTGATTTTGGCTCAGGTCATGAACTCATGGTTCATGGGTTCGACCCCGTGTCGGGCTCTGTGCTGACACCCCGGAGCCTGGAGCCTGCTTTGGATTCTGTCTTCCTCTCTCTGTTCCTCTGCTGCTCGCACTCTGTCTCTCTCTCTCTCTCTCTCAAAAATAAATAAAAATTTTAAAAATTAAAATAAATAATAGTTACCATTTATGAGACACATGCCACATGTAAGGCATTGGACAGCTATCTTATCTCATTATCTCATAGCTGTGGGGCCTTGAGCAATATACTGACCTGTCTGTATTTCAGTTTCTTCTAGTAAATGTGCAATAAAATATTCTTTATTGTTTTTTTTCCTTTTTTTTAACTTCAAGTTAGTTAACATATAGTGTAATACTGGTTTCAGGAGTAGAATTTAGTGATTCATCACTTACGTATATCACCCAGTGCTCAACCCAACACATGCCCTCCTTAATGCCCATCACCCATTTAGCTCATCCCTCCCTCCATACCCCTCCATCAACCCTCAGTTCTCTATATTTAAGAATCTCTTCTGGTTTGCCTCCTTCTCTGTTTTTATTTTATTTTCTTTTTCCTTCCCTTCCCCTGTGTTCATAAAATATATTTGTTGTTATTACGAGGAGGAGAAGAAGGATATATATGCCTGCACTGGACCCATATGTTATGTAATCCTTGTAATAGCTCTGTGTGATATGTGTAATTATTCAGATTTGCAGACAATGACATTTGAGGTTCAGAGAATTTAAGTGACTTACACAATAGTACAGAGCCAATAGATGGAACCAGTGTTCTTATCCAGATTGCTCCAGTAACACCTGCGTCTGTGTTACTGCCCCACTACACTGCCTCCTTACCTACTTTAAGGCAGTGGATAACCTGTGTCTAAATATCAAGGTCTTAGCCTGAGTGGTTTCTTTAGCACCATATGAACAATCTGCTTTAAGAGGTAGGATGTCTGCTTCTAGCCTTCCTCTCCCCTCTTAGAGTGACAAGATTTGAATGTTGTTTGTTCTTTATGAATGCATCAAAGTTCCTATCTTACGTTAGGTCAAACATTTTATGTGGAATATTAGGTCTATAACATGGAGAAAATTTAATCAGTTTTAGGGTCAGTATGCCCATTGATTCACTGCATGTAAGTCTAATTTATGGAACATAATTTCAAAGTCAGCTGTCAGTGAGAGTTGAAAACTAGTAAGAACTAGCCCCACTGGCTTGATTTTCTAAAACTATGTAGGAAGATACTGTGTGTACACACACATCCACACATTCGCCACCTTGAAACAGACATAGACCCAACGCTGTAGGAGAAATAGCCATTTGGAAGCCATCATTGAACATCACTTGCTGGATGCCATTGACCCTGGTTTCAGGAAACTTATGTTCTAGAATATGGCAAGGTGAAAAAGGGAGGCTGGAGACGTAAGCGACTCTATTATTGTGAAGTTCTGGAAATCCAAGTAAGGTATTTTATTTGGTAGGCACTGTAGAGTAATTGAAGGCCTTTGAGAATGGATTGGAATGGAGATTTTTAAGGGGTGATAAGGGAAATAAATTAGTTACAAAGAAGAATTTGACGCAACAAATGTTAGTCTTTTATATTATATTTCCAAATTATATCCTCATGTTTGATTTTTTTAAATTTCTAAATATTTTAGTCAACAATTTGTGTTCATTTTTTTTTTTTTTTGCATTGAAAAAAAGGCATAGTCTTTGTTATATTCCGATAATCAAGATCAAGATTCCCAGTGATTTATGGAGGTTGTTTCTCTTCGGTGTCAGATATTTGATTTACTTTGAAATTACCATAAACTCTCTTCATCTCTTGCCTGTCTCTGTAAAGTTTTAAGTCTTTACCTGAACATTCAAAGCCCTTCAGAACCTGGTCCCAGCTTTTATTCAAGATCCATTGCTAACAGCTTGCTGCCTCAACACTCACATTTCTGTCACTGCTGTACATGACCAAACTGCCATACCTTTGTCCATGATAGCTTCTCTTCTGAAGCATCTTGATGTCCCCTCACTGTGCTCATTAAAACCTGACTCGTCCTCTGAGTCCCCAGTTAGATGTCACATTTTCTTCTTGGGCACAATTAATCAGCCCGCCCCATAATATTTTTCGTTTCCTTCATTTCTGGCTTTCTCACATTGCACAGATATTTACACTCTATATGTCAGTCAGACTATAAGCTCCATTGGTTCTGCGTTATGCTGCTCCCTGGGAGCCTCACATGGTGACTTGTGTAGTCCTGTGGGCTCAATAAATCTTTTACGAATGGATAGAAAACCAGCAAATGGATGAAGTAGATGATGTTGGATGTAAGAATTTTGTGTTGGTTAATAACTGCTTTACATCATTTGGCATCCTGCTGGACGTGGTGTGTTGGGGTCCAGGATGCCCCTAAGACAAGAGCCTGCTTAAGCTTCTAAGAGCTGAGGCACTTTGAGTCCTGTGCTAAGCGTGAGAGTCTCCGTTCATTTCAGTGTTGACATCCTGACCCAGGAACAAAGGAGATCCCCTAAGGAGGGGAGAATGACACTCCAAAATTATAAAGCCATAGTTAAATTAAGTAACCACCTTAAAACATTTTTGAATAACTGTGTTACATTTGGAGTAAGGATGTGTTTTCCATATATGAAAAAAAAAAAACAAATCTGATGTTTTAATGTGTAAGAGATCTTTGATTTTAATTTTTAAAAATTTGACTCTGTATTTTCTTAGACTGTATTTGTTTATGATTGAATTATGTATGTCCTGGATATTTCTATGCTATTTATTTTATAACCACATGCATACTGACAATAATGAGTTGGCTGGACTAAGAACTTTTTTTTTTTGAGTATGAAAATGCATGTTATCTCCATGAAGGCTTAATGCTGTCATAATTTCTTATTCTAGTTAACAAAAATATCCTGAGTCTATACCACATTATAAAGCATCAATAATTGCTTCTTGGCCTTTTGGCTAAGATCATGGGTAAAGCATCAATAAACTGCCTTTTTTTCTTTTATGGGTAGGAAAACAGTTTCATATGACAGAAGAATTTAGCTGGGCATTTTAATTTTAAACTAGGATAGTTTTCCCATTTTACTTTATACTAAATATGAAAGTCAGTGCCTAATTTAATTTTATCTAGTATGTTTTATCAAGTTTTCTTTTTAATATCCAGGACAGAGCTTTCTTTTCAACGCAGAGTACTAACATACGTCACTTCTAAAAAGAGTAGAAATATGCCTAATAATCTTTTTCTTAGAAGCATTTTTAATAGCCCAATTTAATGACCTTTGTGTCATTTTAGAATACTCTGGCATTATTGATACCTAATTTCCACATTGTTATATAGGCAAAGAGAGTGATTGCCAGGCAGCAATGAGTAATTAATGAATTGATAAGAGCAGTGAGCAAATTCTGTATGCAAGATGACGTGCCTGCTGCTGTTATGAACAGAGCCAGCAGGGACCTTGAGCAGAGATACAAAAGCACCAGTCAGCAGCAAAGCCAATGAAATTCAGAAAATGAGAAAGTTCAGAAATCTTATAGCTACAACATCCTAGGACATTTTCTTGAGCCTTACAAAAGTTTCAGTGCACTATATTGCCTTGGAATATTCTTAAGGAAACAAAACCTGAAAACATAATGTGAAAAAAAAATAAGAACATTTGAGACCATAGGTGATAAATTGCTAAATCGTTTTGTAGGCACTGGATACTATAAGTCAAAAATTCTTGAGGAAATGGGCACTGGCGTAGACTCTGGCACACAGGTAGGCGCTTCATAAAGGGAACAGAGGTTTGCCAAGCAAAGAAGAAAGGCATGAGCAAGACACAGAAACTTTGTGTGAGGGGCTCTGGAGAGGGAGCGAAGAGTTCATCTGAGAAAGAGAGCTGAGGGGAGGAAATAGTTGGAAACAAAACAAGGCAGATGGTTGAGATAAAGATTCTGTTGCTGAGGTTCTTCTGTGCTGAGGAGTATCAGATTGATCCAGAGCGCAGTGAGAGTGACTTAAGAATTTGAGCAGGACAGAGACCAGAGACGAAAATCAGTGGGGGAAAAACATTTTAAAAGAAATGAGGAAGATAGAGAGTGATGACCAGGAGATGCTCTTTCTAGGTGGCCATGGGTGTTGATCACATGTGCACGTGCCTATTTGCAAAATGCTTGAGAGATAACCCAAGACGCCTAAAAATGTTTAACTAAAGGGAGAAGGGGAGACAGAGAAGCAACAGTATACTGAGTAGTGTTTTACCTTTAACTTCAGAATCATGTAGAAGACAAGTGGTGAAACAGGGATACTGGTTTTAATTAGGAAGGAATGTCCTAGCAAGAAAAGGGTTATATAGGTAAGGAAGAAACACTTCATTATTTTAAGGAAAAAAATAAACCTAGGAGCCACAGTGCTTCTATTTCTTTCATTGTTCCTTGTTCTAGTTAGCCTTGTGTAATGGAAACATGAAAGCATACACGGAAGTATTTTAGGAATAGCAAGAATCTGCAGAATTAATCAAGAGGAACCCAAGTTGGCCCCAGATCATCAAAGAGGCAGGTGCAGTCCTCCAGTATCAGGGGATGCAGCCTGAGACAATGGCTTCTATTTATTGACCACCTACGATCACTAATACTCTGACCTGAGCTAACCTTATCAGTGTTTTCCAGCTGAATCCTTCATTTTTAAAGAGCAAAACTCATTCAACAGGAGATCTATTTATTTCGAGGTACAATCCCCAGCTTTTACAAAGTTTTCATCACATTGTGTAATTAACCATTAGTTCTCTTAAATTAAGCTTAGAGTAAATGTCAAGCCATGAGAAAACACTGATAAGAGTACCATTATTTTGCTTCAAGTTAGATCCATATTTTAATCAGAGAAGATGAATTGCTTCCTCTTCCACAGTGTGGCTTTAAATGAGACTTCATGTAAACCTTGTTCAGGAATGTGGTGAGGGTGATAGGAGATTATTAGAAAAATAGACTTGTTTTCATTATTTCTGGCATATCACTCCTGCAGCTAAACATATATCAAGCGTTAGAAGGATTTGTCCTTGTTGTGTAATAAATCTGCCTCATCTGCCTTCATCCCTAATAATTCCCTATTTCAAGGGATGGTGTGCCTAGACAACTCTTAGTCCTACTGGGTGTCCCTTTTCTATTCTAGATATTCTTGCATGTGACACGTTTTCAACCCAGTGCTTTCCCAAAACCATGCAATTTTTGTTATGCAAAGGAATGAGCCTCTGGTTTGGTTTGTAATGTATTTTTAGGGAGACATTAACTATGGGACATCAAACTCACCTGTATTTTATCATAATATGAATTTGACTCTAAGGGTTGGAAGTAGATTGCCTGCTTCTCTGATGTTACTAGAAGAAACTAATCATAGAATTTATGAAAAAATGTATGATTTATTTTCCAATCCTCTCTTTCTGTCCTTCCACCCTCTCACAAATGACATGGTTTCGTCCAATACATATCTTAGGGCTGAGTAGAGATTTCCAAATCATGTAAAGCAGTGGTTATTTATATTAATTGAATTTGAAGACCCCTCTTGGACACACAGAAAATTGCTTTTTAGATCCACTCAGGATGATAATTCATTATCTTTGAGAAACTGCATTATAGAAAAGCAACTGGGTATTTAGTAATCATTTTAAATGAATTTGTGTTTTATTAGTCACAGTGAAGTCTCCATATATGAGAATCACAGTAGTGCCTACATATGGTGAGGCATTTTATACTGATTTTTCAGTGTTCACTGTAAATACCGATTTGTAGACCTCTCACAATATCATTGCAGATTGCGAAAGTCTGGAACTGGTATAGATTCCTGATGAGCACCTACTCATTTTTATACATATTACCTTACTTCCAGTGTGATATTGTATTTGACCCATTAGTTGTTTATAGTGTATGGGGTTTCCATGGTTTGCAAATTTTCCACATGGGCTTGAAAAAGATGTGTTTTCTTCAGTTGTTGAATAAATCTGTCCACTAGATCAAACTTGTGACTTGTACCATTCACATTTTTTCTTTATCTACTGAATTTTGTCTGCTATATCTGCCCATTACTGAAAGAGGTGTGTAAATATTCCACTGTGGTAGTAGAGTTCTCAGTTTCTCCATGTGGTTCTTTAAGTTTTTGTGTATATATTTTGATGTTATGTTACAAAGTGAAAAATATCTAAAATATTAAGTTTTCCTGGTCAATTAAACCTTTTTTTCAATATGTATTGGCTTCCTAAAATTGTTTTCTTCTTGATCTATTCCTTAATACTTTATTTTTGTGTATTTTATTTCATTGTGCATCACATTTTGTGAGTGGGGTTCAGAGGGTTTAAATATGTGCCTGGTGTATATTTTTCCTGTCAATCTTTCTTTTTCCTTAGATTGTAAATATATCTCCTCTAAACAGCCTAAATATTAAAAAAAATATTTTTTCACAACCTGAGAACCTTTGCCTTTAAATTGAGATTTAAATCCATTTGTATTTATTATAGTAACCAATCTGTTTGTACTTCTCTTACCTTCTTTGTGCTTCTTATTTATCTTTCTTTTCTGTTACTTTTTTTCTCTTTCTTGCTCTCTTTTTTATTTATTGGTTTCCCTCCTCCCTCACACCCCATTCTTTTAAATTTATTGTTTAGAAATTATATACTTCCATTTCTGTTGTTTTAGCAGTTATCCTAGCATTTTAAGGTGCATATGTAACAAAGTCTAAAATTAATCTGTATTTTACTCATACAAAACAATGAAAGAATATTAGGATGGTTACTGCACTTAGATCTCCCCCTCTCAACTTTTAAAAATTCTAGTCAGTTGCCACTCTGTTTGAAACAAATTATTTCTGTGTAATATTACAGAGTTTTTTTTATATATACCTGCATATCTAATTATTTTTCCTCATTATTCCTTCATATATTTCAAACCTTCTATTTGGAATCATCTTCCTTTTGCTTGAAGCACCTCTTCTAGAATTTCCTTTAGCAAGAATATTTTGGTAGAAAATTCTCTTTTTTTTTTTTTTATATTTATTTATCCTCGAGAGACAGAGACAGAGTGTGAGTGGGGGAGGGTCAGAGAGAGAGGGAGACACAGAATCTGAAGCAGGCTCCAGGCTCTCAGCTGTCAGCCCAGAGCCTGATGTGGGGCTCTAATTCACAGACTGTGAGGTCATGGCCTGAGCGGAAGTTAGAAGCTTAACTGACTGAGCCACCCAGGCGCCTCAGAAAATTCTTTCTTTTTATGAGTTCCTGAAAATCACATTAATTTTCTCTCTGGAAAGATGGTTTCTTGGGATACAGAGTTTTAGGTTGACAGCTGTTTTATCATAGTATACAGAAGATGCAATATTCCATTGTATTTTAGCATCCATTGGTGCTATTAAGAAGCCATTGATTGGTTCAAATACTCCTTGGAAAGTAATCAGTCTCTCTTTTTAGCCATTTTTAACCTCCTTATTTTTTCTTTGTGGATCTGCAGTTTCATAGTGATGTGGCAAGCTGTGTATTTCTTTTTATTTTTCCCACTTATTGGACATCATAGATCTGAGACTGTCTTGGAACTTTGTTAGAACGGTTCTAAGATAGTATCTGTTAAATATTGCCTCTTCCCTAGTACTTTCTAGTCTCTTACTAGATGCATTTTACCTTCTGATACTCACCTCCATATTTTTTAACTGTTTTTTCATACATTCTCCACGGCTTTGTCTCTCTGAAGTACACTGAAGATAAGTTATTCAGATACGTCTTGGAGCTCACTAATTCTCTTTTCAGCTATGTGCAGTATACTGTTCAATGCATCCACTAGGAATTTTATTTCAGTTATGATAGTTTTCATTTATAGAGGTTTCACTGAAAGTTTTTAAGACTGTTCTATCATGGTTTATGGACCCCTTTTATCTGTTCACAGTTTCAGACTTTAATTGCCTTAAGCATATGAAATATAATTTATTTATAATTAATATTTAATTAATTATCATTAAAAGTAGTTACAAATTGTCCACCTGTCCTGACCATTCTCATATCTGATATCTGATGTTTATTCATCTGCTTTTGTTTATGTAGCCTTGTTTCTTTTTTGTGTTATTTACTCATTTATTTAGCTATTTATTTCTTTGTTAGCCACTCCTGTCTCTTGGGACTTTGCCTATGAGAATTCTTTGAGACCTGCTTAATATTAAGTCCTAATTTGTTGTATTTTACCTTTGTCAGTTACAGGGTATCCCTGCCTGAGGACCTCTATGTAGTATATTCTTACTTGGAAGTTTTTCAGACCGCAGCCTAGTATGAATTGAGACACCAAAGTGTCTCTGTAAGGAAGAGCTTGGAGTTAAGATTCTTAGGAGAGGTTTTTTGTTTTTAGTTTAATTTTGTTTTGTTTTGTTTTTTAACCTCCACTCAACACTGAGGTAGAGACAGATAAGTCTCTTAGCTTCCCTCCTGTACATTATCACCTTGTCCTAAGGATATGGGTCTTTGGAGCCCTTCATTTATGAGGGAGTTTTCTATTACTTTTTGTGTTGGAAGGGAGAATCTGGGCTTTTTATCTTTTATTTCCTGGACCCTGTGAAACTATCAGGGCTGAAATTGAAAGTCTCCAGAGTTTGGCAGAAGCTGTAAATCTGAAACTTAGCTGTGCACTTACCTCTCAAGATCCTGTTTTCACTTCATTGTGAGACTCTGTTTTTCCCTTTCTTTCATGCCAGCTGGGTAATGTAATGTATTTTTAAAATACTTTTTCATATTTTAGGCAGGATCTTTAAATTGGGAGGGATATTCAGGGTAGCTAATCCACCATTCTGCTGGGAACACAACAAATACTGTTTTATTTAATTCTGCCACAAACCCTGTTCCGAGAAAAAGAAGAAGACTTAAATATAGTTGCAAAATCAAGCAGTAAGATTTTGATGGAAGAACTAAGTCTTCTGATTCAAGGCCATGGTTTTGCTTTTTTGTTGTTTTGTTTTGTTTTCTGAGTTTTGTCTTTCATTTTTTCTCAAACTTCATGGTACAAGCTCCTCCTTACAGAATCCTTGAAGACAGAAATACATTCAGCCTACTTTGTAGTACCGAGCGTGTTTCGTAACTGAGATTATTGCTATGAGTTTAGGACTTTCTAATCTGCCTTATCTTATTCTTGAGAAATGTAGCAATCAAGTAAATCTAGGAATATGATATCTGGGGTTCCTGGAATAAATATTCCAAAAATTAATTTCCTGGATCATTTTTGGGAATAGACACCTACCTGTGAACTTATTCCCAGTGGCAGTCTGTCCAAGCCCAGCTTGGAGAGTTCATGAAATGTCTGCCATGCAGTTTGCATGCATGCTTCAAATTGAGTACTTTGCTTTTGGGCCTAGTGACTTCCTTTTGGGAAATGAAAGGAGGTGTTCTGATTCTTAAAGGCAGTACCTTAAAGCCATTTTAACAGTAGCTTATTTATTTTTTGACAGTAGCTTAGAAGCATCCTGAGGTATACTACAGACCATTTGAGAAAATAGTATATTTGTTTCAAAGTCTGTATCTCGTACAAAACAATTTAAGCTTTACCTATTAATTGAACTTTTTGGCAACTGCTAGATACATCTGCATCAGTGGAATGCGGCTCCTGATTGCCGTGGTACGCATTTATTCTTGCCATCATAGACAAAACTTCTTTGAAGCTTCTTGATAAAAGTTGAATCATATATAATAAACCAGACCCACAATTTTATCTCCATTGGGTACCATAAAAACAGTTTTAGTTTAAGCTCACTGGGTTTATAGATGATATTAATATTTTATCCCTGTGCAATTTTGCATTTTATGTTCTCTTCTGATGACATCTTCTAGACTTCATCTTCTATTTTGATCCATTTGCTACTCTGCTGCCAGAGGGACCTTTTATTGTAATCAAACTTGATCATGTCAGTGCTCTACTCCCAACACTGCAGGATAATGCAAAACTCCTCACCATCACAGTCCTGCCAGGCCCCATGGTTACAGCCTGGTCCTCACCTGACTTGACTTGTCACCACCATTTGACATCATTTATTGCCCTAATTCTCGAAAATGTCTTGTCCCGCCTCATGGCTTACAACACGTGTGTACACACCTCATTCATAGGTATGTACCTTGAGCCTGACTGTCCCTCAGGGTTCCAGGCTCCTGTATTCAACATCCCAGATGTAACATGTTTTAGAGAAGCCTTGTACTATGTCCTCGAATCCTGTTTTTCCCCTTGTCTTCCTGTCTCAGCTGTCTAAGTCAGAAACTTAGGAAATTTCCAAGACTCTCTTAATCTCATACCCTACTCCCAAGCAATTCCCCCTGGCTGTACCTTCAAAATATATCTGCCATCTGACTGCTTTTATCATTGTCACTGCTACCACCATCATCTGGGTCCCCATTATCCGTCACCAATTCCCATCACTGGTATTCCTGCACTCACCACTGTCAACAGCCAAAGAGTTCTTTTTAAAAATGTAAACCATTATCTTTCCTCTAACTGAAAGCATCCAGTGACTCTTACAGCACTCCATATAAAATTGAAAAGTCCTTCTCTAATGGTTCACGTGGTATTGTGTTTGGTATTTCTCTGAGCTTAGAGTCTTCCACTCTCCTTTTGTGTTCCCTTCTCTGGCTGCGTTGGCCCCTTGTTTTTACACACATTGAGCACATCCCCTTCTTCTTCTTCCAACTTCTCTTCCCTCAGATAATCACATGGCACCTGGTCTCATACCATGCAGGTCTCTGCTCAGATGTCACTGGCTCAGAGGAGCTGTTTGTGATCAACCTTTCTAGAACAGGAGCTGTATCAGTCAGGTATTGCTGTGTAACAAACAGCCGTAAATGCTCAGTGGCGAACAGCACTGTGCATCTGCAAGTCAGCTGGAGATTGGATAATCTAGGCTGGAATTGGGCTCTTACTTTCTTTCAAGCTCTGGCTCTATAATATGGGCTCACATCTGCTTTGTGTCTTTCATTACTGTATGCCTGGGATATGGCATGGAATAGGTCAGTGAGTATTTGCTTAGAAAATGAGTAAGGAAATGAACAAATGTCATAGAAAGCAAAAGAACAAATAGGTATAATAGAGGTTAAGTAAGATTACCTTCACTTAGCCTCTTCTAATATGTAAAGTAATGGATGTAAGAACCTGAAATAATTCTTCCACGCCTTCTCTTTTGTTTCCACATGTTCAGATCAGAGAACAGGCACGTGTTTCTCGGGCCTGGTGAATGGTCGCTGTGCACAAGAGCTCCCAGGCAGAATGACAAAAATGCAATGCTGCTGTGAGCCCGGCCGCTGCTGGGGTGTCGGAACCATTCCTGAGGCCTGTCCCGTCAGAGGCTCCGGTGAGCAGCTGCCTGCTTTGCTTGTCTCCTCAGGATGGGCAGTGTTAGGAAAATCAGCAACAGTAATGTACTTTGCTCTTCTGAAAGTCCAGTCATATGTGCATTCCTCTCTCTGTCTTCAGTATGACTAGGGTATTTTGGGGAGGGATAGGGCAGCATTGTTTATTTGGGATCAGTTTTTATTATATCCACTTTATTAATATCAGAAAAATTCCCGAAAGCTGATTATGACTGGTCTTTGTGTGAGTGGTTTTAAAAATTATTCTGAACATCAATATTTCAATTCATTTTAGAAATCTGCTTATCTTTCATTTCAGAGCTATGACTGTCTTTGAGTAACCTCCGTTTATATTTTATTTCATAAGTGCCCCTATTTTCTAGTAACCCAATCCTTGGAGATATTTCCTCATTTCTAATGACCTGAATATTAAGAATACAAGGGTAGAAGGACACCTGTCATTCATTTTGCTGTATTAACTAACCATATAATTGAGGTTGTATGTGGAAATTACTTTAGGTTAAATGGGAAGTAACTTCTCTTGTTAATGTGATATGAATGGTAAATTATAATTAATGTTTATCAGTTACATACAGGCATTCAATATGTCTTATTATGTAGCCTTTATGTTAAACTATAGTATTATGAAAACAACTAAACTTTGTGAACTATTCTTCTAAAGATAGGTGTCTATATGTACTGTTATGGAGAAAAATACTAAGGCATATTCCTTCAAAATCTCTAAGCTATCCAACATCAAAATTGGGTAGTAAAAAGTGTTAAAAAAAAGCACCAATAATGCATAGTATATAATTTTGGAAACTAATGGTCTCGCTAGTAGTATTATCCCTGAGACAATTGTTTCAGTGAAATAATCTTCATTTCTACTGACACAGTGCCCTAATTCTGAGGACAGATAAGAAAATAAGGAGATGACTTATAGGCTTGCTTCTTTTCTCTCAGTTTTAATAGTTGGGAAAATAAGGTGAAGATTGAAAAGCTGACTAAACACTGTCTTCTGTTAAAATCCATATTAGAAAAAAAAGTATTTTCTGAAGCCACCTTAATCACGTAAAGAAAAGAAAGGAGATAGGAACAATGTGTAGGTGCAATGCTGATGAAGTTTTCATTAAAACCAAATATAAATAATGAATCACTTAAAGCTTTCGTTTTCATCCATTTAACAAAATTTCTTGCATTCATAGTTATATCTGGAATTTTACAAGTTGCACTTGGGGAGATAAAATCAAAATGCACATATAGACAATTCTTTGGTTATACAACCCAGTTAAGACATGGCAAATAGGTTTTAATTTTTTTTCTGAAATATCTCTACCATTTCCTGCTACTGCTAGCATTGAAAACATTTATCAAGATAATATCTTACTTGTTCAGACCAAATAATAGAGATAATCTAAAATAATCTTACAGTAGAGAGATGGTTTTTATCGTGCAGAAGGTCATCCATCCATGTTTAACTGATGTTTTTTTCTTCTAGAGGAATATCGTAGACTTTGCATGGATGGACTTCCAATAGGAGGGATTCCAGGGAGTGCTGGTTCCAGACCTGGAGGCACTGGGGGGAATGGCTTTGCCCCAAGTGGCAATGGCAATGGCTATGGCCCAGGAGGGACAGGCTTCATCCCCATCCCTGGAGGCAATGGCTTTTCTCCTGGAGTTGGGGGAGCTGGTGTAGGAGCCGGAGGACAGGGGCCCATCATCACTGGACTAAGTGAGTGTTCACTCTTTGTGTAGACACTTCAGTTTTCTGCCTTAAATGATACTTTAATACCTAACATCTTTTTCAGAAGGGGTGTGTGTGTGTGTGTGTGTGTGTGTGCATGTGCATGTGTGTAAAACTTATTTCAAGATCTAAAATAATGTAGTAGTAAAAAATTCTTAGGAAAATGCTGTTTTTCTCTTCCATAAGCTTTCTAAATTGGAGACAGGACTAGTGACCCGAGTTCGCTTTGAAAATAAAGACAAGAGCATGGTAACACTCCAGTCCAGATGACGCCATTAAAGAGCATGTTTTTGGTTCCAGTATATTTCATTTGGCCGTTTGGAGCTGCCCTGTTCATACACCCCTTGAATTATTTTCCAGGACCATTTTTCAACTGAGATAAACTGAATAAGTCTTGCTCTTGGTCTGTGCCTATCCAAATATTTTAATGAAATATCTTTCTTTTCCTCACCCTTTTTTGTTGAATAACTTGGGCTTCCAGCCAGAACTGGCATTGGCGTACTTGACATTTAAGTCCATTCTTTTTATAAGAACTGCTCTTGCTAATAATATTTAATGATGTCCTACAGTGTTCTGTTTATTCTTTTTGGCATGTGGCCTATTTACTATATCTGAATATTCAGCACAGTTACAAAAAAAAGGGGGGGGAAATGGAAAGCATTCAAATGTACAGTAGAACATTCCTGAAATTTTGAAAAGACATCATTATGGGCAGGGTTTCCAGATGTATAACTTAACAAATGCAAGTTACTACCATGTGTCTCAGGAATATCTTTTAGATTTTCAACATTCAAGTTTTAATGTAGAATAATGTGAGCCTTTGATATGTGCACCTGAGTGGACTATGAAATAGCCTTTTAAAAATCAGCTTTAATAAAAGCAGTGCATGTTGTAATGATGAAACACCACTTGTGCTTTCTTTCTGTGTAGCTATTCTGAACCAGACAATAGATATCTGTAAGCACCATGCTAATCTGTGTTTAAATGGACGCTGCATACCTACCGTGTCTAGCTACCGATGTGAATGCAACATGGGGTACAAGCAGGATTCAAATGGGGACTGCATAGGTAAGCTCATGATTCTTTAACCCTTCTGTGTTTTTTCATAGCTTTAGGAACAAATTGGACTGGATATCATTAAAACAAGAGTCTTTTGAAGCAAAGCTAATTTCCAGCGTGTCTCTGCTGTGTGCATGGTCTTCCATAGGCTCTTTCAAGAATCTGCCACTTTTTCACATGCTAAATATTGAGATTTCTGTCTCTGCCTCTCTCTTTCCTTCCTTCATAGCTGAACAACACTGGATATATGGTAGTGTCGTCACCATGCAGAAGAAGGTGCAGATTGGGAGGTTACAGTTGATGAGTCACTTTTGGACATATGGAGTATTAGGTATCTGGGACATTGAGTTATAAGGGTCTAAAGCTAAGGGGAGTATTCAGAGCTAGAGTTACAGATCGAGGCATCAGTGAAATTCAGGTGACTGTGAGAACCGTGACAGTGAGTATTGTCACCCAGGCTGAACGAACCCCAGCAGGAGTAGAAAGATAACAGTAGTACTGTGGCTGGAACCCTGTGCAATAGCAGCATGGTCCCATAAACAAAACCCAGTAATAGCATTGGTGAGATAGCCAGATAATCCAAAAGTATTACGTCACTGAAGCTCCACAGGGGTACCCTTTGAAGAGAAAAGTATTGGCAAGTGAGAAGTATGGCAGAAATATCATGAGGACCGAAAAATCTTTTGGATTTTATGATGAAGAGGGTTTTGATGATCTCTTGAGAATAGTTTTAGTTTAGGAGTAGTTTAGGGAATGGTTGTGTATATGTTTCATGATTAGTATAACCCTAAATACCCTATTTGGGTTCACATCTTCTGTTATAGCATACAGATGACAAGACCAGGAACAGATAGTATCATAATTTTGCCAGGGCAAACTGAAAAGTTTTAAGTGCACTATGATTATGAGGGAAGATGTGAGCCAAATGTGATGTTTTGGAAAAACCAATTATTGTAAACTAATACAGAGCTCTAAGATCAGAATGATTCAGTGAGGCTTACCTCAGGATCCTCATGTACAGTTGCACAAGTTTTGCGCTGCACAAGTCTAGAGGGGCCATTCACATAATCTATATAAATGTCTTACCCTAGGGTTTTACAGGAGCCCTGGCTTAACTGATACTCCTGGACACTGGTTTAAGTGATAGACCAGGTGATTATTTTTGGATCACTGTGAAATACTGATATATTTATTATTATATGACTTGTAAGTGACTTTCCTCTTAGAAAACATGATTATAAGCATACAATATATAAAATCTTGTACATACATACAAAATCAACTGAAACATGATTGACTTGTGTTTAATGTATATTTATTTTTGAGACAGAGAGAGACAGAATATGAGTGGGAAAGGGGCAATGAGAGAGGGAGACACAGAATCCAAAGCAGGTTCCAGGCTCTGAGCTGTCAGCACAGTGCCCGACACGGGGCTTGAACTCACGAACCATGAGATCGTGATCTGAACTGAAGTCAGGTGGCCAACCGACTGAACCACCCAGGAGTCCCATGATTGACTTTTTTTTTTTTTTTGCTACTAATGTTTGTGATTCATATGTCACTGCATGATTCACTACCAACAAATAAAAATAGGCCAAAAGTTAAATATTTTGTTTCAGTTAGCCACAGACCACCGTTTAGTTCATATTAGCACCCAGGTGTACTTCATTCTACCTAGGAAAACACCTGTACTCTGGGGGATTCTGTGAAACATTGGCATAAAGAATTATCTTTAAGGATCAAAAGTTTTTTTCTGTAGTCATGTGTGCAATCCAGCATCTCCTTAACCAGGGTTTGTGTAGAGAATTAAGTCCTACAGAAAGTGATTTCAGTAACTATTTTCAAGCATCCCTCCAAGGGTGATGCACAGGTAGTATAACTCCAGATGCAAAGGATAGGAGCTAATCACATACAATGGGTGTCCTAAATAGGTCCTTCCTTTTCTGGAACCCACATGAGAAGGGCTGCTACCACCCTTTTTAAAAACTCTGTCTATGGTAGCACTGGGATTGCACGTCTGTACAGTTAAGGTGTTAATATACCTCTCACTTTAGTATTTTACCCGAACGTTGTTACAAACAGTTCCATTCTAGATTGGTCTCATCCTCTGGTCCTGCAAAGTTAAAACCTAAGCAAGATTATCTTTCTAACCATAGTAATTCATAGAGACAAAGATAAGTATCAGGGAATATTTTCAGAAAGTAAATTTTTAATATTTTTATTTCAGTATTTTTTGTAGGGTCAGCTTCTCATCAGTTTGAGTTTATAAATAGGTCAGGATATCAGAAAAAGTTCAGAGGATATGAGTTAACTAGTGTTTTAAATTATAGGAGCCCAAGATAGGGTTGGTAACTACTTTAATTATGCTGTGTTTTGAGGAATAACAAACAGCCATTATTATTTGGGAATTTGTGGTAGATACTGATGAAGTGTCCTAACATGAAAGGTGGTAACTCTTTTAAAGGATCACAGAAAAGGAAAATAGAATTGGGTCCATTTTGCTGTTCTAAGAATTACTCCTGAGACCTGTAAAGTTTTATTTACTCACCACATTTTTCTGTCCTTTTCCTGAGAGTTCTTCTCTCAAATATAATTCTGGCACTCGTTTATGTCCATATAAGAAAAACTGCTGTTAGCAATAGGTGTTAATTCCATTCAAATAATTTTATTTTGGAATAATAAGAAATACTTTCTGTTTCTGTTGGGCCACAGGTAATCTTAGAGCCCTTGCCAATTAAGTGATTACTAATTTGGAATATAAAATACTTTTCAAGGCTAAATATTTCTCACCCTGATAGTATCCGAGAATGTAACCATTTTGATAATCAGCAGCTGTCTCAGTGACTTCATTAATTTCAGGAGTTTAAAATCCTGTGAATTTTGCTGAAAAGTACTCAGTCCCCAATGAAAACACAGGAAGAAACCAAAGTGCACAGTGCCCCTATTCCCCTACACCAGGAGAAACAGAGGTGATCACTTGGAAGGACTAGGCCATGAGACCTCAGAATCAGGAGCCATGAAATGTACGTTTCACAACATGGCAGTGGTCATTTCTGATTAGACTAAAACTTAAAATCTTACAGCAGTCCCAAAAAACAAGTGGGGTTTTAAAGGCATGGATTTTAAACGCACTAATAGTTCTTGGTAGATGTTTTCACTTGTAAAGAAGAAATAAGTAAGTGAACTATTGTATCTTTCTGTGTTCTGATCCCTTGGTGTGGTCTCTCAGAGGCTCAGGGCTGTAATGGCAAAATAAGTGCCCAGAGCTGTCATAGCCAATGGCGGGGGCGGGGGCTTGGGAACAAGTTTTCAAGAAAGCAAAAGGTCTTGAGAAGTGGCCTGGCTTCCCTGAAAGTTTATCTCAGGAGAGGGGCTTGGGTGCATGGTCTTATGTTCCTCACTAGAACAGAGCTTTACAGTGACTCTTCTGAAAAGGAGCATCTACGACACATTTTTAAATGTTGCATTTGAGTATTACGTATGCTAGAGAATTTAAGCTATCTTCCGCACTGCAAACTCAGGGTGATAGTTCATACTGGAAAGTCCATTAAGTATACTTTATATGCTTGCTAATGCTCTAAACTCTGTCTTTTCTCATTTTGCCTCATTCCTTTGGCCCAGTAGAATTGATGTTATCAACCCAAAGTTGAAATGTAAGTGAATCTTAATGGGCTGAAGGCATCCTTGGATGAATTGAAAAAGCATTTAATCCTGTTACCCTCTGTTGTTTTTATTTAATTTGCTATGAGATTTTTTTTTTTTTTTTGTTCTCCTTCTGTACCAGAGAGGGCTTAATTGCATTTACTCTGAGTGTTTATATAAATGAGATTGGTGAGTTTGATAGATTACAGTTTCTTTTTAAAGACCATCTGTGAAAGGAGTAATCTGTTTATGAAAATAGTAAACCTGTGAATTCATTGGATTGTTGTGCTCTCCAATATAGCTGAAATTGTATATGTTAATGGCCTCTACATGTACATGAAATGGCAGGTCATTATGCCCATACCAGCCAGCGAGGTTTTTAATTTGCTAGCATCCAAAATTATATTTTTTGGGCGTTGCTGAAAGAAAATGAATTTAACGTTTTCTGACTCTGGCACATGTGATTTTTCTGGGCTTTGGGTAGTCCAGACTGCTCTGTCTGCCATTTTGTCTTGCAGCCTCTGAGTTCTGTGATGGGGTTTCCATTTAATCAAGCCTTAGGAGAACTAAATGAAAAGCAGTAATGTTTGTCACATTCAGGATCAGAACTCATATTTGCATTGAACTTAGTTTATGCAAAAAATTCCTGTGCCCATTTAAGGTCCTAAAGAAATCTGAGGTTGCTGAATATGATAGACTTTGTTTTAATTAATTTCCATTTTCTGTCCCACCCTATGTTACTTGAAATAACCAAGCCTTGGTGCCTACGTAGTTACATATCTAATTGAGGACGACAAATAATAACACAGAAATTCCACAATCTGTCATTCTCTTTTTTTAAAACTAGTAAAATTGACAGTATGAAGATATACATACATATCTTACAACATCTTTCATTGGGTTTCTAATACTCTATGAGGTTGTGTAGAGGCTATTAACTTGCCTGGATTACTATAAGTGTGATAGCCTTTTGGAACTCACGGCTATTACTTTGCAGTCAGCTTAAAAAAAAAAAAAAAGCTTCTCAGAGCTTTTAATCATTGTGCATTTTTCAAATTGAAAAATCATTATTTCTTGATTAAAGCAAATTCCCTTGTAGTTTCCAATAGGCAATATTTTTGTAAATCTCTAGACTGGCCTCTCTGTATTTGAAGAAAGGAATTTTCATTCATTTATAAATACTCCGCTATTTAGACTATTACCACTGACTGGCCTTCTCTCAAATTTGGGGGGCCTCAATGTACTTTAAACAAACATTTCTAGAAATGGAGTGAAGTCTGTAATGGTTTCTTTTGCCGCTCACAGATGTTGATGAATGCACATCAAATCCCTGCACTAATGGAGATTGTGTTAACACACCTGGATCCTATTATTGTAAATGTCATGCTGGATTCCAGAGGACTCCTACTAAGCAAGCATGCATTGGTAAGGCAGTTTGCTTTCACATGTGAAAATGTTCCATGAAATATAGTGACCCAGGCTGTTGAGGTTAAAAGTAAATTTGTATTAAAATAAGACATGGAATGAAGTAGGTGCTGTTACATTACTACAGGTTTATTTTATGCTCCCCTCAGAAGTGCTTCCTTTAAACATAAACACTATTTGCATATATAACCCTCGCAACATGCTATCTGGCTTTGCAAAATTCAGTTTCTCTCCCTTCCCTAGATCACAACTTCCTTTCTCCAAATAACATCAGTAGCCTTACTGCTGTCTGAATAATGGAGCTCAAGATTTGTAGTTGTTCTCAACTACTGTTTCCTTTGATGCTCACACATAATCCGATACGAAGTCAGACCTTGTCTTGAATCACAGTTTTGTTGCTACACTCAGTACCCTCTTCCAAAGTGATTCATCTCAGAATTCTTTTAGCAGATGACTCTGCTTGTCTTCTTTTTCATTTCCTCTTCATCCACGAGTAGTTGCTCAGATAAGCTTACCCGGCAGGTTGCATCATTTTGCTCTTAACCCAGATAGTTTGACGGTCCTGTCATCTTAGTCAACAGTCTGCTCTGAATTTGGGAGTCTTTGACCATTGTGTCCAAAAGAGCTACACCAGCCATTCCATTGCACTGCCCACCCGCACCTAGCTTCCCTCCACACACCAACCCATTTTTCTCTTTCTTTCCCTCTTCACCTACAGTTAAGTCAGGACTTTAAAAAAAAAAAAGCTGGTGAGAGATGGAAATTTTGCTGAAGAAGCAACACGATCTTAGGTGTAATGTGTAAGACACACAGACTGGATACTGAACATCACATTTATTACCTTACTGTTTTTATCTGTGGTTCCTGTAAAAGAGTAATGTTTGGCCATTCTTCATTATCCCAGATATCGATGAATGCATCCAGAATGGGGTCCTTTGTAAAAACGGTCGATGTGTGAACACAGATGGAAGTTTCCAGTGCATTTGCAATGCCGGCTTTGAATTAACTACAGATGGAAAAAACTGTGTTGGTATGGAAACTGCCTGCTTCTTTGCAAAAGATTCTTAAGGGATATACATTTTTATTTAGAACCATATATGCTGTTTCCATATAAGTTCACACAACACACATGTGAGAATTCTTCAGATGACTTAGGTAAAATATAAATGCATTTAGAATGAGACCCTTAAAGTCAAAGGAAAGATTGTTTGGAATTGTTATAACAATGAATAATGTACTGCTTCTGGGAATTTTCTGTGCGGTATATGTTTGATTAAAAGTAACAGTTTTTCTTCTGCCGTAGGTAATTATTAGTACCTACAGTATTTCACATTTTGCCATTACAATACTCAGAGGTTAGAAAAGGTCTCCCCTGAGCTCCAATCTGGGGGAATGTAAAACCTTTTGGCATGTGTGATAATCCGATCTCTAAATTTGACATCCTGGCAATGTCTGTCAATGCAGTAGGTATTAGTACCTCACACAAATAATCTGTTCACACAGCAACTGGTGATAGTTCACCCAATGATGAAAGTCCAGTTCATTTCACTTGTACCCCTGAAGTCATATTAACATTTTTGCTAATCAAAGTAAAAACCCTTCTCGGGTGGTTTCAATAACAACTAAGCACAACATTTACTTAATTCTTTCCTTCTTGTCCCTTACGCTAAAGACCCTTCATGTTCTCCACACTGTTTGCTCTCACTTGGTAGGCATTCAGATTAGGAAAAAAAAAATCAGTGAGCACATAGCTTATTTATGTAGTAGAATGTGATTGGTAATTATTAATGGAAGGAGTGGGAGCCAGCTCCCCCAAGGCCAGTGGCGTAAGTAACTCTGCTCTTCTCCTGCAGATCATGATGAATGTACGACTACCAACATGTGTTTGAATGGCATGTGCATTAATGAAGATGGTAGCTTCAAGTGCATCTGCAAACCAGGATTTGTCTTGGCTCCAAATGGGCGTTATTGTACTGGTATGTATGGCTCTGAGATAGGAAAGTTACCATGATTGAAACCATCTTTTTTGTGTGAATGAATCATGCAAGAATTACTTCAGTTTCTTCATGCGGATTTCATATTATTCACGTCTGCTGCTAATTCAGCGAGGCAGGTGTCTAAAGCTTCCTAGAAAAACACACCTTGTGGTCTAGGAACAGTGATATCTTTACAAAAATAATAATGGTATGGGAAAAATTAAGGGAATGACAGACCAGTTCTAGCAAGTCTGGAAGAGACAATGTAGAAACAATTTCTCTGTATCCCATGCCTAAACAAAAAAGAGGAAGAAAGAAATCTTGAGAGGTTTTCATTTTTGTGTACTAAAACCAGTCATTCATTACTCATTTTGTATTACATATTTTCCACAAACTAATCTACAGATCGTGACTATATCATTATCTAAAAATCTTACATCGACGTAGTGAAGAAATAATTTGACTGTTCCTATCAATTTTGTTTATAAAGCCATTTTGAAAGCTAAGCTCCAGTGATAACTTTAGTAAGCAAAGAAGTGCTTCATGGAAATAAGACTATAGTAGGTTTCTATTCACAATATGAATTTAGTAAGATGGAATAAATTTTGCAGTTTTTTTTTTTCAGTTTTCTCCTTTTAGATGAAATCAACTTTTGAATCCTTTCTGCCTTCCATTACATGCTTACCTGAATACCAAATAATTTCAGCAAAATTCCAGGGAGTGTTGAGGGAGAAAATTCAAGACTGATTCTTGTATTTTTGAATAAAAAATAGCTTCTGGACTATTCAAGAAAGGGGAGTACATTATTCAGTAGAAAGATTGTAGCTCTGCTGTTTCAAATCAAGACCGAGATGTCAGCTCAAGGTTGGTTGAATTGGATTTAACACAGGATTTGAGTTTAGTATTATTGCAGGGTGTAACATTACATTACAGCATGTAACTTTTAGTATTTCCTCAGAAACTTACATGCACGTGTAAATATGGCCTAAATCTCAGCAGTTTTTGCTGTCTTGCAATTTTTTAAATTTATTTTCTTATTAGAGATAGTGCCATCTTCAAATTAAAATGTTCATGATTTGGCGACCCTGTGTTTTGAAGCCTGTTTCATCTTTCAGGGAAGCCATTGATTGTTGGGTTACATGTGATAAACTTGAGCAGATTGAAAATTAAGAGATGCTCCATATTTTGTTATTATCACTTGATCAAGTTAATATTAAAAAGGCATCTCTCTTTAGTTTGAATTTTATATGTGTGTAAATAAAAGTGCCTGGGTGGCCCAGTCAGTTAAGCATCTGATTCTTGATGTCGGCTCAGGTCATGATCTCATGGTTCATGAGATTGAGCCCTGCACTCTGAGCACAGAGCTTGCTTGGGATTCTCACTCTCCCTGTATCTGCTTCTCTCCCCACCCCCCTCAAAATAAATAAACTTTTTAAAAAATAAGATAATTAAAAAAAATTTACTTTAATTTTAAGAATTTGTTTTACTTAACTTGAATTAAATATCATTTAATAGTTAACAGAATTGGCATATAAATAAAGAAAAATGAGTGTGTAAGGCTCTTTTTTTCCTGATGGATAAAGTGAGGCAACTTTGAGTCAGTATTTCTGAAAATGCATTTGAAAGAGTTGCATTTAGACCTGAGATTTGTTATCACATCTATGTGTCCTTCCATAAATTATAAAATGGAAAACAGAAGGTTGTTAGTCTAGAGTGATGACAGCAGGCATACTCTGGAATAAGGTTAAGTTTACCCAGTAATGGCCTGAGTTGTGTTTCCCCCTGGACAGATGTTGACGAATGCCAGACCCCAGGAATCTGCATGAATGGGCACTGCATCAACAATGAAGGGTCCTTCCGCTGTGACTGTCCCCCAGGCCTGGCTGTGGGCGTGGATGGACGCGTGTGTGTTGGTAAGTGAATCGTTCTCCAGCGTCCAAATGGTCTTCGGAAATCGGACAAAAATATATCCATACATTGGAAAAGTATTCAGCCATAAAAAGGTAGGAAGTGCTGCTAAGTGCGAAAGTATGGATGCTCCTTGAAAACATGATGCTGAGTGAAAGGAACCGCTCACAAAAGCCCAGATAGTGTATGATTCCATTCATATGGAATGTCTGAAGCAAGCTAATCTATAGAGACAAAGCAGATTCATGTTACTTAGAACAGAGAGGGTGGGGATGCCAGGATAAGGGGGTGGCAGCTAAAGGCATTTTTAAGGTGGTGAAATGTTCTAAAATCAGTTGTAGTGATGGTTATATATATATATATCTTTATATCTGTATACATATCTGTATCTATATAATCTGTGACTATGCAAAACAACAAAAAAAAAACTATTGTACTCTTTAAACGGGTTAATTCTTAGGTACGTGAATTATACCTCAGTAAAGTAGCTTAAAAAATGTACAGGGAGGGGCGCCTGGGTGGCGCAGTCGGTTAAGCGTCCGACTTCAGCCAGGTCACGATCTCGCGGTCCGTGAGTTCGAGCCCCGCGTCAGGCTCTGGGCTGATGGCTCGGAGCCTGGAGCCTGTTTCCGGTTCTGTGTCTCCGTCTCTCTCTGCCCCTCCCCCGTTCATGCTCTGTCTCTCTCTGTCCCAAAAATAAAGAAACGTTGAAAAAAAAAAAAAAATGTACAGGGAGTCCACCTAGCTCCTTGAAGAAGGCTCTGATGAGATGCAAGTAAAAACAAAAACAAAAACAAAAAAACACTGTCTGTCTCTTGATTTCGGTTCAAGTCATGATCTTATGGTTCATGAAATTGAGCCCCCCATTGGGCTCTGTGCTGACAGTGTGGAGCCTGCTTGGGATTCTCTCTCTCCTTCTCTATCTAGCCCTACGTGACTGTCTGTCTGTCTCTCTCAAAATAAATAAATATATATTTTTTTAAATGCAGGAGAAGAAAAAAGGAGATCATCCTTAAAAAATAAAAAGAAATCATCCTTAAATCAGAATCCTTGATAATGTTAGCTGACTCTTTAAGTACAATGGATTTAGATGTTATAATTCATTACAACTAAGATGAAAGGGGGATTATGGTTATATTTAAATAAGCCCTGTTTATTTAATATATTTAAATAAGCTCAAACACAATTTAAAATGTAAATAACTTCTCCCTTAGAACTTGGACTTCTGTCAAAAGGTGGAAATATTTTTACATAGTTATTCCTCATCGCTATGCAGCTAACTATAGAAACAAGGGCAGAATATGAGAGAGAATAGATATTTTATTCTAAACCATGCCAAATTACTTTGGTTTTTAAAGGGGTACTTTTGCCAAATGGGTTCCATGCAAATCAGAGTTACAGGCATCAGTTTTAAAGAGGCAGGCAAATAAAAAATGTCATTGGTATTTCAGACCATATGGCATTTCAACCATATGTCCTAAAGATAACAATAGCAGAGTGAGGTCATTGTAAAAATACACTTAATGTGGTTTTCTCTCCAGCAGGCTTTCCTGAGACCCCTAGGGGGCATTAGCCATTGTGCACCTGCTGTTTCTCAGGTGACTCTGTAGAAAGCAGATACCCTTATTGGTTTAGGAGTGTAGATGACAGAAATGAAATTCTTTCTTAGACATAGGTGATAATACTTTACTCTTCCCTATGGGAATCAAAACTTTTGGATCCCAAAAAGTGGGGGAGAAAAGAAGCAAGAGCAGATGGAAATAATCTGTCCACTTAAGTTCATCTACTGTCTCCAATTTAGGATTTATTTCAGCTTACAAGATTGTCAGCACTTCACTCAGGGATATTTTAAATACAGCAGCCAGAAGAATGTAGCTCCTTCTTGCTTCAGGAAGCTAAAATATTTTCAGTTGCTTTAATATACTTAGTTGCCCTTTTCCTTTACCGGAATGATTCTGTTGAAATGTATGATGAGTACAAAACCAGTTTTGGAGGAAGATACTATTTTTCCTTTAAGCAACCAACGTATAAGTAGCAATGAGGAATTCAGTGTCCAAACACAAATCATCATGTATCTTTGCCACATACAGAAAAGGCATCAGACATTGTTGCACAGCCTCCAGGTTTTCACAACTGTGGTCGTTTAAACTTTTTAAAATAAAAACACCATTTGTTCTGGGTATAAAATTATATATTGCCGTTCCTGTCACCTGCTAGACCTTCTTTCTTGGTCTCTTCTGCCTTTAGTGATGCTTTTGAGATGCAATGATTGTTGAAGTTAGGAATGAATCACTACTATTAATTCTTATTAATTACTTATTATCAATTATATATTTTTCTTCAGTTTGTTTTCTTAGACATTGAGACGTGGGTTTTTATTTTCAAAAAATTAAACTATTATTTTAAGTGGTATGTTGAAGAAGCATGGCTCACAGACAGGACATAAACAGAAGACAACTATATTTTGGTCTCTTGCATCCCTTTAAAAAGTATCTTTAAATTTATTCAGTAGAAACCACTCACCCAGTAAGGAAGGAAGAGAACTCAGGCAACCCTATAACTTTACTATTCATAAATAGCGAAACTTTATGTGACTACTTTAGGTAATGAAAACAATGTTAAGTATAGAAATTAGAATGCCCAGATATAATATTCTGAACCTGACTTGAAGTTACAGTTTCCCTTGCAATCTCAGACCTTCATCAGCAAGAAGCTTTCTGACTCTACAAGGGTCAAAGTGCAGGAGGAGGGAAGAAGCAGGAGCACTGGTGACCGGTTCAGGATTGCTTCAAAGTTTCTCGGCTTCCCAGATGTTTAAAGCCACCCCTTGATTTCATAGTTCCTTCAGAGGCACTTGGCTGCCCTTACTGAGAGGCGGACACTGCATTTTCTTCCTGGGGGCTTTACTCATTTGCCTTCTGGTCTTTGAGCAGTCTGTTTCAGATAGGCTCTGTCTGAGGGTGTCTCATCACCTCTCCATGCCGTTGTGTTAGGACGCCTCTTAACGTGGCCCACGTCTAGTCTGCATGACCTGCCATCCTTTTGCCGTGTTAACCTCCTTATGGAGGTGGATCTCACTCACCTCCCTCCATTGTCCCTCCCATAGGAAGAGCAGCCACTCACTTTTGCCTCTAGGTGCCAGGCAGAGGCAGGCATGAAACTCTCCCCCTGCTCCCTGTGAACTTCTTCTCTTTGGACCAGTGGTGAGGATGGTAGTCCCCCAACTCATAATCGAGCTCTTGCAAAAACACTCCTCCTCAAAAAATACTCTTCTTAATTGCTGCTCTTTAAAACTGTGTCTTCGATAATTGGGAGGGTTTTCGTGACCTGGCAACTATTTTCCATGTCCACTTCCTTCAGGGTGTAGTCTCAGAATTCACCTTGTTATTTGATATTTATATTATAATATAAATTGGGATTTTGGCTTCCATTTCCTTTCCAACATCCTCCTACATGAGCTTAAGAGTATTTCAACATCAGTTAATTTTCTTTATCCTAGTTGTATTCCTTACTAGCTCTTTGGCCATAGGTAGGATACATCATCTCTCTCTGCCTCTTTTTCTCATTAGTTTTTTGAAAATTAAGTAAAATAATATGAGATTTTTTGTGTAAAGCTTTGAATGGTGTCTGGAATCTAACACATACCCAGCAAGTTAGCTATTAGTTATTCTTGTTCTATTAGAATCATGGCATCACACCTAGGGTATTGTCTTAGAGTTGCTACTTTAAGCAATAAAGAAAAGCTGACAGTAAAAAAAGAAGCATAAAATAGAATGAGCATTTTGCATCCATACTTTACCACTGGTGTGTAGAATCTGAGCAACTTGTTTAAAAATTCCACTTTTTAAGTAAGAAAAGTCATGGAGAAAATTGATAACATGGAAAAGATACAGGTCAGGAGCATTCAGTTCCAATCCCTCTCCAGAACATGTCTATGAGCACATCTGATATGAGCACATCTGATGGTGCTGCTGGTCCTGATGCCTCTTACCCTGTCCACCTGTAAGCAGTGTCTCAGTTATATGTGAAGAGTATATGCACTATGGTTTTGGTCTGAAACCTTTAACAGGAAAAGGTCCTGATTAAAAATAGAAGAGAGAAATAAGGAAGTCACCATATTCTTTGAGTATTTCCTGTGTGTCTTACACACTGTGCCTACTGCTTAACAAACAAGTCTCATTTATTATATAAACTCTATCCTTATTTAATGGTTGATGGGTGTGTTAAGTATTTTAAGTCAGCTCTTTCCCATAGGGACCAGACCCTAAGACAGTTCATGTCCCTAAAACCTACACATATGTTATGTTACTTTCCTTTTCATGGACCTTCTGGTATTGGGTATTCTATACAACTGCGTTAATTTGTAACCCAGACCACTACATAATGTGTCTGACTCTTCCCGCACATACCATAGGCTTTTTATCGACTTCCTTCTAGAAATTGTGAAAGGATTATATTCTCAACATGAAAACAGTAATGAAATTGACCATTCTGTGATGACTTCTGAGATAACAGATGTCATTATCACAAAATCGTATTCAACTCACAAAATCCTATTGGAAATGATGCACTATGTTGTATTTGTGCATACTTGTCTTGGAATGGAGCCCTGCTCTGTTATGTCACTCTGAGCTGGCTTTGCCAGACCCCATCTCATCAGAAGCAGAAGGGGCAGCATGTCTTGTCTGTAGGCTTGTTGTGGTGAATCTCATGTCTTCTTCCATGTGGGTGTTCGCCCATTTCATTGTCTGGTGCAGCCATAAAGCTTATCGTTTTAATGAGAAACATCACCAGATCATAAGCAGCAGGTGACTCAGGTTACTTTGTGTTATAATAAGCAGATAAAACTATTTCCAACAAGTTGGGAATAACTATGCCAGTGTCTGGTTTACACACTATACAGCTTCTCTGGCCTCTCTGGTGAGCTGAGTTTTTTTATAGTTCACCATTGAGCGTCTGACAAAACGGTAGCATATGGTATGAGGCGTCAGAGTGAGGGCGTAAGCTGGGTATGCTTCTTTGGGACATAGCATGATGTAGAGGAAAGAGGAAGGACTTTGGAAGTTGTGCAGCCTGAGTATGAATTCCAGCATGAGCAGTGGGTGCTGTAGGACTTGGAGCTACTCAAGTAATCCTTCAGAACCTTGCCTTCCTCACTATAAAACGTGGATAATGATCGCTGTCCTGTGGAGTTGTCGATCAGAATGTTCAGTGAGATCATGTCTGCAAAGCAACAAACCCAATACTGAGGACACATAGCAGTGGCCATTTTTTTTTTTTTTAATAACTGGGTTTTTTGAGAGTCTGAGATTAAAACATAGTCACAGTAGTAAACTGGGGGTTGACAAGAAAGGCCTCCTAACTCAGAAAGTTGAAGTAAGAAATTTCACAGCCAGGCACTTCATTGTTCCTAAGCACTTCCAAAATAGAAATAGCACGTGTCATTTTGAGGATTGCATAGCCAGTGATTAGAGCTCAAAGTCATGTTTATAAATGATGGCATTATTCCTGCTTCCACGAAAGGCCTGTGGGCTCAAGTGTGATAACGAATGCTTGCATGGTGCGTAAAACTTTGTAGAAAAAAAAAAAAGAATTGTTGACATTACAAGCATGCGTTTATTCATTTCTGAGCACCGTTAAATGCTAAAGATACAAAGAAAAAGAAAAGAGGCAAATGCCCTTTAAAGGCTTCCCATCCAGTAGCCCCTTAGGTTCATAGAAACCCTCAGTTTTGAAATCTCTTTCTTTCACCATCTCCAGTTGTCACTCCGCTTCCTCCTGCAGATACTCACATGCGCAGTACGTGCTACGGGGGGATCAAGAAGGGAGCTTGCGTCCGTCCTTTCCCCGGTGCGGTGACCAAGTCAGAATGCTGCTGTGCCAATCCAGACTACGGTTTTGGAGAGCCCTGCCAACCCTGCCCTGCGAAAAACTCAGGTAGTCCCTGTTTGCCTGTGTCCCGTCTGATAAAGAATCTAGAAAGGTAGCGTTAGATATTTGGCCAAAGAGTACATCAGCTCTCAAGTGTTCTGTCGTTATTTTCAGTTGAAGACCTCCAAGTCTTTGTTGGTATGTGAGGCATAGAATGAGGAAATGTGTCCTGTATTATTATCTATGATCCCCGCACAGAGAGTGCACACAGGGGGTAGAGGAATGTGTTTGTTGACCCAATTATGGGTGTGATAACATATTTATTATATGGATACCTTACT
The DNA here is from genome assembly GCF_007474595.2 of Lynx canadensis. Lineage (NCBI taxonomy): Eukaryota > Metazoa > Chordata > Mammalia > Carnivora > Felidae > Lynx > Lynx canadensis. The sequence goes on along the minus strand of NC_044303.2, from coordinate 105,895,157 downwards.
CCTCGGTGTTTTTGATATTTAATATCATTGTGAAGATGAACAGCATAAAATCCACTTGTCACTTTCAAGGTTATAGTGAATTCACAAGAGCCTGATTTTATTTTTAATCTAGCCACAGCATGGTCTTAGGCTGTAATCTAAGTGAGTAATAATCATTTACTAATTTTTTCACAGATAGAGTCACATTACATGGCCTAATTCTTTGACTATTCTCTGACTCTTGTTTATTAATATTTTTACATAATCTGTACTGAATTTATGTAAGTATAGTAGGGACTCAAAAATAAACACAACCTCTTTTTTTCTTTAAAGTTGAGAATAGTTGAGAGTGTAGTCAGGCAAATATATAAACTACAGTTTAGTGTGATTGATGCCTTGCGAGGGATATAGGGACGCCCGTGTGGCTCACTCGGTTAAGTGTCCAGCTCTTGATTTTGGCTCAGGGCTTGATCTTGCGTATCATGAGATTGAGCCCCGCATCAGGCTCTGGGCTGACAGGGTGGAACTGGCTTGGGATTGCCTCTCTCTCTCTCTCTCTCTCCCTCTCCCTCTCTCTCGCTCTCTTTCAAAATAAATAAACATTTTTTTAAAAAGCAGGACATAAACAGGGAACTGGGAGAGCACACAGGAAGGAGAAGTAAGTGGTCTGGAGAAGCTGGGAAGGACTTCACAGGGCTGGGGGTGGGTTTCGGCTTAGTTTCATCTTGAAAAAAGGAATAAGAACATTGCAGGTAGGAGATGGAAGAAATGCATTTCAGCCAAGGGAAATGGCTTGTAATTGTGTTGAAAATCTTCAAGGGATTGTTCAAATCTCAGCAAAGCATTAGCCTTCCTCTGGAATGAACTGAGCAGGACATTTTTTAAAAAGAAGAGTTAGGGTAGGAAATCTTGCCCTAAAAGTGTTTAAGTCAATTATGCATACTATGAAAGATGTACAAAAATTGGTAACAAGGCTAGATGAAAAGGTGAGTGAGCTAATAAAATCTGGCATCTAGAAACAGTTGTGACTATAAATAGGAATGTAGGATACAATAAAGATAACGTTTAGATTAGTGAGGAAAGATTGAACTAAGTAATGAATATTGTTGAAAAATAATAGAAAAAGTATGAAGTTAGCTCCCTGCATTAAACCTTACAAAACAACCTTCTTATAGAATATATAAACTATTTGTAATCTTGTGATAGTAAAGGACTAGCAAGAACAGAAACCAAAGACTAAAATACACATGTAAATTGGAAAAATATTTTGCTTAATTTACAAGGAATTTACACGAATTGGTGAGGAAAGTTGAAATCCTCCGTAGAAAAAAGTGCAGTGTATGCAAACAAGATTTCACAAAATGCAAATGCAAATAGAGAGCCACATGAAAGGATGTGCTAAAATGAAAATTAAAATAAGACGTCGTTTTTGTTCATTAGCTTGGTAAAGTGTCGATGATTGCTTTTTTCCATATGGGTACTCTCTTCTGCTGATGGAAGGCTAGCCTGGGATATGTAGGGAGAGGAGGAGTATCAGAAGCCTTAAAAAGAGTCATAAATGCTGAGCAGTTTGACTTCCAAGAGATTAACGTACTGATATAATTGAATTTCCTATTATTTATAATTGCTGAAAGTTGGACAAACCTGATTTCATCATTATGAGACTGAATAAATGTGGTGCATCCACGTAACTGAGTAAAAACAGTAAATAGTCGATTAAGTGGGATATGAACATGAAATGTCTGTGACACAGTGCTGAGAATCCAAGCCTGCTCCCCACCTTACAGCCTCTGTGATCTGGGGAGTGACTTCACATGTCTGCCTGAGTGTTCTCAGGTGTCAAAGAGGACAGCAATGGTATCTAGTTTGTGATTATTACTCAGCTGTAAAAGAGAATGAGAACTTGCCATTTTCAACAACTAAGATGGACTTAGGGATGTTATACTAAGTGAAAGAAGTCAGAGAAAGACAGATACCATATGATTTCACTTAAATGTGGAATCTAAAACTCAGAGCAAATAAACAAACAGAAGCAGGTGACCTGTAAACACAGAGCAGACACTAATGGTTGTGAGGGAGTGAAGGGTTAGGCCACATGGGTGAAGGGGAATGGATGGTATAGGCTTCCAGCTTTGGAATGAGTAAGTCACGGGGATAAAAGGTACAGCAAAGGGAATACAGTCAGCAGTACTGTAACGGTGATGTGACAAACTGTAGGTACGCTTGTAAGGAGCACGGCGTAATTGTATCAGATTGTCCAGTCACAATGTATTACGGCTGAAACTAATGTAACATTGTGTGTTAACCACACTTAAATAAAATGTCTGTTTCATTTGTAATACTGGGAGAATTAAATAAACTATTAGAAAATGCTGGAATACCAGGCACATGGTAAATGCTGGTATGTAAGTATTGCTGTTATGTAAGTATTCTCTGTAATTATTTTGTTACTGAGAGAAAAAAAGTTAAAAAGCATTCTCTACAATCCATTTTGGATTTTTTTTTTAAGTTTCCAAATGTGGAAAATATTTGTAACATTTATCGTCATATTAACTATATTCAGGGTGATAATCACAAGTGAGTTTTATTTTTTTATGCTCATCCATGATTTTGGAATTGTCAAAGTAATTATGTGCTGGAAAATAGTAACTATTTTTTTCATTTTAAAAATTATTACCAGTGATTTTTCTTCATGGTAGTTTTGGAGTGATGTAAGTGACTTGTATACAGAGAGATAGTGTTTAGAGTTTTTCATTTCTGTATTTTTTTTTTTTTATCTTCCAGCTGAATTCCATGGTCTTTGTAGTAGTGGAGTAGGTATCACTGTGGATGGAAGAGGTAACTCTATTCTGTATTCAGTCTTACAGTAATTATGAAATTAGTAGCTTTATGATTATAACATGAGTTGTGAGAGTATTTCATAAAACATCAGTGTAAAATAATAAAACAAATTATCAGTGTAAAAAACTCAGTGTAAAATAATAAGATAAATTATCTCCTAGAATAGTGGTTATAAGCTAGATATATTAAATGTATGTAGATGCCACATTCATAGTAGATAAATATTTAACTTTTAAATACACGTTGTTGAAAATGTCTCTAGCAAACTAGACCTGTAATTTTGTGGGTACCATTGCTTAAGAAGAGGCTAAAGTTGGTATTTAGGTTTAGAAAAAGTGAGTCCGTTTAAAGAGAAAATATTAAATAGTGGTGCTGACATGATTTTGAAAAATCTTTAAGAGATACTTGATATGATCAAGTTTGGGATTTACTACCCTAAAAATAAAGATTATTTGTGTCTAAGAATACTGAAACTTTCTAAATTTAAGTAAGTGAAATTCATTCACATTTTCTTATTTTAAACAGCAATATGATTAACAAAATGCCACCATGAAACATTGAATATTAAATAAATTTGTTTATAACTTTAAAGTTCTTTTATACATGTATAGTATACACATACAGTTTCTTATGTGTTTTTTTTTTAAGAAAACTGTAGGGTATTGTTAATTTTCACTGCATATATGTATGTATGTATGTATTTCTTCTCCTTTTGTGTTTGAGAAGATTTTAGACACATTTTAGATCAGTTGACAGTAATACTGCATCTTTGCCATGAACACCAGAAACCACAGTAGAGAAACCAACTTGTATAAGGATGTTTGTCCCAAAAATAAAATGAAAAAGCTAACATTTCTGGGGTATGTTAAGGTCTTCCACATTCTGGAAAACAATTGTTAAGATTAAAATTTGAGCATCATGACCAAAATTTGATACTATGTCCATTTTTTTTAATCCCCTCTCACTATGGTCTCTGCAACAGAGCCAGCCACTTGTTCCAAGTACTGGGTTGCTCAGACGAGCACGTCATTCTTCAAGTCTTGCCCATGGCCAACAGAGTACTCACTGTTGATGGCTTCTTATAAAACATTGGGTTCTCAAGCATCCATATTTGAACTGTCCTCTCCATTAATTTCAACTTGTCAACAATGAGAAACATTTATTAAGTATCATATTACTTAGTTGATTGTAAAAAAATGATAATAAAATAGAAATATTCCATGCCTTTGGGGACCATAAAATTATATAAGTCACCCTAATAAATGGTTGTCCTTTAATTAGATGGTTATAATACCTATCGAGTTAAGTTTTCCTTTGGATTTTAAGCCAACAGCCTGTAAATTTCTTTATTAATTTTATCATAAATGCAGGCACATTACGTGGTTTAGTCCTTTGAATTTCTGCCAGTTCCCTTCATTTTTCTTTTAACTTACCAGGGAATTGTCCTGTATCCCTTAATTTCAGTCTCTTATTCCTTATTTTCATTTTCTTTCCCCTTGTGAAAGCCAGGCAAATTGTGGGTTTGCGGAGTTAAACACTTTATATGTTGAGTGATCTTTATTAGGCCTACATATGTCAACAAACAATGCAATATCTGTGAGCATTAAACTTTCAACATTTAATGCAGATATCAATGAATGTGCTTTGGATCCCGATATATGTGCCAATGGAATTTGTGAAAATTTACGTGGTAGTTACCGTTGTAATTGCAACAGTGGCTACGAGCCAGATGCGTCTGGAAGAAACTGTATTGGTAAGTTGCTGTATTTATACGAGAACTTTTTGTATAGTTTCATTTCATGGATTATAAGAGAAATTGAAATACAAATAAGTGAATAAAACTGCAGATCTTACAGTTTCTCTTTCTTTCTTACAGAGAGAAATAAAGCTATTGGAATCCACCCAATTCTTTTACAAAATAACAAACTTTTTAGTGGCAGAACTTAGTATTTAAATCATTCTGTTCCCAAATGAATAGATATATACTCCATTATTGTCTTGTATTTCTGCATATATCTAAATCGTGCAGTTTTTTTTTTTCCACTAAGAAAGGGACTTCAGAGTTAACAAGGCAGTAAGTTAAGAAAATGAACTGTTACAGGTTTAGAAAACTTTGACTTACAAGGAAACAACTAGTTGCTACAACCTATCCAAACATAGGTGTTTCTTTATGTAATTTATAAGAGAAGGTTTATAAAAACTCAGGTACCTAGTTAATCTATTCAAGAATTTGTGAAGAATTTAGATTTTCTCATAGAGCACTGAGTCCATTTTTATAAAGCGAATGCTGTCAATTCATCATTATACATAATAATGGTTACACCTAATCACTGATGACTCTTAAAACCAAGTTTTGATGATTATGATTAGGAAAAAAATATTTTTCAGCCCTTATGGCACTGAATTTCATTATTGAATATATTCATTTGATCTTGAGTTGAAGACATATGTACAGATAGATGTGTAAGTCTGTATTAAATATCTTATGCTTATAATGGATTTTGACACTCATGAGGAAGGGCACCAACCAAAGATTATTGAACATTTATAAAAACATGTAAACCTACTACCTGATATTCACCAGAAGAAAAGTTGCTTCCAGCATAACTGCTGAACACAGTTGAGCACAAGGGCGTGCTACTGGAAACAGGGAGATTCAGTGAGCATTTATACCCTAAACATGTTTCATGGCACTACTTGACTCTTTAAAGTAAGAATATGCAAAATTTTGATAAAAGTTAGAACTACATTTTAAAATTAAAATGAGGCCAGATTTTAGTTTTAGTTGGCTAGGGTTGCTGTAAAAAAAACAAAAAACAAAAAAACCTACAAAGTTTGAGTTGCTTCAAGCAAGAGAAATTTATTGTCTCACAATTTGGGAAGCCAGAAATCCAAAATCAACGTATTCAGAGAGAGGGCTATGCTCTCTCTAATGGCTCCAGGACAGGATCTTTCCTTTCCTCTTCTAGCTTCGGGTGTTTGCCTGCAATCTTGATGTTCCTTGGCCTGCAGTTGCATCACTCTGGTCACATGTACATCTTTTCCGTGTCTTTTCACTTCATCTTCCTGCTGTTTCACATCATTTCCCCTTTTTTATGGACAGTGGCCATATTGGATTACATCCTACCCTAATGATCTCACTTTAGCTTAATTACTTCTATAACATTCCTTTTCCCAAATAAGGTCACATACTGGCTTCAACCTAAGTTTTTTTGAGGAACACATTTTAACCCAAAGCATGGAATAGTAGGTAAATAATTTGTGATGCAGCAAGCTGACACAATCATGGGGAAGTGTATGGAACTGCTTAAAATACAGTGTTACCAAGTCAGAATGGGAGCAAAAACATAACATCCAAATGAAAAAAGATCAGATAAGACACAAAAAATAATATTTATCAGTGCTGATAGAAGTACAGCAAATATTTTTCCAATATCTGTTTTCCAAATTTTACAACAGTATACCGTATATATCGTTTGGTAAGGTACAATTGTTATTCATGAGACTAAAAATATAACTGTAGGTTAAAGGAACTATGCTCCCCACACTTCATTTTTTATGTCTTTCTGTTATTAACTACATTTGCAAAAATGAGCACAGACATGAAGATAAAACTCAGTGTGAGCTTCTTAAACCTGAGCATTACATAATATTTTCTAGGCTGTTGTAGACTTCTAACAGAATATACAAAATAGATCATTAATTCCCCATAAATAATGAATTGTGTCTGAAGTAAAAACCTAATGGGAAAAGAGTAGTAAGCACCTTTTGTTTAGTGCCATTTAACGCATTTTGATTAGAATTTTAATTTAAAAAATTTTAAAATCATCTCTTGTTTTTATTATATATAAACAAGTATATAGGTGAGTGAGTAATCTTTTGATGTATTTCATTGGTGCTTTCAAATATATAGTGTGTGTGTGTATGTGTGTGTGTGTGTGTGTGTGTTCATTCAGGGACTTAAGAACATTTTCAAAATAGGCACCAGTATAAGAATGTTCTTGTACAAGTAAAACCGAATATATTTTGCTTAGGATCAAGGAATATACTGTGGGCACAAAGAGACTAAGTCTTTTTGGCGGGGTGGGTGCGGGGCAGTGAGATAGGCAAAGGGGATTAAATGAAGTGTCCACTTCCAGTTGTAAAATAAATAAGTCGCAGGGATAAAAAGTACAGCACAGGGAATATAGTCAATAATATTGTAAAAAAGTTGTAATTACTCTTACCATGGGAAGCATTGCATGATATATATAAATATTGAATCACTATATTGTAAACCTGAAACTAATATAATATTGCATGTCAACTGTACTTCACTTAAAAATATATTAACTTTTTAACGTTTATTTTATTTTTGGGACAGAGAGAGACAGAGCATGAACGGGGGAGGGGCAGAGAGAGAGGGAGACAAAGAATCGGAAACAGGCTCCAGGCTCCGAGCCATCAGCCCAGAGCCTGATGCGGGGCTCGAACTCACGGACCGCGAGATCGTGACCTGGCTGAAGTCGGACGCTTAACCGACTGCGCCACCCAGGCGCCCCAAAAATATATTAACTTTTTAAAAGGAGAGATGAAATCAAGGAGGGGATGAGGAAAAATAAAAATAAAAATAAAACTTTATTGGTCATCGGATTGTTCATTTCAACATGTGTTTCTCCTGTCTTTGAATGGCGGTTTTCAGACATTGATGAGTGCTTGGTAAACAGACTGCTCTGTGACAATGGCCTGTGCAGAAACACTCCTGGAAGTTACAGTTGCACGTGCCCACCTGGGTATGTGTTCAGAACGGAGACAGAGACATGTGAAGGTAAGAGATGTCTTGCTTGCCTAGGTGTGAAGCGTAAGTACCTAAATGGCCATCGATGTTTGTCAAGTACATTGATGAAAAAAGATAGTGAACAGAGTATTGTTTGAATATTTTTAAAATTCAATGATCTCCTTCAGCCTCATCTGTCAATTTTGAGAAATCACCTGTACTGGGGTTGTCTGGCTGGCTCATTTGGTAGAGCATCTGACTCTTAATCTCAGGGTCATGAATTTCAGCCCCAGGGTTGGTATAGAGATTACTTAAGTAAATAAATATACCTTAAAAAAATAAAGAAGGAGCGCATGGGTGGCTCAGTTGGATAAATGTCTGACTTCAGCTCAGGTCATGAGATCACAGTTCTGGGTTCCAGCCCCGTGTCGGGCTCTATGCTGACAGCTCATTGCCTGGAGCCTGCTTCAAATTCTGTGTCTCCTTTTTGCTATGCCCCTCCCCCACTCACGCTCTGTCTCTTTCTCTCAAGAATAAATAAAAGTAAAATAAAAAAAAAATTAAAAAAAGAAGAAATAGTATGTACCTAACCCAGTTTATAAACCCATCAGTTTTGTTCCATTCAGGTAAAATATCAACAAACATTTTGAAATTTGGGTTGGGGGGGGTAGTGAAAGGAGCCAGTTTGTTTTACTTGCTGAAATTAAATGTCAGATTTTTTTTGTTTTCTTTTCCCCTTTTAAAAACTGTCGTATACTAGCCTCGGGGAAACCTGGCAGGTAATGTCAGAGTCAGCCCTAAGGCACTTTCTCTATGGATTGATTGATACACCTCAGAGATTGGCCCAGAAAATATTTGGGGCCTGAGTAAAAATGGTCACCATAAATATATAGTCTAAGGAAATTGTCCTTGCCATTTGATGATTTAAAAGTTACCATTTAGGTTTATTGATAGTAAATCACTGGTTAAAAACTTCTTTCTTTTAACCACATTTTTGTATAGTGGATGCTGTGTGAATTACTTACATGACAAAGGGCCTCATTTTCAGTGAGATACCAGCTAAGCAAGCAGGGCATTCAATTATGATTTTGTTTCTTTATCTAAGTCCTGTGTATTTCTGAATAATCCGTTGTCTGACTCCTAGTCATTGTTCTTTTTAAGTCTTCCTGGAGAGTGTGGGGGCGGTGGGAGGGGGCACCTATACAAGTGTCCCCTGAAGGTCTCAAATCCAGAAACTGCTGCCAAAGTTACTTAAAAAAAGATTCCATCTTTAATTATTTTGAATAGACCTTTCCTTTTCTGTTGAAATAGTTCTTTTTTGGTGACTCCATGGCCAAGAAAACAGCAGTAGTAATATGATGCAAAAAGATGTTACCATTCTCTCTTCTTCTTGTTTCATTTCAAAGCATTCTTGTGAACTGAAACAAGTTAGGGCTTGAACAAGATGCCAGAACACAAGTGACTCAGCTGAAGTCAATGAAATGCAATTACAAAGTGCAATTCTAAGTTTGGATTGAATTGGAGGGACCATTGAAAAATACTAATGAGCCTGAAGAAAACAACAACAACAACAAAACAATAAGAAAAAAAACCCCTAAGTATAAAAGGCAGTTTCTCTAAACTCAGTCCTGATACCTGTCCCCCTACTACCCCCACCTCTTGCAGGAGCTCCTCAAAGAGCAACACTTCTTTCTTTCAATCCTAGTTGAAGTACTTGAAGATCCATCTTCTCCATAGTTGAGCAGAAACGATAGAAAAGCTGTCTTTTTTTTTTTTTTTTAATGTTTATTTCTGAGAGAGACAGAGTGTGAGCAGAGGGTCAGAGAGTGAGGGAGACGCTGAATCTGAAGAAAGCTCCAGGCTCTGAGCTGTTGGCAGAGAGGCTGACATGGGACTCGAACCCTTGAACCATGAGATCATGACCTGAACCGAAGTGGGATGCTTAGCTGACTGAGCCCCCCAGATGCTGCTGAAAAGCTGTCTTTTTTAAGTAGCTCAGGTGTCACCAATGTATTCAGCTAGAGTGTTTCCTATATTATCCTTCAGAATCGCTCTGAGAAACATACTCTGTAAAAAAAAATACTCTAGCCATATTTCCTCTATAGGTTTTTTTTTTTTTTTTTGAGGCAGCAAGAAGGGATTTCAAGAGTTGTGGTGTTTTGTTTTGTTTTGTTTTGTTTTTTTCTTTATTCCCAACTTTCTGCATTTCCTTCCCATTGTGCTTGATCAGTTTTATCTTTTGTGTTTGTGAGGATGAGCTTCTCTTAAGGGTCAGGAAACTCTGAAAGCATGTCAGCTTAGTATACCTTCTTGGTTTAACGGGGAAGCTGATGAACTAGTTTCCCTGCCCTGTCAAAATACCCTTTAGTCCTGTCTTGAGAGAGGCACATAATGGGGAACGAGGTGGATGGTGTCTTTGAATCAGTTTGGTCCCAGTTGTGTTTGTACACTGAATTGTCAGTGATTTTTATAGCATTTTCCCACCATTGTAACAAGTAAGATGGAAGTGAAGGGTACTAATGCATAAATAAAAGGCAGGGTCTCACCTGCCTGCAGGAACAATTGAAGAGTAGGAGCGAATGGTGTTTAAGCAAATGGTTGGATGATTATATAAATATGAGGGACATTGGGACCAAATCAGGCAACAGTGTTAGTTAGAATGAGTGCTCTTTACTTTTGTTCAAAGGATAATTGTTCATGATAAATCTAAGCCTTTTCTTTAATATGAAATATATTTCGTATCTGTCATTCATAAGAACGAAGCTCATGTTATGTAAATAGAAGAGAAATGATAGAGAAATATTTTGGCTCTAGCCTGATGGCATTTGTGGAAATAAAAGTGATTTATTGTGAGAAACCTAACCAAATAGCTTATTTCTCACTTTCTTCCCACTGTTAAGTCATTTGCATTTTATTGTTTAAAAAAAAAAAAGATTTGAAGGCCACAATTGTCTTTTTCCCTTGGGTCTTCTCATTTCTGCCATTGCATTCACACAGTAAATGTGTCTGCCTGAAGCATTTCTCCTTATTCTGTCCTTTCTAAACTAATTTCCAAAGACTAGGCTGGGAATTATTAGCAGATTCAGTGGAGACTCCAGCTTTCTCTGTATATATTTACTGTAGTCACTAATTTTGCTTGTCGTTCATGTTTTCAACAGGCTATTTTAAATATATAATAAATAGCAGTAATAATAAAGTTCCGCTGATAGTTCAGACTAAAGTTTCAAAAAATTTATTTTACTTTTTGTTTGAGCTCCACAAGTCTGTGAAAGTTAACATTTTTACAGCAAGCACTGTGGTTTAGATTGTGTTTCCAGTGACATAACTAGTTAAATGTAAACCAGATGTGCTTTGAAGTTTATTTCCAGGAATGTACAGTGAACTGTTTCAATTCCTGGTTCCATGACATTTGTAACATAAAAACATTGTATTTAAAGAAAAATTAAACCATTGATATTTGTAGCTGTCATTGTGTGTGTTTATAGTTTGGGAGTTCATAATTGCTTAATTTAGAATAGGGATTTCAAAATATATGATAATTGACATTTTGCTTTTTTTAGGAGCTTCTTACAAATGAAATTCATAGGTGAATTATATATAGTTTGTCCTCAGATTAGTTATCTGCTTCTTTTTTTGACTATCTGGTTCCCTCTTCACGTTGTGTTTTTACTAAAAGAATTGCAGTACTCTGGAATAGATGCTTTCATTTTAAATCTGTGCTATATTTACAAAACCCGCTCTTGTATTTTTCTTTTAAGAGGATTTCTTGATACAAGCAAAGTGATTAAAAACAAAAAAAGATGCATTCATATTTCCTCAATTTCTACTTCAAGAATTAAATTAGTACCTAGGTACTTCCTTAGTAATTTTGAAGTAGCCAAGAGGGTGTATACCTGTTTTCCACGTTGATTTTTAAATTTGTATTTCAAGTCCATAGACTTGCAAGTCAACAGTGAGCCCTGGCTTTTCAGGAGCAATTTAATTTATATTTGACTTGGGCATTCAAGAGCAAGCATTGCAGTCATTTAGTTATTTTTATGTTTTCCTCAACATACTATTTTATATTTAATTCAAAGAGGTGTTGGGACGCCTGGGTGGCTCAGTCGGTTGGGCGTCCGACTTCGGCTCAGGTCATGATCTCACGGTCGCGAGTTCAAGCCCCGCATCGGGCTCTGTGCTGACAGCTCAGAGCCTGGAGCCTGTTTCGGATTCTGTGTCTCCCTCTCTCTCTGCACCTCCCGTGCTCATGCTCTGTCTCTCTCTGTCTCAAAAATAAATAAAAACATTAAAAAAAAAAAAAAGAAAGAAAAAGGTGTTTAGGAAAAAAAAAAAAGTACCCTGGTGAGCTCAGAAATGCTTGTGGTCAACAACAACAAAAAATGCCTTGGGGTATGCTGACCTGTTTCACATAATTAACCAAGTACAAAAAAAAAAATCTGTATCCTTTCTTTAAATTGAATGGTTGAGTTTATACTGGGAGTCAGTTTTGGGTATTATTTCTAGTACTTGGACTGAAGCTTGTATTTATTTGTAATTAACTCCCGTTAAACTAATTTTATTGGCTTGACAATTGCTTTAGTTACCACTTGAGAACATGGGTGTGCTTGTTTACTTATGACAGTCAGTAAGGATTGTGTGGATTATACTGAGTTGATTAATGATTCAAAGCAGATTAATGACAGCAAAGGTGTGTTTTAAGCAAGTAAAAGTTCTCTTTTTTTATTTTACCAAAATCAGTTTTGTTTTGTTTTGGTTTTGATTTTTTTAAAGTCTATGCACCAAATGTGTAAATGTAAACAGGCTAAAGAGAGAGGCAGGTAGATGAAGACTGAAAGAGAATACTCTACTCAGTATTAAAGTTTCATCCCTCGTTTCCTGAGTTTTTTCCAGGAGTTTGGAATGAAAGGCAGCATTGTGATATATTGTCTCTAACACAGGCTTTTTTAATTCTTCTAAAACCTCCCAGAGCCACAAATGACAGAAACAGTCAACCTTTGTTTGTGCCCAGCATATTGTACCCAGGAATATGGTTGTTTTCCATCCATTCAGAATTGAGATTTCCCACAGGACAGTTCTGTCTTATTGTGGGGGAAATCAATCCCAATTTGTGCAAAGTGGTAGTGAAAGAGTGACAAGTAACGTACTAAATCCTTTCACAATACTGGGCTGATTCCTGTAGTCCTACTGAGCCCCTAGTCCTGTCTGCGTGTATCCATGCTATAAAATTCATGTCTCCGTTCCCCATTCACTTTATGCCTCCTAGATCCATATTAAAATTGCAACAGCCAAGTTTACCAGACATTCTGGCATAGCATGGCTTGTTGGAATAATATTTTCCAGAAACACATGGCAGTTCTAACAGAATCTTTTCCTCCTGGATTGTAGATATAAATGAATGTGAAAGCAACCCATGTGTCAATGGGGCCTGCAGGAACAACCTTGGATCTTTCAATTGTGAATGTTCTCCTGGCAGCAAACTCAGCTCAACAGGATTGATCTGTATTGGTAAGATTCATACACGGGGCTGGTGTTTCAGCTTCACTGCCAACATAAGTAGAGACCGCAGGCTTTACTGTGGATGAAAACGGAACGTGATTACAGGAAGCTAGTAATTAGGAGTTTCTTGAGTTGTTTGCTCTCATTATCAGGGTCGGAGTAAAACATGATAGCCTAAGCGGGCGGGCTTCTGAATTTTGTTAGCTTCCAAGAAGTGTTCCTGTCACATGAGTAGATACATTATGCTGTAGATCATGAGCATTTGCATACCACACACAGATTTATGTTTGCTACCCTAGAATGTCTTAGGAGCCGAGGCAATCAAATCCCTGCTGCATACTTTTTATAACACGATTCAGAACAATAATGTGATAGAATTTGGTCTCAGTTAATAGGACAAGAATTGGAGGCCTTTAAACAAATAGAGGGAATTTACTATTTTTTTCATTTCCCCCATCAATCGTAAATGTATAGGCCCAAGGAAGGAAAGATAACGTTTCCTGCTGTTGGAAATTTAAGGAGAAAGATGCTGAAACTTCCAAACTGGTATCTTTTTATAGGTCTCAAAACATTTAAGGTCAGTTTGTGATAATGATGGTAGGATATACTTAAAACAAGATAGTCTGATCTGTTATTGCAAGAAGCAATTCAGCACATGTAATAGGGAAAACTGTCTCACTGTCTGTGGCCCCGTCGGCCAGACATAGGACAGTTCACAGGGTTAGCTAGTATTCACTTTTAAAGTAAACTAAATATATATATTTCCAGATCGGAAGGTATTTTTGTTTTACACAGTGCCAAGTAATTTGTCAGTTTTTGTTATCTAGCCAGCATGAATTTTCAGTTGAATGTTTGTGAAAGACAATAGTATTTTCAGTATTATGTCTGATGCTTATACCATTGAGCTGGATGTTAGAATACCTGTTTGTTACATGAAGAAAAAAGACCTAGTTCAAAATTATCAATGAAAGCCTTCCCTTTGGAAACGCCAGCTCTTCAGCTCCCCGTGAGGTACAGCTGGTGAAATTTGAGCCTTGCTCGCTTTCCATATTAGGAAACAGACTGCCATCTGCCTGGGGCACTACTTTTTTTCTTATAGAATTCCTTTGGGGGAGGGGTGGAGTCGGATCCCGGAAAGGCAGAAATATTTTTGCTAGGCTACAGTTGCCAGCTGAAATGGAGTCATTTTATTGTGCAAAGGAAATGAAGTCTGCATTAATTAATGTCAATTAATTGTCAGTTAATGTGAATTAATTAATGTCGCAGAAAACTAAACCTGTATGCCACTTGGGCATCAAAAGTACCTTAGTTTTTGCTTCATCGTGAAGACTTCTCTTATTTTGGCCTTTTCCCTTTCTATTTATTAATGAAAAAGGAACAAAGACTTTTTACTCCCGAGTCATTATGTTGGACACTAAACACCACCGTATTTTTCTCAGCTGGTGTGTTGGGAGTTTTTACGGGACGTGATCAAACTTGAATATCCCAGCCTAGGGCTGCTCGCAAAGAAATTTACTTAATATTTTAAAATTTTAGACATAATTTTATCTGTTTTTTTTTTATTGAAAACAGAATTCTAGCTTTAAAATGGAAATAGGTTGTAAAACATACATAGAAAAAAATAGGAAAATTTGTAATAGGACAGACAGTGTCTCTAATCAGTGCTCAGTCTGCACACCGCTTTTTCATTACAGCCAAATGTCTCTATTTAGAACTGAATAAAAATTCCCTGATACGATTACTAATTTAAAATTAAGTTAGAGCATATAGAAACTGGTGAGATACTTAGAATGTTGAGAGATTTAGAGTATATTCTGCAGACTCCCTAAGTGTAAATTAATCATAAACTGTTCCGTAAACTGCTTGAAAAGACCATTCATTGTATTCTGGTTGAAAATGATTCAGTGTAATAGAACAATACATTTGATTAATCTTTCCTGGATGACACTGCTCAGCCATGGGATGACTCTTTGTGATCCAGACCAATTTCTCTCATCGTTGGCTTATGTCTGTGTGCTGTCCTCAGTGACATGGACATGACAATGACAAGAGCAGTGGTCTCCCTGGTAACAAGTGCTCCTTGCTTCTTTCTTATCTTGTTAGCAGTGCTCTTCTCTCACCCCTTCTCAAGAAGTTTTCGATTTTTGGCCTTCTCTTCTCCTTTCCCTTTTCTGACCCCTTTTTCTCAGTTCCCTGTGTCTTCTGTGTCCTCCTGGCCTCCAGCTTAAAGTGTCACCCTGGTCAGTCTTTGGACCTCCTGGCTTCTCTGTCTACACTCACACTTAAATGGCTTCTACATTGACCCTCACATGTTCGTCTCCTTCCTCAACCTCCCCACTAATTCCAGACTTATATTTCCAACTGTCTGCACGCTGTCTCCATTTGGATGTCCAATAGATGCTTCAAACTTAACATGGCCAAAACGTAATTTCTGTCTTTTGGCTTGGACCTGTGTCTCCCAGAATGACTTCTGTCTCGGCAAATGGCAGTTCCATTTTGCCAATCAGCAGCCCGCAAAACCTTGGAGTCATCTTTATGCCTTTCTTTGAAACACCCATTGAATCCATCAGCAAATCCTGTTGATTATATTTGACTTTTATCCATATTCCAACCTTTTCTCAGCACTACCTACCACCAGCAACCCACCCATCCAAGCCCATATTATTTCTCTTCTTGATTATTGCTGTAGCCTCTATCTTATCTTTGTCTTCTCATTATCTGCCACCCGACAGTCTTTCCTTAGAGTTGACATTGTAGGTCAGGTCTTCCCTCATGACCTTTGTTAATATAACAGTCTTCTTCCAACGTACACCCTCAAGACTGCTTATCCTGCTTTATTTTTTTCAGAGTTCTCACCCTGCCCCTAACCACACAACTACATAACTACATCTGATGTGTGTATGTCTATACACACACACAAAAACAATCAGAGCAAGAGATGCATCTGTATGTATGGATATGTGTATCAGTGGATTTTGTGACTTTTGAGTGCTGATACCATGCCAGCCAAAAGAAACATGGTGTTACAAAGTGAAGGCTCTGAAATCAGACTGTGTGCGACTTTGAGTTGTGATGTGGACACTGTACCACCCGGGTGACCTTGTGGTAAACTAGCTGACCTCTGCGGGCCTC
Organism: Lynx canadensis; assembly: GCF_007474595.2. Lineage (NCBI taxonomy): Eukaryota > Metazoa > Chordata > Mammalia > Carnivora > Felidae > Lynx > Lynx canadensis. The sequence goes on along the minus strand of NC_044303.2, from coordinate 105,878,953 downwards.
AGTTTTCTCCTCTGCAAATTGTAGCTACCTTAGAGGCTATTTTCACGTGTAAATAAATGAAGATGGGAAAAGCCCTATAAAAAGCCATTCATGTGAGACCTGATACAGTTTGATGAGAAAGTCTTTTTTCATTTGCACACAGTTTTCCACCCAAACTGAATCTTGCAACAAAGAAAGGCACCCCATCCCTTTTTGTGTTACTTACTTTGTTTTCACTTCTCGCCCTGAGGCCTTGGGCAACAGGGCACTTACTCCTACCTTGCTTGCGTTCAGTCGGGACTCAGAAACCACCCGGGCTTCCGAACCTGCAATTTTACTGTAATTCTCTTTCGCTGTTTCCCATTATGCTTTATTTTTATTGTTGTATTTAGCAGTAAAGCTTTACCCGTATTATTAAATGAATTTTAAGGTACATACCATGGGAATATACTTTTTTCTTTATTGTTTTCCGAGGCTGTGTGCCGCAGTAGGCTGTTAAGTTTCTGTCAGACTGTAGTACTCACCTGAGGAGTTTGTCAACTCCTCAGGCTCCTAGGCCGCACACCTGCAGACTTGTGAATCCACATTTGAACAAGAGCCTTGGCAGTGTCACACACCCTGAACTGAGAGCCACAGTGCTGTAAGGAAGGCTTCGTGTAGGATTTATTTTACCCAACTCCTATTTGCCCCGTCAACTTTGCTGGATTCCTTGTCACCATTACAAAATAAGCTATTCAGCAGTCACGTAAGGAAGATCCTCAGTTACATGTGATATGGAGACAGACTAAAAAGTAAGAGTAGTTACCGCTAGACGGTTGGGTACACGTCCTTTTTATATGGTCCCTTCTCTTTCTTCAGATAGTTGGCCATCAGCATGCATTCTTCTTTGAAGGAGAGTTAAAGCTACATATATGGTATGTCTAGGCAAATGCCTGAAAGAAAAATCCATCAGGTATTAGCCCTGATGAGTCTTAGTGGTAGTGTCCTGGGTGATGTTTCTTTTCTTCTTTATCTTGTAATTTTTTAATAAATTATTTATCAAATCATTATCTTCAGTTAGAGAAATACTGGTGTCTCTGATCTAGAACGTAAATTGTGTGTGGTTTGTTTGGTGGGGGATTACAAGAGAAGGAAATCATTTAAGGAATTTTATTTGGTAAAATCTTAAATATCAGAGCATTTATCATAAGAGATAAATCTTGTGAGTGTTTTTCACACAAGTAATGATCTTAGCGTGGTAATGCACTGTGTTTGTAAATACCAGCATAAAATCTTAGACAGCAGTGGCCGCTTGTGGAGTATCACTAGATTTCATTACAAAAATTATCATACCTTATGAGATGTACATGGTATAATACTGGGCTTACGTGTAATATAGTATATTTAAAATACATGTACACATAAATAGGTTCGAAACATACGCAGTGAAACGTTTTTAAAATAATGCTCTTGTTAAATACTGTAAAAATTGCCTATGTCGTATATAACTGAATTGCATTGTCTTCAGAGATGAGAGCTCCCCATTCCTTCCTGTTCCTTTTCAGACAGCCTGAAAGGGACGTGTTGGCTCAACATCCAAGACAACCGCTGTGAGGTGAACATTAATGGAGCCACTCTGAAATCTGAATGCTGTGCCACGCTCGGAGCTGCCTGGGGCAGCCCCTGTGAACGGTGTGAACTAGGTAGGGGGCCGTCCAGGGCTCCTTCTGGGCTTGTCACAGGAGCTTCTCCTTCACATAGCCAGACACCTGTCTCACTATGTATTTCCATAGTGAGGAAGACCGTAAGATCACGACCCTTTTCTGTTATATCTTTTCTGTTGAAATTCATTCACTTGTTGAAATAGGTACTTGGTTTATCCCTTGACTGTAAGCAGACCTTCTGAGCACCCTCGACAAGGAAGCTGGAATCTAGCTGCTCAGTCACTGTCAGTATCCGTCAGGATCCGTGTCTGCATGTGCCCAAGTAGAGGATGGCGTCTCTTTGCCTTACATCTTTTTACTTGTCTATTTGTAATTTAGCTGAGGATGTAAAAGCAAGACTGAACTGTAGGAAAACTGTCAGAATCTCAGTGTGGCTCAGCACTGATGGGAATTACCACCATGTCACGCACGCTACTGAATTGATCGGAGGGCATCTGGAGCCTTGGCCTCTAAAACCCCAGCTTCTGGTTTTTAGTCAGTTCAACTTAGATTCCGTTATACTGTTTCTTGAACTTAAAACACTTATGTTTCCTTTTGTAATGAGGTTCTGTTGTTCTCACAGATACAGCTTGCCCAAGAGGCTTTGCCAGGATTAAAGGTGTTTCTTGTGAAGGTGAGTGTATACTTGGACGATACTGTAAGTGTTTAGAGCAGTATGTCACGTTGACGTTCACTTCAGAGATTTATCATTCTTAAAAACCTCAGTACAATAAAAACAATGAATCAACAAATGCTTTGTAATAATACTCTTGGAAAACAGCTTAAAGTTCCCCCATTTCTCCTCTTTTATGCTGGTGGGTAAATTTTCATGGGGACACCGTTAGGTGTCAAGGCACAAAACAGCTGGGAAGGGAGTGTGTCTGGGCTGTTTTATGGATGGGCAAGGCCTTGGTCATTTTCACAGCTGGTGCCTAGGAAACCCAGTGGTTGCACTGTGAAATATTTCTGTTCAGGCCAAGTAATAATCCACATTGTGTTGCAGATTGAATCTGCTATATGGGAAGACTACACCTGCTTTTTCTATTTCTAACATCTTTTATCCCTCTGCTTGCTTCATTTCCCTGCAGACGTTAACGAGTGTGAGGTATTTCCTGGCGTTTGTCCAAATGGACGCTGTGTCAATAGCAAAGGATCTTTTCATTGTGAGTGCCCTGAAGGCCTTACGTTGGATGGAACTGGCCGTGTGTGTCTGGGTAAGACTCACATCCTCATGGATTTGATGCATGAAACCAGCGATGAATTTTTCTTATTTCTTGGGCATTGACCAATTCAAAACCATTGGGTCTATAGCTGGAAACAGGCCTTAAGTGAGATATTTGGAAGGAAAATCACTAGACGTTATTTTTAAAGTGACTGTATTTAAGTGACATGGTTCCTGTATAATACAGAAAGTTGGTACTGCTCAACAATTATCTCAAAAGTCAGTTTCTTTAATCAGGTATTTCAGGCAGGGTCAGTGTTTCACATTGGCCAATGGAGTAAGAAAACTATCTATGTTTTGAACATACAAGAAAAATTGAAGACTAGTGTTTGGAGTCAACGTTTATCAGGTCATTGAAGTTACACTCTTAGAGAAGACAGTGAGGAAGTCCTGGGTAAGGTTATTGTTTCTTTTTAAAAACATTGCCAGATAGGGCACCTGGGTGGTACCGTTGGTTGAGCAACTGACCCTTGATCTTGGCTCAGCTCATAATCTTACGGTTTGTGAGTTCCTCCCACGTCGGGCTCTGCAGGGACTCTGGGAGCATGCTTGGGATTCTCTCTTCCTGTCTCTCTGCCGCTCCCCCACTTATGCTCGCTCTCTCTCTCTCTCTCTCTCTCAAAATAAATCAACTTAATCAAAAAAAATTGCCTGATCCTAGTCCTTCCTTTACCACCTGAGAATTTAAATTTTCCTAATGCTTTATTTTCTAAAAATCTAAAATGAGGAAGCTCTTTCTTTCAACATCATTAGTACAGAAATACGTAATTGACCTTATCATTATCAATGTCATTTTGCCTGAATCAGAGTTTGATTAATGAAAAAGAAACTTTTCTTAATCCTGTATTGTATCTAAGCAGTTTTTTATTTAATTATGGGATTCCCCAACATGCTATAGAACAGTAAGTTTTTATTTTCTAAAATAACTTTTTATTCATAGGCTTATAGGTTTATATAAGCTTATATAGGTTTATAGGTTTTTATTTATAGGTTTATATTTGTAATTTAAGCTTGTACACAATGCATGAGCATTGATAGTGTTATAGTCAGATATCTTTAAGGTATTTATTTTTATTTATTTTATTTTTTTAATTTTAGAGAACAAGCAAGTGGGGGAGGGCAAAGGGGGAGAAAGAGAGAGAGAGAGAGAAAGGAACAGAGAATCTTAAGCAGGCTCCACATTTAGTGCGGAACCAACGTGGGGCTTGATCTCATGACCTTGGAATCATGACCTGAGCTGAAATCAAGAGGAGGAAGCTCAACTGACTGAGCCACCCAGGTGCCCCTAAGGTATTTAAATGTATCGGTGATTTTTTAAATTAGTAGTAAAAACTGTTTGCAACATCATACAGATTAGTTATTATAATTGACACAGATTTCATTTTAAGTTAATTTTAATAGTATATTTAAATTAGGCTACAAAGTATGACTATAAAATCATACGGAACTGGTTAGAAATGATAATATCCAAAGTCCAATAATAAAGGAAAATTCTTTTCAGATTTTTATTGTTAAATTATCTAAGAAAGTATCTTTTGAAGATGCCAAATAACAGTGTCAGTATTGGTCGAATTACTAATATATCAAATTGCTTTCAGTAACCAAAGAATTCTATACCTGAAGAGATACATTAGTAATTGTAAACTATCACTCAACAAAGTATGTTCCCAATAATATTATTCAAAATCAAACCTTTTATAATATTCTAAAAGGATGCATTGAAGTCTTCATTCTCGCACTTGGGTTAAATGTTTTTGGCACTACTTGAACTATTCTACAAAAATGCACTGTGGCTCCGGACATGAGGAAGTTTCAAGAAGAGACTAACATTTGAAAATGTAAAATATCCTGAGAACGAAAGTAGAGGAAAACCACTTTGATAGAAACTGATCTAAATCAGGGTTCCAAATTTGAATACTTTCAGGCGCTAGGTGGGTAACTTCAATGAGTGAGGTGATAATAGGAGTCTTGAGGACCGCTGCAAACTCTAGATAGAGAGCATATACTATCCCAAAGTTTCCAAATGCATATTCTAATTTCTCTGCCAGTCAGTAAAAACATTCCCAGGCCAGATGTGGCCAATGTACAGTGTTTTGATTCCTGAGGCAGATATTGATATGGATCTGTGTAGCAAAGACACGGGATTACTCTGCCAGCCTCTCATAACTTTTCACATATTAAGTTCAAATGCTTTTTATTTATTTTATTTTTTTTTTTTTAGCTAATCTTGCTTCTTGAGCAAATTACTTCAATGACCTCAGAAACAGTTTGACTCAGTCCATAGTTCTCAGGGTACCTAAATAAAACTTACATATCGTGTTAAGATCCTTACTGCCCTGGCAACAGTATTAGATGGGGTTGGCTACGACTGAGAACAGCGCCTGGATGCCTGGAGGTCATGAGACTCTATGGATTACTGTTGTACCTCACACTACCAGAGATCATGGCTTTGGAATTGGTGTTGGTGCGGATATAGAAGTCAGAATCCCCTATTCTGAATTCCTCTAGTCAGTCTACCAAGTCAAAATGAAAATTTACCACAGTGATTTATTTCTTTAAAAATAGGACTTTGTAATTACCATCCTTGGAAATGTTTGTAACTATAAGCTAAAGGAGGTTGCTAAACCTTTGCTTGAGCACTTGAAAGACCCAGTATTGACAGGAACTAAAATAGTAAACATATTTATTTCTTTATATTTATATTTCCATTAGGGATCTCTTATTCTCTGTTAAACAGTTGTGAGGTTTAGGAAAGGATTTAATACCTTGAAATGCCAATATCAAATAAAACATACTATGTGATTAAGGAAAACCTTTTTGATCTCATTATCCATATTTAGCCAAGTATTCATTATCCATATAGCCAAATGTTTGACTGTAGTTTGACCAACAACTCTGTTGACTAATAGATAAATGTGTGATTTACACACCATGCTAATTTATCTTATCTTGTGACTCTTGGTTGATCTAAGGTCCTGGTATGTTTCAAGATTAAAGGGAAAATTTGACATTTAAGCAAATAATTTAGCCCCTTACTAGGGCAGATTTACATAATGCAGGACAAAAACCATGATACAAAAGGTAAATTTGACCAGGAAAAAAAAAAGTAACTTGAAATGCAAAAATATTTTTTTTTCCTTTGTAAAGCTGTTATAGTACTTGTCCCAATTTGGCACATAGATAACGGTTGATCATTTATTGTTTCTGATTAGGACATGACAGCTGGTCACAAGCCACTGTAAGCAATTTAGTGAACAAGAAGAATCTGTCATTCAAATTATCTTATTCTTTCTCAAATGAGCAATACAAAAAAGGGATCATGGGTGATGATATGAAGGAGTCATGTCACAAGGGAACCTTTCCTTCCTGAAAAACCCACCTTTGTTCTCTTTAAATGACTATGCATTACAAAATCCATTCCAGGAGGTCAGGGACCCTGTCTCTCATCCATGATTGTATCTCCAGAGCTTGGCATCATGCCAGGTGCCAAGCAAAAACTCAGTTTATGAACCATCGATGAATGTGACACCTTAGTCTCAAACTGTGATTTCATTTGCCATGTAGACATCCGCATGGAGCAGTGTTACTTGAAGTGGGATGAAGATGAGTGTGTCCATCCTGTTCCTGGAAAGTTCCGCATGGATGCCTGCTGCTGTGCAGTTGGCGCAGCTTGGGGCACCGAGTGTGAGGAATGCCCCAAACCTGGCACCAAGGAGTATGAGACCCTGTGCCCCCGGGGGCCCGGCTTTGCCAACAGAGGGGACGTTCTTACGGGGCGGCCATTTTACAAAGGTAACCGTCAGGGTCACGTTGATCTTCCTACACTTGAAGCTCACATCCCGCATGCTCTCAGAATTGGTTTTGCTTTAAGCATATGATTTGCCACTTCCATTTTCTTTGTTAAACGTGATCTGTGGCCTGCCTTATGGCCCCAGAATATAAATCACCTATATAGGCTGGTATTGAAGTAAAGATGTAAAACATGCCACTAATCTCACATTTCCTACATCTTTGCACACGCACCTCTGCTGTCCTTAGCACAGCCTGACTAGATGGGGCCCTGGTGTAGTGAAATGTTCCCTAAACCCCCTTAACCTTACCAGACAATTGGTCAGAAAGGAAGAGGTCAGAACTCTTCAAATGCAGAATCTTTTTCACTTTTGAAACGTTCTGTGTGGCATCCACGTGATCGCCAAAAATTTTGAGCCCCCTTTTTTTAGTTGGGTACGTTACTTTCCATTGTGATAGATGTTCAGCTTTAACTGGTGAACCCATTCTTTTAGTATCAGCCGGCTCAACATTCCTGCTTTGTCCCGCTTTTAGATATCAATGAATGCAAAGCTTTTCCTGGGATGTGCACCTATGGAAAGTGCAGAAATACCATTGGGAGTTTCAAGTGCCGTTGTAACAGTGGCTTTGCTCTGGACGTGGAGGAAAGAAACTGCACAGGTGAGTCTGCTCTTGTGTTGTATTTGGCAAACACTTGCTCTCTTTCTTTTGCTCGGTTGGAAAGTCCTGCCTTCAAAAGTCCATGTTGTGTTTTTTGTTTTTTTCCCTCTGCTCTTAAATCACTTCTCCAAACAAGGTCTTGTAAGAGCTACACAGTAAGTAGCATGAAAACGCTATTTTGTCTTACCTCAAGAAAAACATAAAAATTTGATTGTCAGAATAATGAAGACTGAAGACTGTAGCAATCAACAATTATATAAATGATATGTACTATCTATTTAAAAATGTTAACGTTTTGAATAGAGCTGTTGTAACTTATTTTCCTCATCTTTAAAGAGTTTTCTTAGTAATTACTATCCAGTTGCCATCCATATCCCTATTGATATCTGCTCCCTTTAGTTTGAAAAGATGAGAAAATCCAAATTTTTCTATCACATTAAATAAATTATTCCGAACTCTTGAAATAGACGTCCAAAATCTTATTTTCAAAAGCCTCTTTATTCATATTCTCCTGGGAATGTTTCCTTCTCTGCTGTCCTCACCCTTGTCGCTGCTTCATGATCTCCACTGAAACGTGCTTGTGACTCCTTCCTCACTTCGTGTTGCACAAGGTACTGGAGTCCCTAAGTCCCCACCCCACCTAGACCACCCTGGCGCATTTCCCAACTGTCTGCCTCCCCTGCTGCCCAGCTCCTCGCCCGCACATGGTTTTCCTGCTTGGTGCTCAGGTGGCTGGTCTGTGGAGACCTGCCTGTACCTCACGCATCTGCCTTCAACAGGTCTCAGTGACACTGTTCACCTCTCATGCCTCTGAGTCTCTGCTCTACTTCTTTTTTTTAAGTTTATTTATTTATTTTTGAGAGGGAAAGAGAGAGAGAGAAAGGTAGAGAGGAAGGGGAAGAAAGAGAAGGAGAGAGAGAATCCCAAGCTGGCTTTGTGCTGTCAGCACAGAGCCTGACGTGGGGCTGGATCCCACCACCTTGAGGTCATGACCTGAGCTGAAATTAAGAGTCGGATGCTTCACCGACCAGCCCTTCTCTGCTCCACTTCTGAACCTCTTCTGGTCCACACACTCTCTCAGATGCCTGCTCACTGCCTTTCTTCTCCCTGGACATCCACTCCTGTGGCCACAACCCTTCCTGCAGGCACCTCTCTGTGGAAGTGACATTGCCTCTTCCACAGTTTTCCACTCCTCCCTGTTCCTTCCCCTCCGCTGCTCCTGCTCCAGCCCTGGTCAGCAGGCTCCCCCCTCTCTCTGCAGGGAATTGCCCCCTTTCCTTTTGCTTTCCCTGGACCTGAGAACAATCACGCCATTTCCCCTGCCATCTTTTCTCTCATGCTGCCACCCTGTGTCCCAGCGTTTATCTCTCACATCTCTCTCCCGAAGATCCCATGTAATTTTGACTTTTGCTGTCCCTCATTCAGGCACATGTACGTTCTCTCACGAAACACCTTCGTGGAGTTGAAAAAATCTCTTTCTGTTGGTGCATATTCTCCATGACTTCTCTGCTTGGCCGCATCCCTTCCTTGATTTTCTTCTGTCTTGGTCTCTATGGTACCTCCCCGTCTTGATCATCCTCCTGTGCCTGTGATGATTCTCCTTGCCTTTGCCGATTTCTAGAGTCCTCTGCCTCTCACAGCTGCACGTGCACCATGCCTGTGCAGACGGGCTCTGCCGAGCTGACTCCACCGTGTGAGCACTGTCCTCTGTGCTGGCTGAGTGCCATGCCACACGTATACCTGCCGTCCTGCAGCCCCTCTTCAGCCCCCTTTTGTCCCTCCCCCACCCCCCCCGGGGCTTCCTCGCATGTGGCAATAGCATCACTTCACTCAGAATGGGGGCCTCAGACTTAATTTTGACCTCTCCCTATGTTGGGCAAGGGAAGAAGTTACATGTAATCTTCCATCACAGGAGTTGCTTCAAGACTTTCTACAAGACTATTGCAGGCGCAGGCCCAGCTCTCGGGAAACCGAGCAGAGATTCATGTGCAGGAAGTTCACTAGGGATTGCTCTTGGGCTCAGCATCTAGGGGAGGGAGGGGAAGAACGCAGGAGTGAGAAGCAGGGGCTGCTGGGCGGCCATCAGGCCCCGCGTGGTCCTCTGCCCATCCCACAGGAAGCGCTGTACCTAGGCTGGCCCATCAGAACTGTCGTGGGTTAGGGCAGAGGGGCTAGGCGTTTATGGACCTGCGTGGTCAGTCTTTGGATACATCTGCCCAGAGAAAAGGGTGTGACTGCAAGGAAGGGTCCTCTTAGCTAAGGCATTTCCTAAAGATAGTTTACATCTCAGGACTTTGTGCCCCCTGCACCCCCAGGAGTAAAAGGGAAAAGGCGAATAGTAAGTCCTTCCTTCCTGAAGGGGGAACCGGGCAACACCTGGCAGTATTCACTGCATCGCAGATTTTTCCATCGTCTTCCATCCCATTGATTGCCCAGTCTGATCTTTCATGTTCAACAATGACCATGTGTTACTCGCCACAAAGCAACTTTCAGCGACTCCCATGATCTGAAACCTGGTTAAAGACCGTGTTTTTCCCGTTCTGACTCCCCTTCTTCTTTCTGGTGTGACATTAGCCCAGTCTTACTGAAACTCACCTTCTTTAACTGTGTGAGAAACGGGTTTGTTGGTCACACTTCAGTGTGGTGGTGTATAATGTGAAGGGACAGTGGGACATTGTTGGTTGCCATTCTTCACGGCATATAAAGCCCATCTTCTTGGGGCACCTGGGTGGCTCAGTTGGTTGAGCATCTGACTTCAGCCCAGGTCATGATCCTGCGGTTCATGGGTTCGAACCTGATGTCGGGCTCTGTGCTGATGGATCAGAGCCTGGAGCCTGCTTCACATTCTGTGTCTCCCTCTCTCTCTGCCCCTCCCCAACTCTGTCTCTCTGTCTCCCAAAAAAAAACATTTAAAAAAATTTTTTTAAGCCCATCTTCTTTTGGCATCCTCAGTAATCACACCTGTCCTCCCTGTCCTTGCGTTAATTTTTAACCTCTATGATCCCGCCACTCTGAAATGCATTATTTTTCTTCACCGGTGCACTTTATCTCTTTTCTTTCCATTGATGCCACTTCTTTAACGTTAGAATTTCTATACAAGCTTCAAGGATGAGAATTTCTATACAAGCCTCAAAGCCACCTCCCCCAAAATACCAATTTTTAGCAGAGAATGTAGATACAGTGCTCTGTATAATTCTTATGAGACAGGCCCTGTTCTCAGCACTTGGCAAATAGTGATTCACTTAATCCTCCCAGGTGGGTTGTGCTCTACTCCCCATTTTACAGCGATGGTGATTGAGGCACAGAGAAATGAAATGATTTTCCCAAGCCTCTTCATCTGGTAGGTGATAAAACTAGCACTGGTACCTAGGTATCTGGTTCTGGAGTCCACACTCTACACCACTGTCCAGCTCTTATCACATCACAGCTGCCAAAACATGCCCCTCCTCTGCCGACCAGTTTATTCCATGTTCTTCATGTGGTTCTAGCTATCAGTGTCTAGATCCTGATAGATTGTAAGAGAATTAAGATGCACATCGTTAACTGTCTAATTGAATCACTGAATTTTGTGAAGAATTTTGTTTGAGGAGCATCTGGGTGGCTCAGTTAGGCTTCTGACTCCTTGATTTCGGCTCAGGTCATGATCTCACTGTTCCCGAGTTGGAGCCCCACATAGGGCTCTGCGCTGAACCTCCTTCTCTTTCTGCCCCTCCCCTGCTTTCGTTCTGTCCCTCTCTCTCTCTCTCTCAAAATAAAACTTAAAAAAAGAAGAATTTTGTTTACAAGGAAGTACTTATATATTTTTTTCAGTATTGCCTGCAATTAGGGAAATAGAGAAAGCCCCAGTGCCGAGAGAAAGCATCTGACTTTCTGAGACTGAGACACCCCCGAGAGAGCATGTACAAGTTATCACTGGTAAATCTTGTGATAGAAAAGCTTCAGAATTAAAATTCCTCCAAGTAGATGCCAGCAAAAGCATTTTTTCCTAAAAACATACTTGTGACCAAAAAATTTTTAAGTACGTCATGTTTTCTCAATTATATTTTATAGACATGACTTCTCTATTAAAAAATGTCAGTGATAGGCATGGGATATTTCTCAGAAAATCTTTTTGATCATGTAAACACCGCTGTTGAAGATTCTTATTTACTGTAGTATGTAAAGAGCAACAAACACAAATATATTTTATTTTTATTTTGAAAAGCGTATCACTTGCCTCTTCACATCTGAATGTGACCAAAAAAACATATGCTGGGGCATAGTTCACGGCCCTGCCATGTGTATGCGCTCTCTGGCTCAAGGTTCGTTGGCCGCGTCTGCCTCGGAGGCCGGCTGGGTGCTCTGTGGTCGCCCAGCCACCCCTGCTCACAGGCAGCAGCCCCAACATACTCCCACCGCAGTGGGCGAGGGCTAGTGTCTCAGAACCGTCACACTGTCACTTGGCTCCCGGGACTTCAGTCCAGGTGCCCACTGCTTCCTCACGTGCCGCCTGCCTTCTCTGGCTCATACTGCTCGTACTGTTAACCTCATCCAAGCCACAAAGAGAAATCCGCAATTCCAGAGTTCTCGCAGGCAAAGAGGCACCACCTGCCTGTTGGCTGTGACAGTTTTGACAGTTGGGGAAAGGAATGTGCCTAAGACCCTGTTGGCTGCTAGCCGACCTCCTGCAAACATACCCGCGTACTGCCGGCCCCTGACTTCTCCAGCCTCTCCAGTGGGCCACACCTTCCCTGGGAAGGCTGCACCTGTCTCCCTGTTCTTGAATACCTGCTCATCTCCTGCAATTATTTTTTAATTTCTTTTAACCCCTGTGCATTAGACATTGATGAGTGCAGGATTTCTCCCGACCTCTGTGGAAGTGGAATCTGTGTCAACACGCCTGGCAGCTTTGAGTGTGAGTGTTTCGAAGGCTACGAAAGTGGGTTCATGATGATGAAGAACTGCATGGGTAAGTGTGCCTAAGTTCTTCGCCCTGCAGCATTGAAACCAGATAGCTCGACCTTGGCTGGGCTCAGAGCTGCTAACAGCGCGCTTGGCAAGGGGCTGTGGTGAGAGAGAGAACAGATTTAAATGTCAGACAGGAAATCTGCTGCTAGATAACTCTTGGGGAGCCCCAACCTCTTGGCGCCTTAGCGGCAGTGAGACTGGGTTCTGTTTATTCATAGAATCTAAAACCAACACAGACTAACTGCTCACAAGGGATTCATTTAACACACATGACGCTGTGTGGTGACCCCAGGTTTATATTCAGCCATGCAAATCCCGTGTTATTTTCTTTATTTGTGTGTTATTACAAACTCCCTTGGTACTGCCTACCTTTTGGCCCGCTGTTTAATATTGCGTGACTCACGGGACTCCCCCACACGGGACGCAGAAGATGATCAGCCTATGATTTTTCTTTTAGTTTTATTACTGATAATGGATGGCGACGTACGGTATCTGGAGTTTAGGGTGATATGAAACAAATTGTTTATCTTTTATGAGCATGCTTGCTTCATACAAGTAAGTTTGTTGATAACTCGCTCTTTAAGAATAAAACTTAACCATTTACTTACTGGTAGTAGAAAAAGTGAGGGGAGCATTACCGCATCTCCTCTTAAAGCCGTGTCTTGTTACATTTGAGTCACACTTAACTCGAATAATAATTCTTTTTCTCCCATGCTGTGTGCGCGACTATTTTTCCCTCAGAGTTCTTTAATGGATCTCACGTTTTTACCTTTCAGACATTGACGAATGTGAACGTAACCCTCTCCTTTGTAGGGGTGGCACCTGTGTGAACACGGAGGGCAGCTTTCAGTGTGACTGCCCACTGGGACACGAGCTGTCACCGTCACGTGAGGATTGTGTGGGTGAGTCTGTCTCCACAAGCACATAAGCCAACCCAGCTCACTTGGTACTAAGATAGTAAAGATCAGGGGTCAAGTCTAACGCGTTGTCTGCGGCACGTGAAATCTTAGCTGGTTAAAAGTTGAAACTTCAGAGCCCCTCCATTGTATCTTTAGAGAGCGCCTCAGTGACACAAAGAGGCCAGCGTTGTCCTGGTTACCCCCGTTTTCATTATAAGTGCACTTGAAAGTATCTTGCGCGAAGGACCCCGTGGAAGGCCACGTGATTGCCTCCTCCAGGGAGGACAAAATAGCAAAGCGGTTGTCGGAAGGGCCTCTCCCTGGTTGTTCACCTGTGCATCCACCTGTCGTCCAGTCAGCAGAGTCCGCCCCCCATGTCTGTCGTCATGGCGTCTGCTCCTGTGTGTGTGTGAACACAAGAGCTCTCTCCTCCCCGTCTTCTCACAGAAAGCTGAGGGGCAGGAGTGATGTGAGAATGCCAGTGGCTGGTCTTGGAGCTTTACAGCCTACTGCTTTTTTTGAGTATACAGAGGCCTCTGGGCTTACCGGGCTATAGATACTGGCTTTAAAACCTTCATGTAGCCAGGAAGCATTTTCTTCACCAAAAATCTTTCTTGCAAGTATAAGCAAATAAAATGGTTTGAAACAGACCAGACTGCACAGCCCCATTTCAAAACGTAATTTGAGCACATCTTTCCTCTACACATTTATTTATTCATAAATCATATATGTATCGCTTTGCTAACATATTAGGTGAATCTTAAATCATACACTAAACAGACATTTTTATAGGTGAATGTAAAAAGTTTAAAAAAAATTTTTTTTAATGTTTATTTATTTTTGAGAGAGACATAGAATGTGAGTGGGTTAGGGGCAGAGAGACAGGGAGACACAGAATCCAAAGCGGGCTCCAGGCCCTTAGCTGTCGGCACGGAGCCCGATGCGGGGCTGGAACTCACAGTGTGAGATCATGACCCGAGCTGAAGTCGGACACTTAACTGACTAAGCCACCCAGGAGCCCCAGGAATTTAAAAAGTTTTAAATATTTTTATTTCATTTTAATGGTGGTACTAAAATTTTTTAAAACATGATTACGGGAATATTTGTTCATCATTGTGATGCAGTGAATCAGAGATCTGTTTCTGTGTTCAGTTTATTTTGTTAGTTTTTGTGGATCCTATAGCTGGAAAAAGTACCCCTCAAGGGAATATTGTATAATATAAGATGCATATTTTTGCACACTTAATAAAACATGCATTTAATGATCATAGATTTAAATCCATATGTCACATAGTCTTCTTGGTGATTTTGAGGATTTGGAATGAAGGTCTTGTTTTACCTCATTGTATTGTCATTATTTTTACCTTATATTGTGTGTCACAAGCAGTTTGTATGAGGAAATCTTCCATTCTATCATTTTTCTTGCTGTTCTCTTACAACTGCATTAATAGTAATACTTTATTCCACAGACGTTTGCAGAAGTTTTTATTAGGCGCCTGTGTTTCCTATAAGGGTTAGTTTATTTTAAAGTAGGTGATACAGATCCACCTGTGAAGGCACACTAAACACACAAACTAGTGAGGGCCCTGGTATCAGCCTCTGTGACTTGTGGGATCAGCCATCTTCCCTCGGGATACTTGACGTCATTGAGGCTCCTCTTGGCCATCTAATAAAGAGCAGGTGAGCATGCCAGTGTAAATTCGTATATTAAATATTAGTAACTTTTATGTCTGGCATGTGCTAAATGTACATGGTCCAACATTCACTATCCACATGTGACCACTTAAATTTAATTAAAATTTGGTAACATGAAAAATTCAATTCCTGGTGCACCCGGCTGGCTCAATCAGTTTTGATCTTGGGGTCGTGAGTTCAAGCCCCACAGGGGGCGAAGAGCTTACTTTTAAAAAATTAAATTAAAATTAAATTGAAAAAATGAATTTCATTCATTCTGTTCATGTTTGAAATGCTCTGTAGCAGATACATATTGGGATAGCAGAGATACAGAGTTTTACTTACAGTACAGTTTTAGATAGAAATAATAGAAACGTAGATTCCAGCATCTTCTTTGAACACCCCAGGAAATCATCTTACTTCCCCCTGAAGAACACAAACCCCATGGGGTGCCTGGGTGGTTCATTCGGTTGGGCGTTTGACTTCGGCTCAGGTCATGATCTCGCAGTTTGTGAGTTCGAGCCCTGCGTCAGGCTCTGTGCTGACAGCTCAGAGCCTGGAGCCTGCTTCAGATCCTCTGCCTCCTCTCTCTGCCCTTCCCCCACTCATTCTCCCTCTCTCTCTCTCTGTCTCTCTCTCTACCTCTCTCTCTCTCTCTTTTTCTCTCCCTCTCTCAAAAATAAATAAACATTGGAGCACCTGGGTGCCTCACCCGGTTGAGCATCTGACTTTGGCACAGATCAAAATTTCACAGCTGATGGGTTCGAGCCCAGCCTCGGGCTCTGGGCTGACAGCTCAGAGCCTGGAGCCTGCTTCAGATTCTGTGTCCTTCTCTTGCTCTGCCCCTCCCCCGCTCACACAGACTCTCTCTCTCTCTCTCCCTCTCTCTCTCTCTCTCTCTCTCTCTCAAGAATAAACATTAAGAAAAATTAAAAAAATAAATAAACATTAAAAAATTTTTAAATAAAAATTACAACAACAAAAAAAGAACACACACCCCTTTGGAGACCGATGCTTCCATGCAACATTTCTTGATACTTTTAAGTGATGTGGTTATTGCAAAAACATTAATTCTGTGTATCTTTTTACAGATATAAATGAATGTTCCCTGAGTGACAATCTCTGTAGAAATGGAAAGTGTGTGAACATGATTGGAACCTATCAGTGTTCCTGTAACCCCGGATACCAGGCCACACCAGACCGACAGGGCTGTACAGGTGCGGGTCAGCCAAGTGGGTCTGGAACTTGTATTTTCCAAATCAGCCTAGGACACCTTCTGGCACTGAATATATTGTAATGAAGCCAGTGGAAGTTCTATGTCCTAAACGTGAATCTAAGCATGGGGACCGGTCTGTAAGATGCCATTGTCTTTATGGCTTTGCAGAGGAATCCCTAGTTTTATCACAGAAAACGCCGTAAATTCCATAGCTACAATACTTCTGAGTTCTTTAATCTTAGGCTACTGGGGCTAAAGGCCAAATGGAATGATGTCCAAAAGGAAGTAGAAAGAGCTAAGAAAGACCAATGGTAAAACAATAAACCCAACACAGTAATGGGGAGAAAATTCCAAAGCCATTTAAGCGTTATCTGTTTAAAGAAAAGAAGAAAAATTCCCTTTTTTTTCTTTCTTTTTGTTTTTTTGTTTAAGGAAGTAGACTTGACAGAGTAATGTGGTTGCAATGTTATTTTCACAGATATTGACGAATGTATGATCATGAATGGAGGCTGTGACACCCGGTGCACTAATTCAGAAGGCAGCTATGAGTGCAGCTGCAGCGAGGGGTATGCCCTGATGCCAGATGGGAGGTCCTGCGCAGGTACAGAAAGGAAAATATGGAGGCTTTGTACAGCTCATTGATTTTATCTTACAAATCTCACTCCAGGCACTCTGACTGGATCTGGATGGGGAAAAAAATATATACGCGAGCTTAATAAAAGTCTTTCTTGTTTTTATTTAATGCCAATTTTCTGTCATCAGATATTGACGAATGTGAAAATAATCCTGATATCTGTGATGGGGGGCAGTGTACCAACATTCCTGGAGAGTATCGCTGTCTCTGCTATGATGGCTTCATGGCTTCAATGGACATGAAAACATGCATTGGTGGGTACCATAAAAATGGGATAAATCCCATGCACACATTTGCATGCACACACGTGCACATTTGTGCACACACAAACATGTGAGGGAACAGTTTTTTCAGTTATTTTAAAATTCAAGCCACCATATTTACAAGATGCGAAAGCTGAAATGGAAGAATTATTTGGAAATAATTTTAGAAAATAATACTGTGTCTTGCACATAGATTACATTTTAGCTTTTATCTCTTTATTTCAATATTACACTCTTCAGTATAAAAGAGAGCTTTTGAATTCCTCGGATGAACAAATACTAACCGAAGTACTGAAAATACGTTTTCTAGATGTGAATGAGTGTGAGTTGAACTCAAACATCTGCATGTTTGGGGAGTGTGAGAACACCAAGGGATCCTTCATTTGCCACTGTCAGCTGGGTTATTCCGTGAAGAAGGGGACCACAGGATGCACAGGTAGGTCTCAAACTTATACCCTCTTGTGCTCTGGCTCCTCCTGTTTGAGAGGCCAACTTGACCATCATTTGTCCCTTTGCCTCTGTTGGACCATGACGGCACCAGGTCATGACTGGGTCGTGAGCACCTGCCCCAGGGCATGTGTGATGATGGGTTTGTGTCCTCTCTGGTCACACACGAAGTGGGGGTGTGGGCCTGCATTCTAGTCCCGAGCATCGCCCACATGGCTGTTTGCTCTTGCAGCATCATTCAGTTTCGTAGGAGGAGTGTGGCCCAGACACTTGTCAGGACATAGCACCACGGACCATCCCAGTCGCTTGTTTTTGCAATTCTTCTAACTGGACAAAAATTCATGTGGATTTCTGGTTACACCCTTCTCCTTCCTTCCTTCTGCACCATCCTTTCCTCTCTTTTTACCTCTTCTCTTTCTGTTTGCTTTTGCCCTCTCTTCCCTTAGCCCCAGTTGACTTTCCCTCTTCTCTTTTCACTTTCTGTCTTTGCTCACCTCATGCACTTTATCTCTTGCTTCCTTTCTCTGTTAAATATGTTTTGGCCTTCTGCATAAAATGGGCGAGGAAGTCCCAAGTCAGTGCTTTGGACTAGGCCTTCCTCATTGTTCAGTTTAAGACCCTCGTCAGGCATTTTGCTCAAGGCAGGTGGTGGGTGGCTTGGACTGCAGCCTGGCTCTTAAGCTGACACCTCCAGGAACAGGTGAGCGAGGAAGACGGGGTGCTCTGGGTGTTCAGTGCTATGAAGGTCGATGCAAAGCCAATAGTTCTGTGTGTGTGTGTGTGTGTGTGTGTGTGTGTGTGTGTGTATTTACATGTGTGATTTCAGCATCTACAACATGTAATCATTGAGCTGGATAGAAAAGATTATTATTTCTATTCTAGAAAGCTCTGAAGAACCAAAGCTACAGAGTTTATACACACAAATGTGTGTGTACACATGCATAATATGTAGACATTTATTTGTATGTATACATGTGTATGTGTGTGTATATACATACTATTTATTTTCCGGATGGAATCTCCAGTGAATATTTTCACATATTTGCAAATAAATAGATGAATACACACTAAAATGATAATTTTCAAAAACTCTATACTACAGTGTATTGATTCTAAAAATGACAGGAATGCACTATTATTTTAAAAGTCAGGCTTCTTTTAATCTTTATGAAACACATGTAACAAATATGAATAGGAAACAGTAGGAGAGTCTCACTTTGGAAATACGATTTCTCCTGACATCTGTAACCATGCCTTCTGCATGGACTTTTGTCTGGGCCCAGGCAGCGACGTGGAGAGGGCCTGACACACATATCTGCCTGGGGGCAGTATCCCTGTCTTACCAGAAAATGGCTCCAGGAAAAGACCTCTTTGACTTGCACCATGAACTTCCGAATCTTGTTGGAGGCTACAAAAATTAAAAGTAAAAATGATGTTAATGTTTATTTTTTTTCTGTATCGTTTTAGCTATTTCCATATTGACTTTAAAATGTTACCTGTGCAGAATTACACTTGGAAGTAGAATTAATTAGCCTTGTGTTTAATCTTCATCATATTAACTGTCGCTTCTCAGATGTGGACGAGTGTGAAATTGGTGCCCACAACTGTGACATGCATGCCTCCTGTCTCAACGTCCCGGGAAGCTTCAGGTGTAGCTGCAGAGAAGGCTGGGTTGGAAATGGCATCAAATGTATTGGTGAGTTTGCAAACGTGAACATGCTTTGCTAAGGCATGCAATTCTTAGAGGCTCTTCTTTGCATGGTTGTTAGCCCACATACTGGTATAGGGGCATACTCTTCCTTTCCTGTGTTCTCTTGAAAATTCAAAGACTATCTTCAGTTGTAAGGTAATTCCTGCCTAAGAGTTTCTTTTATCCTTGGAATAAATTATCAAGCCACAGCAGTCTGCCTTGGCACTCTGCTTTTTAATGTGTTGTTGTTCGGTAAAAATTCTGTGACGTGTAGCCAGAAATCCAAACAGATGGATGATGAAAAAC
The DNA here is from genome assembly GCF_007474595.2 of Lynx canadensis. Classification (NCBI taxonomy): domain Eukaryota; kingdom Metazoa; phylum Chordata; class Mammalia; order Carnivora; family Felidae; genus Lynx; species Lynx canadensis. The sequence goes on along the minus strand of NC_044303.2, from coordinate 105,859,545 downwards.
GACTAATATGTTTTTCCAGTCTCAGAGAGCAATCAGTGAGACTTAGAACCCAGGGAAATACACGAAGGAAAGGAAAAGGTTTTATCAGATAACCTAAGTCTCTCTCTGCTGAATACCACCTTCTTAACAGAAAAGAGAATTCTTCTTCCAGAGAAAGCAAAAAGGTTTGCTGGTTTCTCGGAGATCTGATTCAAAGAATCAGAGGAGATTGGAGAAGCATTTGCTGTTCTCTAGGTTTTATCAGGGCTGAACTGGAGTCTGATAAGCCTTTTGTAGCTGTGAGGCAGGGGGCTGGACGTCACCCTTGGTGTCGCACAAAGGACAGCTTCACATGCCCGGAGTTTGACATGCCTTCACAACAAGGCATTTTTCCAACTGGCTAGAATTACCCAGGTCGACTTAAGATAGAAAATAAAACAAGCTGAAGTGACCTCCCCAGGATTACTCCTTAAAACCTTAGAATTCCACAGTAAGCCTTAGATCTGTTAACAGTAACATCCACTAATTTGAATATACTGTCTTAGCCATTCAGTTGTTTTATACTTGCCAAATGTTTATGAACTGACTATGGAGGTAAATGATCACACCTTCCGAATAACTGTGGTAAGTAACATTCTGTGATGGCATCATTCACTTCACTTGCTACCCACTCCTAGTCCAGCCATCACCCTGTCATTATTTGGACAGTCTTTCAGCCATATCCCCATGCCTGTTTTCTAGCCCCGTTGGCTACTGGCTCTCTCTCTCTTGTAGCCTCCATATTTTGTGCTTGTCCGTCCATCACTCTGGCCAACTACTGCAAAATACAGATGATTTAATTGCTACTTCTACTCCAGAATATCATCCAAATTCATTATCTTCTTTCCATCTCCATCTCAGTCATCCCCCTACCCTCCCTTCCTCTGTCTCTGTCTGTCTGTCTCTCTCTCTCTCCTGGATGCCAAAATAACCTGTTCTTATGTCTGCTCATTCATTCACTTGCTGGGCCCGTAATCCATTCTCCACATAGTAGCCAGAAAGACCTTATAAACCATGGATAGATCTCTTTAAAATTGTCATTTTTTTAAAAGTTTTTATTTATTTATTTTGAGAGACAGAGAAAGAGAGAGAGAGAGAAAGCAGGGGAGGGGCAGAGAGAAAGAGGGAGGTAGAGAATCCCAGGCAGGCTCAACGCTGTCAGCACAGAACCTGACACAGGGCTTAAACTCACGAACTGAGAGATCATGACCTGAGCCCAAACCAAGAGTCAGACACTCAATTGACTGAGCCACCCGCCTCTCCAATTGTCATTTAATCATTGAATTTAGGACAAATTCTGGCTTCCTTCCCGTGGTTTACAGGACCCTACAACATCTTCCCCGTACCTCTCGAGCTTCATCTTCCATCAGCCTAGCTCCTGCCTTGTGCTTTGTCACTCTGGCTTCCCTTCTCTAATTTTTTTTTAATCACATTAAGTTCTTTTCCTCCTCAGCATCTTTATAAGTGCTGTTCCCTTTGTAAGGAGTACTTTTCCCTACTTCTGTGCAGCAGGCTGACTCTGACTCATCATTCAGGCCTGAAGTTAACCAAAAACTCTTCAATGGGACCTTCTTTGTTCCTACAATCCAAATTAGATGCCCCTTTTATTTTCTCCTTGCACTTTGTAACATTTCTTCGTGTCACCTAGAACATATTTAATGTAATTTAATTTCCTGTGTCTATTGCTCCTTAATGTTTATGTATTTTGAGAGAGAAGGAGAGAATGTGTGCACACGTGAGTGGGGGAGGGGCGGAGAGAGAGGGAGAGAGAGAGAATCCCAAGTAAGTAGGCTCTGCACTGTCAGCACAGAGCTCAGTGCAGGGTTCAGTCTCACAAACTGTGAGATGGTGACCTAGCCGAAATGGAGAGTCGGATGATTAACTGTAGTATTTGTCATTTCTACTAGACTAGGCTCCGTGAGATCACGAATCTGACCTTCGTTTCCTCATCTGTAAAAGGAACTAGAAAACTCTATGCTAATTTTCCCACTCGAAATTCAGTAATTGAGTTTAGAAATTGACCTGTTTTTCATGATAAAGAAGCCAGCGATCACGTCTGTCCCCAGTGGAGTCCGAGAGAAATCTAGCACTGGTTTTCCTTTTAGCCATTAAAATTCTAGCTTATTGGGTATCTCACAAATGCTTTTATTAGTCATTTTAGCCTCTGTTTGTAGAACAAACATTTTGGATTGTGGGTCTGAGCTCTTAGAGAATTAGAACTGTGACCTTCCAGGTAAGCGAAAACAAATCACATGTGTCCACTTTACATTTAAATTAAGACGAGTGAAAATCGTTCCGCGTGTTTAGATGTTTCAGTTGCATTTCTGAACTCTCTTGCTCTGTTCCCTCGGCACACGCAGATCTGGACGAATGTTCAAATGGAACCCACCAGTGTAGCATCAATGCGCAGTGTGTTAACACGCCAGGCTCCTACCGATGTGCCTGCTCTGAAGGGTTCACTGGAGACGGCTTTACCTGTTCAGGTGGGTAAGAATCGTGAGGTGGGTCCTGGCAGAATTTTCATGGAATGTTCCATAAGCTTGCCATATTGAAGGAAAGTATAAAGGGGGCCGAAATTCCCTGTCTGTTTTTACATCTGACATACAGGTGAATGTGTATCTTTGTCTTACACTTCACACCAAGACCAGAACAATTTTTCAGTAATTCCGTTTATTACTGTCATATACTATTAATGACTGCTAATTTATTGTAGTCGTCAATTTACACATTAGTCAGAAATCCAAGCTGTCTCTGAATCCGACCCCTTGGAATCAGATTTCACCTGTGCTGCTTACTGTTTTTGTCGCCGTAAGTAAATCATGGAACCTGTGTGGCCTTAATTTCCCCATTTTCAAACAGCCGCAGTAACCATAATAGGACCATTGTTTTTTGTTTTTTGTTTTTCGCTAAATGAATGACATGTGGGAAAACTGTTCAGCATCTTAAGATACAGCATTATGTCCAGCCAATGACGGCTATTTCACGTGCTTGTCAGAATCTCCGATCGCCACATGGTATTGAAAGGAAGAAATGAAGTTAACACAAGTCAAGGATTTAGAAAAACACCTCGTAAGAGCTCAGTAAACATTACCTGCTGTTTAGCTGCTGTTCATTATGGATCCCTTGAGAATATAGCACCCACTTAAACTCCTGTGAATGACTGCTTTGTCTTGATGGACATAAAGTAGGAGACAGGTTTGCGGACATCAGTGTTCCTCAGCTGAATGTCAGTGCACACTTTAAGCCCCACGTTAAAAGACTTCTAGCTTTTTTCTTGTTTCTAATTATCGACATTAAGAACACAGACTTATCATTTCCCGTTGCTTTAAGAAAACACGCTTATGTAATCTTTAAGGCTTTAATCCTTTAAACCTTGGCTTATTGCATCTTTCTGAACATTTCTCTGCACCGGGGGATGAAGGAAAGGGCCTGGCCTTGGTGTCAGGGCCGGGGACAGATTGGCTCCCCGGGGCTCCCACCCTGCGGCTGGCCTCTCCTAGCCTCAGGTTATTCCTCTTCTGACCTGCACAGAATTGGCGTACTGAAGGAAAGCATGTGAGGCAGGCAGCCAGCAGCTACCTGCCAGATACGAGGCCCTCGGTCAACATTGCTTTCTGCCCTGCCCCCCTTTTTCCATTTTACAGAATTAAATAAATTGGCTTTCAGGTCTATGAATAATGTCCATTTACATAATTAAGACAGAAGTATTGAATATAATCGTGGTGACAAGAAAGACACTGTCCACGTGCTACTTGAACAGCCCTTCTGTGCTTGAAACATACTTGATCTAGTGGAAAAACCAAGTTCATTTACTTGAAAACATAATGTTAGAATAGATACCACTTCAGGGTTCATTTCAATGTTCTTGGTCATCTGTCAGTGATGTCGGTGTCATACTGATGCATCACGTTGGCATTAGAGGGAACTGAGACAGATCTGGGCCACACCTGCCTCCTTCCTGTTAAAGATGTGGTGATTGAATGTTAGAGTGTAGGTTCAGCAGCTCTGTTATCAAGTCTTACCCTTGTTTAGGTGAATGTGATTAAGTGTCCTCTCCTGTTAACGAGCACCTGCTGAAGCCAGCAAAACGGACTTAGCCGGGAAAAACCATGTCAAGACCTCGGGAACATAATAGAGCTGTAATTTGCTTCTCCCACAGATGTTGATGAGTGCGCAGAAAACATAAATCTCTGTGAAAACGGACAGTGCCTCAACGTCCCGGGTGCATATCGCTGCGAGTGTGAGATGGGCTTCACTCCAGCCTCCGACAGCAGGTCCTGCCAAGGTGGGTCACTGCGATTCCAACTCATTTCCAAGTTGGATCAACTACAGCACATGAAACCGCAGAAAGGGCTGGAGCGGGCCCCACCTGGAAGCAGAATACACAGCACATGCTGCACATATAAAAGTCATTCGTTTAAGCATGGATTATTTTGCCGAATGAATAATGATGAAGGCGGCTTTCATCTCTTATGAAGTTTTCCTGGCCGAGAGCCAACACTTGGAAGTTTGGCTAGTTCCTTTTTTTTTCTTTTTAACCATTTCTTTTTTTTTTTTATTACTAAATGAATGACATGTGGAAAAACTATTCAGCTTTTTAAAAATATGATCTATCTACCCCAGTCACTGCTATTTAATGTTTGTCAAAACCGCAGTAGTTCCTTTTGGGCATTTACCTTCATGTTTCGGTCTGCTGTCTGTATGTCTGGGACTGGAAGGTCTCCTCAGGGATGCCTCAAGGCCCGCACCTTTTGCCTGAGAGCAACGTGTCCTTCCCCTCAGTGATGACATCATCCCCCTTTCCTAGAAATGAGACTGGGGACTAGTGTGATCGCTCTCCAAGAAAAAGAATTTGGATTTTCTCTTAAATTAGAGGCTTAAATTAGTTCACTGTATGTATAGTTTTGGGCTGTCACTGTGTTCTTTTGGAGTACATGAAAATACACGTGAGGAGAGGAAGAAGATGAAAAACAATGAGTGAATCAGAAGGCTTGGGAAAATTAGCGATTGGTAGAAAACGCTTAACAAAGTAACTCAGGCTAAGCGCTGGGCAAAGATTATAAAAGGAAACCAGATTACAGTTTTTCACTACATTCGTGTCTAATCAAATGACCAGAAATAGCAAATACACACACACACACACACACACACACACACACACACACACACACCCCTCACCAGTAGCAACCAAACAAAACCCAATTATACCATCTAGAAATGGCTCAATTAGAGCCTGTTTCTGCCTCACTACCCGAAGTGGTGCTAAGGAAAGAAGGTGTACCTAAAAGGTCACTGCATTTTCCATAAATGTCCACCAATTTTCAGAGACTCGGAACAAGAGAACGAAGACTACCCCCTGGGGAAGATCGTACAAACTGAAAGCATTCATGCTTCCGTGTTGACCTGTTAGATTGAGCAGAGTCTAATGCATTTCATACAAGGTCACTGTAGATTGAGTCCCCTCCCCCCCCAGTCCTGGTTTCTTGTAAGTACCAAAGCCAATTAGTAGAAAATGTGAGTCAGTGTGGTTCTGGGATTACATGATGTATTGCTCACCTCCACTTGACAAGAGTTGGTGGGAAAAGGAACAAGTGAGCAGTAGCCAGATACTTTGCTAACAGAAATTTTCAAAAATTAATTCTTTGTGTGTAATAATTTCCTCCTTCATAATTCTTGTCCTTTATCTGTGGCCTTCGCCCTTTCAGACCTTCCCTGAGGTGAGGCTGGACACTGTGTATTTACTGCACTTCCCTCACGTGTTGGTTTTTCACAGTCTATCATTGCTAGGGAGGGAAATGCCAGCTGCCAGGGCAAGGAGAGTGGCTCACAAGGAGTTCATCTTCGGTGACACCCTGCTCCTCTTTGCTAAACGCCAGGTTTTGAGATCCCAAAAATGTTATTCCATGGTTCTGCCTGTTTCTCCTTGAAGTTGTCTTATCCCTGTCTCTAACATCTGTCTCATCTGCACAGTTTCTCCCGAATTCAGTAATTTAATTTATTCAGGTCTTCTTATTTGATTATAAATATATGCCGCTCTGAAGTGACCCTCTGATCACTATTTTCTCCTCAGCATCTACTTCTCACCACAGAACAATTCCCAGTCTCAGAATTGCTGTAGAGTCCAAGCACTTGGTGCAGTTGGCTCTTTCTCAATATACTCCACCAAAATGGGAGAATATAAAACCTGGAGAAAGCTCCTCAGGAACAGCTTAGGATTCTGTCAGTGGAGTAAACATGGATGTACACCATTTGGTATCATGTGTGAAGACAGAGCAGAGGCCAGGTTCATTAGCAGAGGGCACATAGAGCCCAGGGCAGCTCTTCTCATTTTTGTCCCCACTCCTGTTCCGCCTTAGGAAAGTTTGGGCTAACAGAATAGCAGCTCTAATGAAACTTGTGCCCCAGCCTGTCTTCCAAGTAATGCCCAGATAAAGATGGGGAGGGGATATCAAAATACTCCATCTAAAGTGTATTAGTGTATAAAACTCCTAGAAGAGCTGACCAAGCAGTGCATGCACAGTTTGAAAATACGTGATATGAACTATGCAGGCATCCTGTGGAAGAACAGTGAAAGAACACACAAAAGGTAAAGAACCAACCCAGAGTCGAAGAACACTATCCGGGGAAAGAAAGCACATTTCCCACAGGTGCCTTGTGCCACGGACGACCTTGATACAAACACAAATGTGTGTGAACACGTTTGAAGAGATTATGAATTTTTTTTAATGTTCATTTATTTTTGAGAGAGACAGAGTGTGAGCGGGGCGGTGGCGGGTGGGCAGAGGGAAAGGGGGGGACAGAATCTGAAGCAGGCTCCAGGTTCTGAGCTGTCAGTACAGAGCCCAACATGGGGCTAGAATTCACAAACCATGAGATCATGACCTGAGCCAAAGTCAGATGCTCAACCAACTGAGCCACCCAGGCGCCCGACATTCGAAGAGATTATGAAAATAAGAGGAGACAAAAGGAAAGTGCAGAAGTATGGGAAACAAAAGAAGCGGGTACCACCACAGCAAAATTGGAGAACTATTGAATAGAGATGTCAGAGAACAGAAAAGGTTGAGATGAAAGCATAATTACTACTAGCATAGAGAATGGGCAAAAATAGGCGAACAAAAACATAGGAACATGAAAGGAGGAAGACGTTAACGTGATTCGAGAAAAGACCAGGGCCATAAACAAGTGTAATTGGTGTCCAGGAGGTAGAGAGCTCAAAATAAATAGAGAACAGTACCAAACAGCCACACATTTTCTTGAGATGGAAGAAAGGACTTAGCCTTATTACTTTGGTTGACTTAAGTTTTAGAGAAGGATAAGGAACCTTCAGGCTCTAAACAGAGAAGGAAAGTCAGGAACAAAACAGAATCATTCGATACTGAAAGACGTTAGAACAATGTCCACAGAGTTCTGAGGTCACATGTGACTGGAGGATATTCCACGTCAGCAGTCAGTCAGTTATAAAGTCACGGGGCGTATTGTCACGTAGGAAATTAATGTAGAGAGAAAACACCTGTGGGCCCTCCCTTCTTGGGGGGAAAAACCTTATCAGCAATGCAACACCATCAATTGAGAAATAAATGTAAGAGTTGCAGTGAAAACCTTACTCCATTAAGAATCAATATTAATTACTTTAGGGATTATGGTAAATGCCATAAACATTTAAAAAGTGAAAGTTAAATAACAAAAATGAGTTGGAAGCGAATGCAAATGCTCATTTTCTTACCATTCCTAGCATGGAATCCGTTAATACTGTTTAGAAACTATATTTGAAATTTAACATAAAGGGAAAAGAGGATCAATTTTTAGTGTGTTTCAACAATTCTTAACATTGGAAAGTATTTGAGGAACTGTCGAGATACGTACAAATTGATTTTATGCATAGAAACTCAGCTTCAGTCTGTGAATATGCATGGAGAAGTATTTGGAATAATATTGATCAATCATAATTCTGGGTGGATGGATTTCTGAGTGATTTTCTGCTTTTGCTGCTTTATTTTCTGTGTTGTTTCTGTCCTCCCGATTTGCTACTAGAACTTTTCTGTATTGTTGACATTTGAGTATGCTTTAATTTTAAAAAAAGGCAGTTCTCTAAAATACCTTATTTTTCACTTGGGTAAATGTAAGTATCACACAATTATTACATTAGTTAAATGAAAGTTATTTCTAATAAAGGTCATTTAGAAGTCAAATAAATCTGAAGAGGGCTGACAATACAATTCCATTTTCATTTCTAGAGGAACACAGTTCAGTTATCAACTAGTTAAATGAGTCTTTTTTATTCATTTGTGTAAAGAGAGTAACTTTGTTTATAGCCTCAACACAAGAAAAGACACATTTATACGCCATTTGGTCTTTACAAATTTTTTAACATGTATTTTGAGATGGTACACACACCGGAGAGCATGAGTGCACAGGTGGGGGAGGGGCAGAGAAAGGGAGACAGGATTCAAAGTAGGCTCCATTCCTTGTGCACAGAGCCCAGTGTGGGGCTCCAACTCACGAACTGTGAGATCACGAACTGAGCCAACACCAAGAGTCGGCTGCTTAACCAGCTGAGCCACCCAGGTGCCCCTATGTGTCAGTTGATCTTTTAAACACAGTTTGAACAAAACTTGAAATCTAATATAGTTAAAACTTACCATTTTTTAACTATCAGGAATGACCAGCAGACCTTTTTTAACTTAAGGTCTGTCTCTCGACCTCATCTTAGCATGACTGGTCTAGTCTAGCCTAGAATGACATACCTGCTTTACATTCTCAGAAAATGAGGTCATTTGTGTACAAAAATGTCCAACCTTTTCCTAGGAGTAGAAATACAGAATATTTCTACAGCTGTACACACACATACATGCCTTCATTTTCATATGAATGAGGAAGGGTGACTTCTTTTTTGACTTTGAGTTAAAGCTTCATGGAAGAGTTTCATAAATTTATGACTTCAATGGAGACATTTTAATGAAATTTCTGAGAATGTAGGACAATGGGTGATCTTAATACAGTCTATTAGAAAAAAAATATTTCCCTGGCTAACACTGAGTTTATGATAACAGATTAGATGACAGGATAATAAAAGTTTTTAAGAAGTTAAACTTGAATACTTTAAATGATATCTTTAAATTTAAAATATTATGTTATATACTTTGTATGTTGTGGATGTTTATAAAACATCTCTGTATTAAATTATTAAAATGTTGGAATTTGTTTTTATGTTTAATTTTTTACAATCCTTTGATATGTTTGTATGTAGTTTATTTTTATGACTCAGGCCAACTCTTCTTTTTTAAGTATATTATAACCCAAGATAGCTAAAATGCTCAGTAAAATAAAATATTTCTTTTTGGTCTTGGTTCCATAGATAAACATTAGTCGTTGGCCATTTATGTGGTCTGCCGAGTCAAAAAACAGAAAATTTTTTACTGCAAAACAACATCTGGGGAGATAGAAAAATTTATTAACATTATGTACATTAAATCAAAATGTCTTTGTAAATGAGAGACTACTGTTTTTTTATCTTCAGATATTGATGAATGCTCCTTCCAAAATATTTGTGTGTTTGGAACATGTAATAATTTGCCTGGAATGTTTCATTGTATCTGTGATGATGGTTATGAATTGGACAGAACCGGAGGAAACTGTACAGGTACTGCAAGCTAAGGGCTTGATTGTGTTCGGATTAGTTGAGATGAATGTTTTGTGCTAAGTATACAAATTCCTGAAGTTTCTGCTTAGCTTTCTATATACCTTGTGTTATGCAGCTTTTGGAAAAAGAAATTTACATTATGACACATTTATTTTTAACTATGGAATTGATACATTTTTAATATAAGCAACTTAATATTAAATATCTGACATGAAACTAGGAAACTTTCTTTGTATAAATGTGTGTATGTATATACATATACATATGTAATTTTAGTTAAGCAGATGGTAATGTGTTTTTTCTTCTTCAGAATTCCAATATTTAATTATTATTCAAGATATTAAGATATTAAATGATACTGTTATGAATATCGTGTGGTTGGTATTACATGTTGTAGGTATATACAAGGATTTGATCTGTATTTCATTGTGCTGAGGCTTTCCCAAAGATCTTTAATAATTTGCAGTGATTCCACCAAATTCTTTGAAATAGAAGCATGCACAGAGAAAGTAAAGATGCTAATGTGGACATTTTAAATGGTTTTCCTAGATATTGATGAATGTGCAGATCCCATAAACTGCGTCAACGGCCTGTGTGTCAACACTCCTGGTCGCTACGAGTGTAACTGCCCCCCTGATTTCCAGCTGAACCCCACTGGTGTGGGTTGTGTTGGTAAGTGAAGGAGATACGAAACAAACAGAATTATACAGAGTTAAATACTCAGACTTTCTTGGTAGTGCACTGTGATGAGTACTTGCTACAATTAGTTTGAAAACAAAAGAGTCCATTAAGAAGCTCCAGGTTACCAATAGATAAGGTCACTTTTGTCGTGTTTATCTTCCAATAGTATTTTTAAAACAGGAATTTTTGAGCTACCTGCTCCAACCTCCTCCTGCTTTCACAGACTTGAGAACCAGGACCCCAGGAGGTGCAATAACTTCCCTGGGATCTCAGGGCTTGGAAGGGCAGAGCTGAGGCAGTGTTGAGAGTTGCCTGGCTCCCTGCCCAGTGCATTAGCCAGGACAAAGGGCAGAGTCATTGGAATCTCTGTTTCTCCTTCCCATGAGAAGGGCCATGAAAGGAAATAAATGAAGTGAAGAGAAGAGAGGAGTTGGAGCTGGATGTCATGAGCACCACCACTGGAGTAAAGCAGGTTGAAGGGAAGGAAGGCAGTCACGAAGGTTTCTGAGTCTCTCATCAACTTTCCTGACGTCTCTGATCAGAAGATAATTGTCTACCTTTTGCTGCCTGCTCTATTTCAGCATCTCAGTGAACATTTACCTAGAGGAGTAAATGACCTGGGGAATTGCCTGAGAGAATACCAAAGAAAAAGGCTAAGTCCTTGCTTTAGTAGAAGTCTACCTGCTGTTTTCAGTGTCCAATGATTATACATAATCATTTAGTTATGATTTATGGATACCCCAAGTTCTGACATTTTAATTCAAAGTCATTCATTTAATAAATATTGAGTGCCTCTATTCCAGCTGCTAGAACTACAACACGAACAGAGTGAGCACGTTCTCTGCTCTCGTGTTAATGTCCTTGTGTCAGGGAGACAGATAAAAGCAGAAGCACTTCCTGACACTGGTGGCTGTTGGAGAAGAAGGGTTGTGTTATGTTGGGATGGGGCAGATCCATGAAGGAAGGAGCAAGCCAGTTGCAGCTTGGAGAGGAGAAGCCTCCGAAGGACAGGAACAGCCGGTGCACAGGGCTGTGGGAGGGCAGTGCTGGCATTGGAGACATAGCAGCAAAGGTGTATATAGTAAGAGGAGGGTGAGTGGGGATGAGCGTGGGCACAGTTTCAGGACAGGAGTCAGAGAAGGAGCAATAGCCCAGATCACAAAGTGGCTCTCATCCCTAGCTGCAGAGTAACATCCCATTTGGAACCTTAAAAATATGACGATGGTGCTCCATGCCCAGAAATTGAGTCACTGGGGACTCAGTATCGCTTAAAAGCTTTGTTGGAACAAAGGCTGTGAACAGGCAACTGATAAAAGGAGAACTCCAGGGGTGCCTGGGTGGCTCAGTGGGTCAGGTGTCTGACTCTTGATTTCAGCTTAGATCATGATCTCACAGTTCATGGGTTCGAGCCCTGCTTTGGACTCCACACTGACAGCACAGAGCATGCCTGGGATTCTCTCTCTCCCTCTCTCCCTCCCTCCCTCCCTCCTCTCTTTGCCCCCCTTCTCTCTCTCTCTCTCTCTCTCTCTCTCTCTCTCTCTCTCTCTCTCAAAAATAAATAAACTTAAAAAGAGAGGGCTTCAAAAGTGAACAAACATAAGCAAATGCCCAAAACCATTAGTAATAAGAAAAGAAATCAAAACAATTATATAACTCTAACTTGGTAACACTGGCAAAACTTCGGAAACTTGGATAATATAAAGTGTTGGCAGGAACATGGACCTTAAGGAGCCTTCTGTTCTACTGTTAGAAGTGGAGACCAAGGTATCCTTGCAGAGAATTTTTTTGAATAACAGCACCCAGATTAACCCTTCAGATATAATCAACTTAGATTTTAATTTTGTTTTTAGAGCAGTTTCTAACTCTTTGTATGGATTGATGCTTCATGGCCTTATTTTTTTTCTTAGAGGTCTTCCAAAGAACAGAGACTCATTCTGTCTCACAAGTACCATAATGGTCCATTGGACCCTCTTGTAAGTCTAAGATACATTATGAGATATTAGTGATCTTATTTTTCCTTTGTCTTAAAATGTTTTGCCATTTTATTATTTTAGGTTTATTTCATCATTACTCATCAGTTAGGTGCAGTGATGCTCAAAACAAAGATGAATTTACACTAAAGTGATAACCATGCCATCACCTAGAAGGATTGACACAATAGTGAAATAAAACGTCAAACACTCCTCCAATTTTCTTACTGTGTTGCCCAGGGGATGGCATTATCTTTTGAGAAGGTATAAAAGAAAGCTAGAGACACTCTATTTGGAATCTTCTTGAAGCATGTATTGAACACAGTTGAGAGTTGATAAGTGTTTCACTTTATGACAAAGAGAAGAAAATTGAATGTGGAAAATGTTTCCCAACTGTCAGGTGGATCAGTTATGAATACAACACAGATTACAGTCTAGATTCCAAAGGTGATGGTGAAATTGATCATAGAAGCAAAATGCTAGGCTGTGAGTCTTCAGAGGCTCGTATCCTAGATGAGATTTTTTTTCCAGTTCAGGAATCAAAAGAGTGAGTAATAGATTTTTTTAGATAGAGGAAATATACTATTCTCATGTCTTAGTCAATAGGGAAAACTTCAACATGCCACATTTTACAAGTACCTGAATCATCCAAGGTCCCTATATTCTTTTAGACACCAAGTTTAATTGATTAGGTTCTTAAGGGGACTAACAATGAAGGCAGGTGTTTCAACAAAGGATATTGAAATACGGTATGTAAAAATAAAAATCATTGGATTGACTACTCTAGCTGGTGTTGATAAATCTGAAAATGAAAATGTTTTTATTTGTGGAGCAAAGAAATGAGCTGTCCTTTCCTCATCAAAAAAAGGAGCTGTCCCAGTTTTCAAAAGTGTCTTTAGGCATTGTGTTTTAAATGATGCAAGGAAAAGAAGAACAAGAAGTAATGATAAGCTAGAAGCTATTACAGATGTGTTTGAAATGTGGAATCAGTTTTTTTACAAAATGGATTTGTTACAGGTTCATGCATGGCAGCCAGTGGGCAGTTAGTTGCATTCACAGGACTGTTTCAGGCATACATCTTTCCAAAACCAAGAAAATATGGAATAAAAATTTGAGTTAGGATTAAATTCTTATTAGAATTTCTGGTCAAGTTGTTCCACTGTGCCTTTTTTTCTGTACATTATTTTCAAAGTTACTTGTAGAAAGTTGAAAGATGCTTGGGGCACCTGGTGGCTCAGTTGGTTGGGTGTCTGACTTCAGCTCAGGTCACGATCTCACAGTCTGTGAGTTTGAGCCCCGCATCGGCTCTGTGCTGGCCGCTCGGAGCCTGGAGCCTGCTTCGGATTCTGTGTTTCCCTCTCTCTCTGCCCCTCCCCTGCTCATGCTCTGTCTCTGTCTCAAAAATAAATAAAAACATTAAAAAAGTTTAAAAAAAATTGAAAGATACAGATGGTAAATGACAGTGACTCTGTTCCTGATACTGAAGGCTTAGAATATGGAAACACTGTGAACCAGCAATTTGTGTCCTGGTGCTAGACAGCAACAAAAGTAACTCAGAGGCCCATCCAGAGACCTGGGTAAACATGTTCACTGCCACAGTACTTGTGGTAGCAGGGACCTAGAAACCATTTCTGAAGAGTAGATAGATTTTTTAAAAATGACACTTGAACACCGTAGAGTTGACAGATGGAATGTAATAAAAATGGAATGAGGTATGTGACAAAATACCATTTGTGTAAATTTAAGATGTGCTCAAGGAAACAAAAGTACTCCCTTTGCAAGAACTCAGACAAAAAGATACCATTAAACACAGTCAGATGGCTGAGTAGGGGATGTGGAAGGGGAGTGGAAAAGAAGGATAAAAGAGAATGGGAGGGATGAATGAATGCAAACCTAGTAAGAGCAGAACCATGAGTTAGCTTGTATCTCTGCACCTGATTCAGCAACAACAACAAAATGAGAAAAATAAAAATAAATAATAAGAGGCTGCCCAATTGACTCTCGTGTGCAGCCAGGGATGAAATCTACATCGTAGACCATGGTAAGGACGTGAGATTATGCTGATTGAGAAGGGGAGCCATCGGAAGTCCTTCTGAAGGGTTGCTCTGGGTATGGTGGGGAAAGTGGACCGTCGTTGGGTCAAGGACTGAAATCAAGAGATGACATAGGAGACCTTTGCAGTGGTCCAGGAGCGGCGGTGGTGGCTTGGTTCAAGTTGTAGAGATGGAGGCAGTGGTGAGTAGTCAGACTCCAGACAGATTTTGAAGGTAGAAGTGACAGACTTTAGGGGCACCTGGGTGGCTCAGTCAGTTGGGCATCCGACTTCAGCTCAGGTCGTGATCTCACACTCTGTGAATTCGAGACCCACATCGGACTCTGTGCTGACAGCTCAGAGCCTGGAGCCTACTTCGGATTCTGTGTCTCCCTCTCTCTCTCTGTCCCTCCCCTGCTCATGCTCTGTCTCTGTGTCTCAAAAATAAATAAAACCATGAAAAAATTAAAAAGAAGTGACAGACTTTGTTACTGGGTTGAATAAGAGATGAGTAATAGTCAAAGTCTGACTCCAAGGTTTAGGGCTTGAGCAACTGAAAAAAATGAGGGACTTGGTGTTTATTGGGGAAGATACGGAGAGGAATAGAGTAGATTTTGTCTGTGGTGGAAGGAATATCAAGAGTTTGATTTTAGATGTGTTAACTTTAACTATTAGCTATCTGAGGTTGAAAAATCAAGGTGGCAGCTGAAAGAATGATGTAAGGTTCTAGGACGGGGGGTGTTGAAAGAACTGTAAATTTGAGAGTTCTCAGCAAAAACACAGTATTTAAAGTGATGGAACTAATGATCTAGATGATAATTATGGATTAGAAAAAGAGGAAGACTGAGATTCTTTGATGTCTTAAGTATCCTCTCTAAAGTTGTTACTGAGTGTCTTTCCCCAAACTCTCAATGTTCTCTGTGCAAACTAAAATGAAACCAGATAATGGGGAGAAGAAGGAGATGGGGTTATCGACATTTCTTTGATCGGATACGTAGGTTTTGATTGACTTCTCCGGGATTTTATTTCCATTATTGATAAACTTATGATTCATATCAATTGATTATAGCAAAATTTTCTTGCATGCAAACTAGTGAAGATCGAGAAGGTCCCAGTTGAACAATTTCTCACAATTTTGTTTGTCACCGATGTGTATGGATTTCTGAACCTAGGAAAGTCGGTCATAATTTCATTCCTACTATGCAATCTTGAAAAGGTTTAAAGCTAGAGATTGCTTTGTGCTAGAGATTAAAATGAATGTGTGGAATTTGAACTTTGTCATTTGCACGACCTCTCTCTGAAAAGGAATTCTTGCTAAGGCACAGACGGTTTTAAGCTCCTGTGTTGCTCCACAGACAACCGAGTAGGCAACTGCTACCTGAAGTTTGGTCCTCGAGGAGACGGGAGTCTGTCCTGCAACACCGAGATTGGGGTGGGCGTCAGTCGTTCCTCGTGCTGCTGCTCCCTGGGAAAGGCGTGGGGCAACCCCTGCGAGACGTGCCCCCCTGTTAACAGCAGTGAGTATGGAGATGGGGAAGAGGAAGGGAACAAACTGGCGGCTGAAGACTCGTTGCCATTTTATTCTTGTGCTGGGGGTAGGGTCTGTGGCAAGGGATCCGAGTTTGACTTTGGACTGATTTCAGTGATTATGCTGAAAGCAGCCAAGAATGTTTTATATAAAAGGAATTACAGTTGTTCTTTTTTCGTTTTCCATGATATGATAAAAAAAATTTTTTTAACCACAATCCAGTGTGAATGGTGATGTTATCAGTCCTCTGTGGTAATCACAAAGAAAGCCCATTTCTGAGACTGTCTCAGAGTTGGTGGTAGTTTGGGTTCCTAGACATGGTGTATTTCTGAGGTCAGTCAAATGATGTCTGACATTGAAATGCCTGTTCTGATAGGGCCACAGATGAAACTTTCGAATTGTTGAGTCTTTCTGGGTTTTGTTTTGTTTTGTTTTTGTTTTTGTTTTTACTAGCAAAAAAAAAGTTGCGATATAAATGGTCTGTGCTGAAGTTTTTTTTTCTTCTTTAATCAAAAACAAATGGTTTTAGTTATTCTGTGTATGTAATTTTTGAAGCAGTGACCGTAATTCAAGTAAAATGTAATATACTTTTAAAATATATTTGCAAAGGCACTAAGGAAAATACAGCTTACCCCTCTTTGGATGTGTATTTTGAGCCCAGCAACTGAAAGATGCCTCTTCATTGTCTCAGGCACTTGAACCATCGATCTCACCTCTCTTCTCTTCTGTGTTTTATAGCTGAATATTACACCCTGTGTCCCGGAGGAGAGGGCTTCAGACCTAACCCCATCACAATCATCTTAGAAGGTGAGTGCACCTCTCATTGTCACCCAGATTTAAACAAGGTAAAGATTTTAGAGAAAAGCTGGTAGAAAGGTCAGTGGGGAGCAATCTGAATGAGAATATTTTACAAAATTACAGATGTGCAGTCAGTTACCAGGATGCCGAATTAGCGCTTGTCACTCAGAAAGATACGAGCCATGGCACTGATCTGCCTGCTCTGCAGAGAAGCTGTCTGTCCAGTCATCCCCAGCTTGCTTTGCTCACTCTTCTCAGATTTTAGTACATTTGCACAACAAAGCCAAAAAAAAAACACTCCTGGTCACAAGAAGCCTATCCTCTAAGTATGAATTCACATAGATGCATGGAAGTCTGCGGGTCTTACAGTATTTGAGAGTTCTAAAAGTGACTCTTGTTCTCGATGGTGGTATTTGTTGTGAGTGAGCTGTCTCTCCTTACACAGATATTGATGAGTGCCAGGAGTTACCAGGTCTCTGCCAAGGTGGAAACTGCATCAACACTTTTGGGAGCTTCCAGTGCGAGTGCCCGCAGGGTTACTACCTCAGCGAGGAAACCCGCATCTGTGAAGGTGAGCTGCACGGACCCTTAAACGTTAATAGCGCTCTTTAGAATAAAATTACCAGTCAGGCTTGGAGACAAGGGCCCATCCTCAGATTCTGTCAAAGGATCTGTTAGCCTGGTCCATAGCTTTTGTCTTTTCACATCATTGCTGCTCAGTTGGATGATGATAGATAAATTAATTTACAGCTCATTTGCTATAATTTACTATTATTTTTCTCTGAGTGCATGAGTTGAGTATAAATGGCAAAAGCTGGATCAGTATGAAAGCATTCCGTATCAAGTAAGTTATTAGTTCAAATGATGGTAAGAGTTATATTTTATACACAGAAAATAGGTAAGCTTGAAGGCAACTATTAAGTTATTATTTTGCATTAATTTTTAAATGTTAAAAGGCATAGTAAGAAGACATTCAAAGATTATGCTGATGCCTTTCTTGCTTCGATCTCATCCCTTCTCACATGGCACAGTAATCTTCCTCTCAGGGGCCTGGCTTCTCCCCACGGGACTAGGAGCTTCTTGGTCAGAGGCCCACATCTTGGTTCTCTTGGTAGCTACGAGCTCTGACTTAAGATAGAATCTCCATGTTTATTTGCAGAATGAATGAATGAGCGTTTCTAAAAATGAACATTAAACATGTAATATAAGTGTTTCCATTATAACCTTTCTTTTTTTCATGGTGATTACATTTACTGAAAGGGTTGGAAAAAAATAAAAATTTCTTAATGTCAGAAATTAGGGGAGTTTCTCTTCTGAATGCCTTTTACATTTAAGGAGGCAGTCCAACAACATCTCCTATATTCCATACACAATAAATGCTTTGTTTCAGCCAACTGTTAATGGAGAGGCAACTAGTGCAACTCCCCGGACCAAGAGCGTTGGAATACTCCGTTTTGTTGACTTATATACCTTGTATGTTTCCTTATCAATTTCTGTAGTAGTCATAGTTTTTTCCACGTCTCCCAATATCATTTTTAAGTGCTGATCATGAGCATGTAATCTGGGTGGGAGTTCTCTTTGGTTTCTCATTTTCATATAAATTCGCTCATCCAGGCTGGGCCTGATGAGACCCAGGGGTTCTTCTACGGTGTTGGTAGTTCATTGCTGGTCCAGGTCGTCTGCCATGTTTCAAACCACGTTCCCTCTCCCCCCTCTCACCAGAGTATACGAGTCTCTCCCCGTCTCCAGAAATATGAAAATGCCATAACCTTTGTTTTAGAACGTGTTAGGTGAATGCTTCTGGAAGAAGGATGATTTAATAAAGAGAATAACTAGCATCTGTGATACTTCTGGAATCTGTGAATGGGGTACTCACTTGAAAGGAGCTATAAAGATAAAGGCTCTCCTCAGAATCAGACCTATAAACCCAGAGAACAAGCTGATGTTTTCCAGAAGGCAGGGGAGTGGGAAGATGGGCAAAATTAGGTAAAGAGGAGAAGGAGATACAGGCTTCCAGTTTCAGGATGAAGAGGTCAAAGGAGTTAAAGCCACAGCATAAGGAATACAGTCACTGATATCGTAATAACAGTGTAATGGGACAGATGGTAGCAGTGAACATAGCATAATGTATAAACTTGTCAGATCACTCAGTTGTACAGCTGAAACTGATGTGACACTGTGGGTCACCTATTAAATTAAAAAAAAAAGATAAAGGCTTTCCTAACTGCATTCATTTTAAAGTTGGTACTAGTTTAAATGACGTAAGTGAACAGTAAGCTTTAAAGCAGTTCCATTTGAAGAATATGGAATTTCATTTAAAACTTTCACTTAAGGGGTGCCTGGGTGGCTGAGTCAGTTAAGCGTTCGACTTCGGCTCAGGTCATGATCTCACGGTCCGTGAGTTGGAGCCCCGCATCAGGCTCTGTGCTGACAGCTTAGAGCCTGGAGCCTGCTTCAGATTGTGTGTCTCCCTCTCTCTGACACTCCCCCATTCATGCTCTGTCTCTGTCTCAAAAATAAATAAACATTAAAAAAAATTCACTTAAAATTTTATTTGAAAAAATAGGAGCATTCACATTATTTTTACCAGTTTAGAAAAATGTCTTTTGATCGTCTTTGTTTTTTAACACTGGTGTTTTTTTTTTCTTTGAAAAAGACACACTTTTTGCCATGTAAATACGTATTTGGGGGGTATTTTCAGTATAATTGCTTTAAATTATAATTTTTTAAAAAATATGGATTTGGGGAATCGGCAATATACTTTGCTTAGTAGTTTAAATAATATATATTCATGGAAAAATAACTTCATCAATTAATGGATATTCTTGCCCACTCTAGATATTGATGAGTGTTTTGCACATCCTGGTGTGTGTGGGCCTGGGACCTGCTACAACACGCTGGGCAATTACACCTGCATTTGCCCGCCTGAATACATGCAAGTCAATGGAGGCCACAACTGCATGGGTAGGTAATGGTCTCAGAGAATAATTAGGTCACGGTTGTTAGCTTCCCAGCCAGCACTTGTATTTCAGGCACTTGTGTCTCAGAATTATTGTTCAGAAAGGTTGGAAGGTGTTTATGAATGATGAAGTATCTCAAAGTCTTATACACTTCTGACTCTCTATTATGTTTTTGAACTTGGACTATATAGTTACCTTTTAAAAAGCTTAAGTCTGATACACAACACGTCATCAAATGTTTGGATTTTCTGTTCCTAAATAATTTTTGTTTTCCATTCATGTAAAGTAAACATTATTTTACAAATAATAGATTGTTTAAAATAAAATATATATTTAATATATGTTACTTTTAAAATTAAATAAATGCCTTTGAGTAGAGAAACAAATACCTGTTAATTCTTTTCCTAAGAAAATTATAAATGAAATCCCCTGTTTGAAAACAGGAGACGTTAGCTGTTAACCTAGAAGTGATTTAGATTCAACTTAAAGAATTATTTTAAGATACCTCCAAATGACCGAGGAATATTCTGGAGTTATTAATCAAGAAAGTTTGGTGTCTCCAGGTATGTGGACTCCACTATTAGCTGCCTCCTGCTATGATTGTGACTGGTTGGCTTGTTTTTCTGCTCATAGACATGAGAAAAAGCTTTTGCTACCGGAGCTATAACGGAACCACTTGTGAGAATGAATTGCCTTTTAATGTGACAAAGAGGATGTGCTGCTGCACGTACAATGTGGGCAAAGCGTGGAACAAACCCTGTGAGCCGTGCCCAACACCAGGAACAGGTGAGCACATAGCTCATGCTTCTGCCAGAGGCCAGGCCGGTGACACATACACCTATGTGACCACATAGTAAAAAGCAAATGTGAGCTAAAACCACACGTGTTTAGTTCTGAGAACGTCCAGGAACATCATACAGCCAGTCTCCCAAGCGGCCCTTCTTGGGGCTCAGATACTGATTCCTGGCATATCTTTTGAGGGGAAGTCTGGGGTGTTGAAAACAGACTCTACTGCTAAACAGCTAAAATTTATAGCCCCGGTCCACTTAAATTCATTATTTTACACTGTACTAGTTGATTATTCATTTATTCATCAAGCAGATATTTATTGAGCAACTATTTGTCATTGTCCCCAACCCGGAAGGTATAATATTTTGATTTAAAAACTTGCAGTAACTTCAAGTCCATTAAATTCATTAAGTATTGTTTTAGTTTCAGTCTTGAAAATATGCAAAAAAAAAAAAAAAAAGGATTTGACAAGCAAACTGTTCATGAAAGCAACCTATTGCCAACATGTTGGGCGTTTTTTCCCCAAATGTATCTGAAATTTTTAGGCAGAAAATAAAACTTGTCTTCATGTGGTAAAACTTTTCTCAGAAGCTCAGGTTCTTTTGAAAGAAAAACTAAAAGAGAATAGCTACGAGAACCAAAAAAATATCCTAAAACTGTTGCCCATTCAGGCTCTTTTGTGATGTAGGAAGTGGTTACTTTTAATAGTTGTATACTGTTTAGTTTAATAGTTGATACTAAACTTTGAACCAATAGGACAAATAAGAAACAATGATTTTGCATTTGTGGCCAGGTATTGCTTAGGGTATGTATATATTTAAATGTTCCATTTAATATAATGATATAATTAATGTGGGGATGAAATGAAAGGTAAGGAGAAAAATGATGAAGAGTGACCTGTGGAGTCTTTCTCAGCGGCTCTAATTCAATGGGCAAATGGATGTTCATAACTTGCTTGCCATAGTTTTCCTCCAAAAAACAACAACAAAAAAAAAACAAATGGAAACATTTTTACAACTCTCTAATTTAAAAACTCCCATCACGAGGTTGAAGATCACTGATTTGGGAAATTAAATACCACTTTTTGTAAGAGCAAGTATAGGGTGAGGCTTAGGTGTAAGAGGACAGGTCTTTATTTATATTGAAGCTCTGCTGTTATCTGACCTTCGGCAGATCCTTTTCTCCTTTGTGAAATGGATTCCTTATATATAGAATAGAGATAATAAATTAAAAATGACAGTAACTCACTCAGATGGTTATAGTAAATGAGAGGATGCATATAAATTATAATTGGTGCATTGGCAGGCAGTTAGACACCATTGAATTGAGCATCTATTTATTGTGTGCCCCTGTATGTGATGTGGATACTCAGTGAGTTTTGGTGGATGAAACCTAGAGTTCCTCCTTTGATAGCGCTTGGTAGGTAGTATACAATATGTGTTTTACCTAGTATGGTTTTCAGGAGGTTTACTCACATGTGTCACCATGGGCATCAGAAGCAATCTGATCAGAGTAGAAATGAGAAAATTAAAATTGGGGGGGTGCCAGGGTGGCTCAGTTGGTTAGGCACCCAACTCTTGATTTCGGCTCAGGTCATGATCTCATGGTTTGTAGGTTCCAGGCCCACTAGCAGTGCAGAGCCTGCTTGGGATATTCTCTCTCTCTGCCCCTCCATCTCTCTGTCTCTGTCTCTCTTAAATAAATAAATTAAAAAAAAAAAAAAAAGACATTTAAAAAGGTTAGAATTTTATATTTCTATTAGTTTGGCGGATTATGTGTAGGAATAACTGTTATAGTCTCTGTTTTATTCTATGATGCGTTGTTTCTGATGCCTCAAATTTCATATTTTAACAAGACATTTATGTTTAAAAAAATAAGAGAAAATTCATGTCTCATTCATTTCTCATTGTTTCACACTGTGAGACTGTTTTTTGCACACTTCTGCCTGTGTGCAATTTTTAATTCCTTTTTAAATTCCTAACCTAACCTGGTTTTCCAGTGTGAATAAACTGGACCACTATTAAAGATCTGCATTTCCAAAGAACAGAAGAATTTAAATGCCTAAAGTAGATATTTTGAATCTTGTAATGATTTCCTTCTAACACAAGAGAAGTAAAAAGTTAATGATGAAAACAATGGTAAAGAATGCCTAGATCTACTTCTCGCAGAAGCTGGTACTGTTAGTGAGTAAATATAACTGAAATTAAAATGTATGCTTGTGAGTAATATAAATATATTTGTCAGTGCAAGCAATAGTATGTAAAATGTTACCTGAAAGGAGTTTGAGAATTTTAAGAGTGCATTTGTTTCATTTATATTTTAAAGCTGACTTCAAGACCATATGTGGAAATATCCCTGGATTCACCTTTGACATTCACACTGGAAAAGCTGTTGGTAAGTTCTTCCAGATTATGTTTATTTTAATACCTACAGGTAGCATTATTTGAAAGTCTGTTCAGTGTTTTTAAAGCTTAAAGTGCCTTGAAATATAATAATCTGGATTCTGATCTAATATAGTTAGGCAAGAAAGACCTTACATGTTTACAGACTCGACCCAAGTGTTAATAATGGTTTTATCCCGTCAGCATAGTCTGGTGATTGAGTTAGGATAGTTCCAGGACTGTCTCAAGATTTCATACATTTCAAGCTGAACCCTTAATTTTCCTTTCCGTGAAGACTCTAAACAATCCACTATATTGTAACCTTCAGTCTCTCTTTTCCTTAAGTATATGTTTATGTTTTTGGTGTATTTTTGCAGTGTCCCTTTCTACTGATGTACCTTGGAATTTGCAGAATTATTAATTATCCCCATTAATTTTTTCTGAATGTACTTTCTGTTCATTCTGCTTTTCTTCCTCAAAGACTAAGTAAGCAATATAATTTTAAGTCTCCATTATCAATACGTATATAACAAGGTACAGATAATTAAGGACACATAGCTTTCATCATTACATGAGTAGCAGCAGTCAGGGGAGCCCGAAACGTAACTTGAAGTTTGATTCTCTAGGAAGTTTATTTACTACATTGACAGTAAAATCACCTGATATATTGATCAGCTACTTATTTTACCAACACTGTTTAAAGAGAAATAGGCTGTTATATGGCCTTATATGCTTTTGTAAATTCAGATATCATTCATATCAGTGTTAAAATTTATTTTTGTGACACTGTGTGTTCTCATTCCAGCATACCCATAACATTATCAGAGGTTTTTATGATAAATACATTAAGCAGAGCCGTGTATATTTGACCGAATCTGTTCATTTTCAGACATTGATGAATGTAAAGAGATTCCAGGCATTTGTGCCAACGGCGTGTGCATCAACCAGATTGGCAGTTTCCGCTGTGAATGCCCTACGGGCTTCAGTTACAATGACCTGCTCCTGGTCTGTGAAGGTAATCTGAATGATGCATGACCCCCTAGCCAGGAAAGTTTGGTAGACATAAATGATTTTTGGACGGTTTTCTGATTTTTATGGTTTCTTCTACAGTACTGAAGAGCGGGTCACCAAACTAGTGAAGCGAATGTCATAGTAATGGAGTGAGGAAGTTCTTTAAATGGAACTGTTGCTCTTTCAGATATTGACGAGTGCAGCAACGGTGATAATCTGTGCCAGCGGAACGCAGACTGCCTCAACAGCCCCGGGAGTTACCGCTGCGAATGTGCCGCGGGCTTCAAACTGTCCCCCAACGGAGCCTGCGTAGGTGAGAGAGAGACCGACTCCTTGCCCAGCATTCTGTGTTCCCTGCACTAAGCAGTTGTCCGTGCTTTCCTACCAAAAAATATTTTCGGAGATAACTTTGAAATGATTTCCTAAGTAAATCTTTTCATTCATATTGAACTATTTTGCCATATATTTTAGTCTTTTTTTTGTTTGTTTTTGGTTAGGTAAAAGAAATCTCTTCAATTGGATTTTCTAAAGATTAGACCTAAAATGAAATAGTATCCCTGAGATACCGTACCATCAGCGTGTAAGAATGGCCTAATTTTTTTTTAAGTCTTGGAGAGTTTAAAGCCTTGCTTTTTTTTGATTCAGCTGTTGTTATGGTTCATTCTCAGCCTGTCTGTAATAATTAGTAGCAGGTTGTAGAAACATGCCTGTGAAAAAATGAAGGAATCTTAATAAAAATCATATATGTCTAACATGTGTTTTATTTTTTGTTTTAGATCGCAACGAATGTTTAGAAATTCCTAATGTTTGCAGTCATGGCCTGTGTGTGGATTTGCAAGGAAGTTACCAGTGCATCTGCCACAATGGCTTTAAAGCTTCCCAGGACCAGACCATGTGCATGGGTAAGAGGGAGGACCTGAGTTCCAGGAGAGAAGTGACCTGAGACTCCAGAAGAGACTATGGGTCGGCCACTTGCTGTGACTGACTACCACGTCTCTGTCAGAAACCGTCTTGGCCAAAAGTTAGCTTTGTTAAACCGTTTATGCCTTCGTTGAATGTAAAATTTGCGAGCAGGGACACACCACGGTTGGTTCTCTGGCTCACTGTTCACAGCCTTTTTGCCCAGATGCCTTTCACACACTTTACCACGTACTCTGGGACACTCCAGGTTATGTGGACGTCCCCACAGTACCCAGTGGCCCTTTGCCCTTCTCTGGTCCCGTTTAAGAAAACCTTTCCAGCTGCAAGAATGCAAAGGAGTGGTAATAGTAGTAGGAGCAAGAGGGTTGAGATGAATATATAGACACACACATACACACATCTTTTTTTTTTTTTTTTTCAACGTTTATTTATTTTTGGGACAGAGAGAGACAGAGCATGAACGGGGGAGGGGCAGAGAGAGAGGGAGACACAGAATCGGAAACAGGCTCCAGGCTCTGAGCCATCAGCCCAGAGCCTGACGCGGGGTTCGAACTCCCGGACCGCGAGATCGTGACCTGGCTGAAGTCGGACGCTTAACCGACTGCGCCACCCAGGCGCCCCACATACACACATCTTATACACCTTTTCCCAAAATCATTGAGTACATGGGACTTACCTGCTTCTTTTGTGTTTTAACTCTTAAAAAAATATTTTTAGGAGGAAATGTACCAAAACTCTCTAAAATGTCCCCATAGCTAATGTAATGGGTAACTGAGCAGTAATAATGTTCAGTAAGTACTTGCTGAGCTGACAGGTGATGAGATTGCAAAGGCAGGTAGGCTGGCTGGCCCTTATGGAGCCCACCCTTGGAACTCAGTGTAACTCCTTTAATCTGATGTCGACAACGGGCTCTATCTCGGCCAAAACAGTTCTCCCTGCTTTGCACTTGAAGGAGGAAAATTACATTAAAAACTTGGCTATGTATAATTAGCACATTCTGAGTTTAGGAAAAGCTGAAGTTATGTATCTACTATTTTGGTATTGAAGATACTACCTATCTGAAAAGTAATGTCAGATTTCAGCACCATAGAACTGCTTTCCTTTATGACATATCCATACAACAAGGACTGCCCGGAAAACGTTGCCTCCTATGGCCTCCCCTGTGGACTTGGGCCGTGGTGGTGGAAAAAACTGTCTAGGAGATGCTGTGCAAAAGACAGATAGAGGATCTAGCCCTATTTGCATGAACTTTCTGAGAATGCTTGCTCACGCATGCTTCTCCTGGCTGTACTCTGTAAGAGAGATAACATGATTTGCTAAAAAATACATGAGATTTGATTCAGAGATTTATATGGAGAAAATAGGCCCTCGATTCTAATAATTCATTCATGATGAAAGTCAGTGAGACTCCTTCATAATACTACTCTTCAACAAAGCTTTCTTCCTAAGAAACATTACTTTTTTTTTTTTTTTTTTTTTTTTGCATAGAAGAAGAGTTCGCACAGTCTGGAATTCATTGTGTAGGGAATCTGTTCTCTTTTAGGAAGAGTCCTTTCTAAACGTTTTTTTTAATTCCATTTCTTGAAGGCTAATACTAATGAGTTATAATAGACATCTTCAGTGTGGATTCTGTTAACTCATAAAATTTAGGAAACTAAAATTTGTCTGTGTTGTGCTCATCAAATTAATGTATGTAAATTTCTGGGGGAGTGGTGTTGATAATGCTTAATAGAACAAATTGTTTAGGGTTTCAGAAGACTGGTTTCCTTACAAAGTTGACAAGCAAACCCATTCGTTAAAACATCTGCACTCAGGGGATGCTTGCTTAGCTATATGAGCCTATAAATCACTCAACAGCACCGCATCTTATAATTTTATAATTTAGAGTTTTCTCCACCTCATGCTCATTTTCCCGAAATAAATAGGGGTTCCTAAGTATTGAATGAGGAAAATATAAGTGACTCTGTACTTTTTAAAAATGTAAATCTTTAACAGGCTGTGTTTTTCTAGTTAAAAAATTGAATTCCTTGGAGCCAATGTTTCTTTGTAGATGTTGACGAGTGTGAGCGACATCCGTGTGGAAACGGGACTTGTAAAAACACGGTTGGATCCTATAACTGTCTCTGCTACCCAGGGTTTGAACTCACTCATAATAATGATTGCCTGGGTAAGTTCTCAGTCCTTTATTGCTTCTATTTATGTCCATATAATATACTAGAATAAGGAATAAAACCAGAGTAAATCAGATGTTTTTATCCCTGAAGTTGCAGATTGGTGCCGAAAAGTATTGTAATAACATTGACTCATTTCCACTGAACTGAAGTCACAGTATTGGCTTAAATAATCACAGGACAATCTGCTGTGTTCAGCACTTCTGTCAATCAATCCATCGATACAGGGGGGAAGCCATGAAGACGATAGTAAATCTACTGGGATTACTCTATGGTTTGAAGTTATTTTTACCCCTTAAATGGGATCGAAGATAGACCTGTCATTGCTCCAGTGTTATTCCAAGTATTTCAAACAACGCATTCTTGATTTATATTCGAATACTGACAGAGTCTCCAACTTAAAAACATGTTGTGTCTTGAAACTTAATTTTAATTTTCTGTCAGCTTTTGAAGCCACAGATGCCTTTTCCCACAGAAATGGTGAGCCATTGGCTAGGTGTCCAGATCGGCCCTCAGAAACCTATTTGATTTCAGTTGTTGAACAACTGTAAATTTTCAGTGGAAACTTGAAAAGTATTGGCTCTGCGTAGTACAGGATTGTATCGTTTACCCCTAAATGACAACAATTAAAACAAGGGTTGGCAGTGAGTAGGGGAGGTTCCTGAAGTTGGTGGAGGACACAGCAAGAGAAAGGACAAATAAATGTTGACCACGTGTCAGGCACTGCGCTGGTGCATCCCAACTAATGTGTCTTTGTTCACCTGGTCCTATAATGTCTCCGGCTTTCTACCATGATGGGATCAGCACAGCTCAAATGCACCTCTGATTTACCCCAAAACACGCTCTTCTCAATTTTGTTTTGGTTTGTTTTTTCTTTTTCGAAATTCTGCCATTGTGAACAAAATTTAGAGCTAATTGGACATGGTTTCAAGTACCACCTTCTTGTCCCTAGTTTCTCAGATCCTTGGTACAACCAGGGAGAGCTGAAGACACATTGCTATGCCTCTGATCAGAGTGCACAGCCTTCAGACAACTGAGAAAAGTACTCAAATGCAGTCAGCCCTAAGCTGAACTGAAACTTAAGATGTTTTTTCTTTCAGATTCTGCATTTTGTCAGCAAAACACATGTCAGCAGTCCTAGAGTATTTTTATTATAATGTATTTTTCTGTATTTAATTTGCCCCATTATTTGTCCTTTGAATATACTCAGCTTATCTCCAGGTAAAGTCATCTGCAAACTAGGCTGTCAGGTTAAATCTGTATACGTTCTTGTCTCCAGGAAAAGAAATAGTTTTCATTTGAAAAGAATGGAAGTCTTCACTACATGTAAACCTTCAGTTTTTATCTGGTTATAAATTTGTTATATTAATATCAAAAAGTATGGTTGAGATATAGTAGGGATCTACATGGTCTTAGTCACATGATCCTTATAATATGAGCCATTTTTCTCTGTGTTGATGAGGAATTGTAATGAAGCATGTTTGTAAATGCATACCAATGAGTATGCTTTGACATTGCAATGTGTAACATCATATGCATGTAAGAGCTCTCTCTGAAAGCTAATTCTCATTTGCTTACAGACATAGATGAGTGCAGTTCCTTTTTTGGTCAGGTGTGCAGAAATGGACGGTGTTTTAATGAAATTGGCTCCTTCAAGTGTTTATGTAATGAAGGTTATGAACTTACTCCAGATGGCAAGAACTGTATAGGTAAGTAGCTACACAATAAAAAGTCTTTGTATTTTGTTAAATAAGGATGTGACTCCCCCAGCCCTACACACACACCTGGAAACTCCATTCACATGTCATGGGATCATCTGATCACTTGGCAAAAATAAGATACCATGGGAAATTTTGGTGTAAGGACAGCGCCAACAATTGGGAATGACTTGTCTGCAATGCTTTTATTGGAAGAGAGCTTGGGGCTATCCATGTCTCCATAAAAGGAGACGAAGGAAACAAATCAGGAAAATTAGCCTCTTGCCAAATGAGTAATACTCAAGATGTCAAAAGAGTATCTCAGGGCAAATTTGTCCATAGTGACCTGACAGATCAGAGAGAGCAAGTTGAATTCATGTTAGTATCGTTTGGCAGCAGTCATCTCATAGTTAAATCATTTTTTTTTCTCCTTTCTCTTTAAAGATACTAATGAGTGTGTTGCCCTTCCTGGCTCTTGTTCTCCTGGTACCTGTCAGAATTTGGAAGGGTCCTTCAGGTGCATCTGTCCGCCAGGGTATGAAGTGAAAAGCGAGAACTGCATCGGTAAGGTTAACATTTGTTCCGAGGTCCACGAGCTGTTTGGTGTAAGACAGGCTGGGTAAAGACCCTTTGGAAGTATACTAAATCCAAACCAGTGCAAGCAGGCTGACCTAGGGGATGCAACGTGTAGCAGACTACATCTGCATTGTGGAACCATCAGAATCCTTTTGAACGTAGGGATAAAGAATTTAGGGATGTGGGGCTGGTCATGAACAGAAATGCTATACTAGTGAGAAAAATTTCAGTGCACTCTGATCTTTTTTCCAAATGTCAACAGAGACTTTCTCCTGAATTTAAAGAGAGTCTACAAAAATTGTAATCTTTGGCAACCAATTTTAAAACAGCTATTAAAGGTGTCTGGAGTCCTAGAAATGTGGAGCAGAAAATCTTGACCATGCCGTTGAGACATTTTTTTCCTTGGGAAGGCCTCATGTCAAAACAGAAAATATTAATCCATTTGTCATAACAGATGTTTTTATGCTGAAACTCCTCCAGCGTACAAGAACACTGTAACCACATCAAAAGTGGGCTCCAGAACTGCCTGGTGAACATGATGAAGGCCGACCTTTTTACAGTTACTTAATTTCACTTTTATACAAATTATTTTTTACAGTCTTGTTGAAATTCAGAAGCACCATCTTGGTGTGGTTCTTCCAACATGAAGTGATTGCTGAGGGTTTTTTGCTTTTGTTTTGTTTTGTTTTGCCTTGTAGTTGTCCAATTAAACAAAAATTCTTTGTAGCTCTACTGTTCACTTTCAAGGGACCTATATGGACAGAACTGAAGGAAACCGTTTACTTGATCAAATTTAATTATTTTTCAGTCCATGTGATTTCATATAGTGGAGATATCATCCCTAGTCTTACCAGTTTGGCCTTAATATCTTTTCCCTTTCTTGATCTGTGTAGTGCACTGTAAAATTGCCTAGTGTTTTTAATACTTAAAAGATAATAAATCCTAGAAGCATCTTAATAAAAACCTTCTTGAAAAGTTTAAGATCCTTTCATTTTCTTTATTCCGTATTTAATCTCAGTTCTTCATTTTTCCTATAACACATCCCTTTGTGGAACAATGATGGCAGTGGTATGTCCACCATTAGGAGGGAAAAGATACATACGCTTCTTTGTGTCAGAAAGACTCAGCTGCTTTTTCTCTTTGTGGAAAAAAAGAAATCTCTGGCTCAGTAACATTTTATTAAACTGCAGAACCATTTTTTTCTTACTGTTAGCAGCGCTCCTATTTTGCATTTCTGAAAAGTACATTTTTAATTAACTGCACTGCAAGACTATTCCCTTCAGGCTAGAATCTCTTCTACCAATTTTTCCAAATGAAATGGTTTCTAATGTGACCATATACACACTTAACATGAACATATACTTACTACACCTGTATACACATACAAGTTGATGACAACTTTCACTGTATGTAACAGTGAACACCTTGCACCTCTTAGGTGCTGGGGTTACAAAAAGATACAGCCCTTGCCTTTGGTAACCTACTGCAGAAGAGAAAAGATCTGTTTTGTAAGTAAACCCACCGTGTAAAGATACCCTTGCAATCCACTGGGTCAGACACTGCACTGGAGGTACATTAAGGCAGAGGGAGCTCAGGGTGAGGCTGTGAACGTTGGTGGTGGGGGCAAAAAGAAAGTCAGGGAAGCCCATCACAATGGATTGGTGACACTTGGGGTGGTTCTTAACTGTTGTATAGGAATTTACAACCAAAAAAAGGAACAGAACAGAGAAGGCTATTGGCAAACACAGCCAACTCGAGTGTGGTAAGGGGCATCAAGTGGCCAACCCAGAAGACTGAATGCAAATGGAGAATGTAGTATGTGCCTGACACCGTGCTAGACTAAGCTGTGCTGCAGTGACCCAGACAGACCCATAGGTCATGTCCCCATGGAACTTACAGTCTCACGTGGCTGGAATTATGTAATGTCTATTCACTTACGTAAAACAACTCAGTAAGCACTTCCAATGAAACAAAGGCCAAATGTCACTGCTAAGGAATCCTTATTTGAAGGAACCGTTCTGGGATGAGTGGGAATGATGAAATTCTCAGACCCACGTCCGAGTCATCCTGGTTCCAGCAGGCACAGATTTTCAAGCAGATGTGTGGTTTAGAAAGACAACCTGGTGGCCCTGTGAAGGGACTAGACGGAGATGCGGCAGGCTATTAGGAGATTTACGGTAATCCGGGCAGGTGAGGTTGAGTTGAATTCACAGAGGAGGCTGAAGGAACAGGTCACATGCTGCCTGCATAAGGTTAAAAGGTCAGGGGGAAGAAGAAAGATGACTCGGGGATCTTAATTTGGATGGCGGATGGCAGAGAGGAGCATGAGAGAAGGAGACCATCTGAGGCTGTGACACTTGGAGGATATTGAACAGTTGGTCATGTCAGGTGGCCACACACACACACCCCTAGGGATCCACTGCAAGGAGCTAGAATTCTATTTGGCTGTCTGGGCCATATGGTTGGTTGAATCTGGATACAATCTTTGACTTTTGAAGCAATAATCGTCTACTTTTAAAGAGCAAGTTATAGATACACATTATGTATTCATGTTTCGTATTAAATAATCAATGGCTAGTGGGTTATTGTAGTATGGACAAACTCTTTATTTTCAAAGACTGAACAGTGTATTGATTTGCCTGAATTCATACATTCTCCTGCTGTCGTCCAGACATAAACGAATGCGACGAAGATCCCAACATCTGTCTGTTTGGTTCCTGCACCAATACTCCTGGGGGCTTCCAGTGCATCTGCCCGCCTGGCTTTGTATTGTCTGATAATGGACGGAGATGCTTTGGTAAGCTTTGGAATGACTTCTGTGTCATAATTTGACCTTAGGAACTTCACAGATAGACAGTAAACCATCATGCTAGTGTTTGTCACTACAAAGAACGTGTCGGTGGCAACTACGTCTGCGTTAAAAATCTAGGTCTCAACACTAAATGTACTGGACGCCTTTTAAGGTACTGTGAATTTTCAACCCTGTTTCCACAGTTTTTTAAATTTCATATTGAAAAATTATTTTCATTCATTTGCTTGTCATTATTATTACT
The DNA here is from genome assembly GCF_007474595.2 of Lynx canadensis. Classification (NCBI taxonomy): domain Eukaryota; kingdom Metazoa; phylum Chordata; class Mammalia; order Carnivora; family Felidae; genus Lynx; species Lynx canadensis. Next base: position 105,827,319 of record NC_044303.2, on the reverse strand, counting down.
GTTTTTGCTTCACTGCTCCATTTGTCGTTGGACCGAATTTTTTGTACTCTGCTGTATGAGTTACTTTTAATGTGATATGACTTACTGAAACTTACATGAATTTTTTTTTTTTTGTGAGGCTACAACATAATAGAAGAGATACGGAAATAATTTTAATACTGAGCGTAATTTCTCAGATTTCCTAGGGACGTTATAAAAACACTTTTAACATTTCAGATAAGTATGTAAAATTTTATAGACAGGTCAATTTAAATTGGCATGTGAAATCAGCATTGGGGGATTTCCAGACCTGTCTTTTCACTGCTGACCTCATCTGCATCCAGTGTTCGGCCCGTGAGAAGTGTTCCGTCAGAAAGTTATACACGAAGTATTCCATCTTTTTAAATGACCGAGAAGGAGGTCTGTGATGTTTGCTTTCTCTTGACTAGATACCCGCCAGAGCTTCTGCTTCACCAACTTCGAAAATGGAAAGTGTTCTGTACCCAAAGCCTTCAACACCACTAAGGCAAAATGTTGCTGTAGTAAAATGCCAGGAGAGGGCTGGGGTGACCCCTGTGAGCTGTGCCCCAAAGACGACGAAGGTAAGAGCAGGCGTGTAAGACTCCACTTTGTGCTGGTTTGGGAATGTGTTTGTCGGTCACCATGGAACTCAGGAATATTGTGAAGGTGAAATGGCTCCCTCATGTCTAAACTGGTCACCTTAGTCTGAGGGGTTTCTTTCCAGCATGTGTATTCAACACATGTGAGTGCAGGGTAGAGTTACTGTTAGTTCATTTCTCCCCCCCACCGAGGTCCGTATTACTTGCTTTCAGAGGAATGAATTTGAGAGGTACAGTGCAGGGGATGCGAGGAGCGGTGGGGGGTGGGGGGGGGGGAACTCATGCTGAGTCAGCATGAGGGCCATTTGCAGGGTGAGACCGAGAGCTTCCCAGGTCTCCTGTTGTTAGTGTAGTCGAGTTGTAGGTGCCTCCCAGCAACCTGGGAACTAGCCTGACCTCTAGGTCGGAGGTGGCTTCTGTGTGTCATGGGCTCCACGGCACTGAACGAACAGACAGGTAAGGGATGCCTGGGTGGCTCAGTCAGTTAAGCGAGCAACTCTTGATCTCAGCTCAGGTCATGATCCCAGGCTTCTGGTTCGTGGGTTTGAGCCCCGTGTCGGGCTCTGTGCTGACAGCAAGGAACCTGCTTGGGATTCTCTGATTTTCTCTTGCTCTTGCTCTCGCTCTCTGTCCCTCCCCCACACGCTCTCTCTCAAAATAATTAACATTTAAAAAAACAAAAACAAAAAAACTAGCAAACAGAACGGGAAGCCCTTAGTAGGCAGCACTCTGGGAGGAGCTGGGCAAGCCCAGGTGACCTTCTCTAAAAAGGCTCAGCGTTGCTTTTGAAGTAAATCATAAAAATAAAATAAGACTCTTGTCAAAAGCAACTTGTAGATGGAAATTAAGTCTAATTTCATGTACACCCTCCATCAGTTCTTAAGTTGTCCCACAACTGAGGCTCTTCAGTCAATGGGGAATTTGTGTTTTTCTCTGTAGTTGCATTCCAGGACCTGTGTCCGTACGGCCACGGAACTGTCCCGAGTCTTCATGACACACGTGAAGGTGTGGTTTGATGTATTTTATTCCTGTAGTCTTTTTTTTGTGTAAATACATTTTTGTGTATTTGTTCTATAAATCACGTTTATTTTACTGTATCACATATAGTATATTTTAACATATGTACACAATGTTCTATATCACATGTGTTATCTTCAGCATTGTAAAACTGCACTGTATATTGCATACAATCTGTTTATCTGGTGAAAAGAAATGTTTACGTGTTTTATAAATTTTAAGTCTGTGTTGAATAAATACACATGGTTGTGATGTCTCCTTTTATACGGAGGAAGTTTATGGACGATTCTATATTTTAGATGTCAACGAATGCCTTGAGAGCCCAGGCATTTGTTCAAATGGTCAGTGTATCAATACAGATGGCTCTTTCCGCTGTGAATGTCCGATGGGCTACAACCTTGATTACACTGGAGTACGCTGCGTGGGTGAGTGCTGACTCCACATTACATATTTGGAAGCTTCCATTCCATTTCTCATGTTCAGCAGAAGGTCTCCCAGGTGCCCTGGGTGGTGGGAGGATTTACAGAGCCAGTATCGGCAGCTAGTAATAACTGCTTTTTCTTCTCCCTTTTTACATTTACTAGTAGATCTGGTTTACGTGAACATGGAGAGAGTTGCCCAACCTCTGCCTTCCACCAGATATACAAACTCTGATGTGCCTAGAGAGTTACACTTGGTAGAGCAACTAACTGGGAGAGAAGTCCCTTTTACTTTGTGACTTTCTGCACCTGCTCCTATAGCAGAAGACCACATCCCTCTCTGGGTTTGTGATTTTTAGGGAAAGCATGGCTATCTTAGGACTCAGAGCTTTGCACACTTGATCCTTTGGGGTCCTCTGTACTGAATAAAGGCAAGCCAGCCAGCTAATGGCAGGGAGGGTGCAGAGTCAGGTGTGGCCTGTACAGATCCTGGCAGTTTGTGAGGGCCAGGTGGAGGGATATGATTCATGGGCATGCACATATTAAGCTAAAACTTCCCTAAATTTGGGGGCGCTTTTTTATTCCTTTTTTTCCCAGATACTGATGAATGTTCCATCGGCAATCCGTGTGGGAATGGGACATGCACCAACGTTATTGGGAGTTTTGAATGCAATTGCAATGAAGGCTTTGAGCCAGGGCCCATGATGAATTGTGAAGGCAAGTGATACTTCTCTTAAATATTACTTCTGATTGATCTAGAAAAGGTTTTTTCCTGTCTCTTCTTTTACTTTCATTGTTTTGATGTTCTACTGATGATTACGTTCATCACAAGTATTCTTTTCCTCTGCCTCGGTGAGAGTAGAGTCACAGCAGCTATTTTAAAGCCCTTGTCTGATAGGTCCAGCATCTCGGTCATGTCAGAGTCAGCATCTGTTGATGGTATTTTCACTTGAAGTTAGCTCCCCAGCAGGAGGTTAATTTTAGATTATTCCCTGGATATTGTGAGTGATACCTTTGCAGAATGCCGATGCTTTTGTCTTAGCAGGCCGTTAACTTGGATGAACATAAAAGCAGACTGTCAGGCCCGTGTAAGACAGCGGTTCAGATTAAGTTTTTTGCTTTTATGCAAAATAGTGTGTCTCCATCTCTAGCCCTCTCCTATCTGGGATTCCCTCTCACTCTTGAGCAGCCTTGGTTGCCCCCAGCTCCCTCCCCCGATTGCCATGCACAGAAGCTCAGAACATTTCTATTGAAGATTTAGCTGCCAGGCCCTGCTGCTGGCAGGACTATGTCCATCCACAGCGTAATTTCAGAAAAAGAAAAATATTGGGAACTTCTTTCTTGCTGGTTGTTTGCAGAGTTTCAACTTACCACTAAAGACTACTTCAGGTAGTTGTTTCTGTTTTTGTTTTTGTTTTCAGAGTTTATGGTTGTTATTTGTTGGAGGGTGAATTTGTTAGGTGCTCACTTCTCCATACCAGGAGTGGAGGTTCTATTATATTACTGCTTTCTCGATGACTGCTAAGTAAATACAGCAGTGTTTATTTAAACAATTAACACTCTAGGCTCAGTCCCTGCTTACCTGTTTGTTTGATTAGATATCAACGAGTGTGCCCAGAACCCGCTGCTCTGTGCTTTCCGCTGCATGAACACCTTCGGGTCCTACGAATGCACATGTCCAATTGGCTATGCCCTCAGGGAAGACCAGAAGATGTGCAAAGGTAAGGCCATGGACAAGAGAGTAGTTAAAACTTTATTTGCCACGCTGGAAGTGTACTGCAGTGAAGTTACAGTTCTCATCTATGTTCTTCTAGAGTTTACAGCCCTGTATCTGACAGGATTTTGCTGGTAGATTTCCATACCTAGGTAACAAGACACCTGATGGTCTGCCTAAGCAAGTCAGAGATAAAAGAGGTTGAAGAACCCACAATCTTGGGCTCTTATTAAAGAAAAGACTGTCCTTCCCTGAACTTCTTCTCATTGGGATCAATGCTGAAACTTTTATAAGTCTAGAATATAGCCAACAATTGGAAAATATCGGGCTCCTCCTTCCTCCTTCCTAGTATTTTAAGAGCCTTAAGACCAGAACTAAGACTTAAAACTCCAAAACAATAGCCTGCTCCTGAGAATTTGTTTTGCTCTTTTTCCTACGAAAACTGTTTTCTAGATCTGGATGAATGTGCCGAAGGTCTCCATGACTGTGAATCTAGAGGCATGATGTGCAAGAATCTGATAGGCACCTTCATGTGCATCTGCCCGCCTGGGATGACCCGACGGCCTGATGGAGAAGGCTGTGTAGGTAAGGCCTGAAGGGTCTGCTTATTTAAGACCCCTAGCTCAAGACACATTTGGAGCACTGTTTCCAAATCATCCTAACTTCAAGCCAACTACTTTTCTAGGTATTTCAAGGCTGTGCTAGAGCTGGATTTCTTCTATGTCTGGGTCCATGCCAATATAACAGCTTCTAGATGATGCACAGGCGGTTATGCCTGTCCCAGATTACATAAGCCTTCTTGTTTTTCATAATTCTGCGGGTACATATGCAAGCAAGTAAATACAGAGGAAAAAAATTTAAAAGAGGAACCCCAAGGGGAGCCTGGGTGGCTCAGTCGGTTGAGCATCTGACTGCGGCTCAGATCCTGATCTCACCGTTCGTGACTTTGAGCCCCACATGAGGCTCCGTGCTGACAGCTCAGAGCCTGGAGCCTGCTTTGGATTCTGTCTCTCCCCCTTAACTGACTGAGCCATCCAGGCAACCCGAGAATTTTGATTTTAGTCATTCGAGTAGATGTATAAGGGCATCATAGTGTAGTTTTAACTTAAATTTCTTTAATGACATTGAGCATCTTTTCATGTGCTTACCTGCCATGTATCTTTCTTTTTTAATTTTTTTGCACGTATATGTGTGTTTGAATTTCATCTAGCTAAAATACTTAGAAACATGTTTATTTTTTAATGCCTGAATTTTTTTTTTTTTTTTTTTTTTGGTAACTAGCTGAATTTGACATTGTACAGTCACTACATTTATATGTATATTTCCTGGGAGCAAGGGGATGGGCACCATGATCATATCAGGAGCCCAGTTTTCTGGTCCTGGATGTGCCATAAATGAGCGGGGTGACTTAAAAGTGGCCTCATTCTCTTTGTCTCTGTCTCCTCATCTACAGAGTGAGAAACTACGTGATTTGGGTGGGAGGAAGAGGAAGAGACGGAAAGGGCGAAGTGTTTTAGCTCTAGTATTCTATGATCCCATTTCTTCCTTTTTCAAAGAAAAGACCTAGGGCAGCATTATACGTTTGTAATTTCTTCATTGTGAAAAGACGCTACAGAAGATACAGGTTCTAAAACATTTCTGATCCTCAGGCTTTTCATGATCACATGCTGGAAGCTGAACCTTCTGCAGAAACAACTCTTTTTGATCATCAGAAAACTCTTTGTAGTGAAGTTTGGTTTTATACAGACATGTTTTTATAATTAGAAATGGCTATTATAAACAGCCAAGATATTATTATAAATAAAAATTATTTACAAATGTCCGAATCAGAATGAAAGATAAAGCCACACACACGCGTGCGCGCACACACACACACACACACATAAAACCATAATAAAAATGCTGCGTACAGTGAGACTGAAATACAACAAAATTATCTCCAAAATGTCAAACACAACAGAAACTAAAAATATTATAAGCTAAAAAGTTGGACTTAGGTAGGAAATCTAAAATCTCTATAAAGAAAACTAAATGTAATCACAAATGAAATTTCTTTAATTTTTTAAGTATAGTTGTAATATAATGTTAAATTACTTTTGGGCATACAACATACTGATTCAGCAAATTTAAACATGGTGTGCTCATCACAAGTGTAGCTCCCATCTGTCACTCTACACTGCTATTACAATATCACGAATTATATTCCTTATGCTCTGTCTTATTTCTGTGACTTACTTCATACCTGGAAGCCTGTATTTCCCATTCTCCATCACTCATTCTTCACCCATTTCGCCCATCCCCACAGCCCTCTCCCCTCTGTCAACCATCAGTTTGTTCCCTGTATTTTTATAGGTCTCATTCTGGTTTGTTTGTTTGGTTTGTTCACTTGTTTTTTAGATTCCACATATGAGTGAAATAATACGGTATTTGTCTCTCTCAGTCTGATTTATTTCACTTAGCATAATAATCTCTAGATCCATCCATGTTGTCTCAGATGGCATGATCTCATCCTTTCCTATGGCCGTGTAATACTCTGCTGTGTGTAGATACCGTATCTTTCATCATCCATTCATCAATCAGTGGACACTCTGATTGCTTCCGTATCTTGGCTATCATAAATAATACTTCAGTAAACAAAGGAGTGCATATATCTTTTCAAAATAGTGTTTTTATTTCCTCTGGGTAAAAACCCAGTAGGGGAATCATTGGATTACAGGGTATTTTTATTTTTAATTTTTTGAGGAAGCTCCATTACTATTTTCCATAGTGTCTGCACCAGTTTGCAGTCCCACCCACTGTGTTTGAGGGTTCCCTCTTTTCCCACATCCTTGCCAACAGTTGTTATTTCTTGTCTTTTTAACTTTGGCCATTTTGAAACATTAAAAAAAAATTTTTTTTTAACGTTTTGTTTATTTTTGAGACAGTGAGAGACAGAGCATGAACAGGGGAGGGTCAGATAGAGGGAGACACAGAATCTGAAACAGGCTCCAGGCTCTGAGCTGTCAGCACAGAGCCCAACACGGGGCTCGAACCCACAGACCAAGAGATCATGACCTGAGCCGAAGTCGGCCGCTTAACCGACTGAGCCACCCAGGTGCCCCAAACTTTGGCCATTTTGACTAGAGTGAAGTGATAGATCACTGTGGTTGTGATTTGCATCTCTCTGATGATTAGTGATGTCTAGCCATCTTTTGATGTGTGTGTTGCCCAACTGTGTATCTTCTTTGGGAAAATGTATACTCACGTCCTTGACCCATTTTTTAGTTAGATTGTTTTTTTGGTGTTGAGTTGTATGAGTTACTTATATATTTGGGATATTTACCCCTTACCAGATACAACAGATTAAATTCGACTATATGATATACTATGCCCCAGTAATTCATTTTAAGTAAGCAAATAAATGAATAGAAAAATGTAAGGAATAGAAAAACTTTATCACGATCATTAAATTTTCATGAAAGTCTTGACAGAATGCTTTTGGGGATTCATTCTGAAATGAATAAAATTTATTTCAAAATGAATTTTGAAATATTAATGAGGGGAAAGAAGGCTTTGCTTTTAAGATGATGAAATAAAAATGTGTTACCTCACTTGCATCCCCTGAAGATTTAGAAATGCAGCAGTGGAGGGAAGAGTGTTTATTTAAGTGAGGAATGGTCCCAACTACAGACTCTGAAGAGTATCTTTCAAATAACGTAAAAGTTTCAATCAAAAATACGTATTTTTGAGGCTCAGTGACATACTTTTCTTTAGACTGGAGCAGAATACAGATATCTTTCAAAGTGACCAACCCTAATTTAAAGAATTCATCCAGCATCTTCGAGTAGATTAGGGACACAGGTGAATGAGAGAAACCAGTTCGACACTCGGTGTGAAGAGCCAGAGAAGTAAAAGAGAAAACAGTTGACAAGACTTAGAGGACTTTACTCAGAGCCACAGTGACCTCCTAAACTAAAAACAACACTCGGTACGCATGCCCCACGGGCAGAGAGCATAACTGATGTGGTGAGAGAATGCTCGTACAACAGACATGAAGTGAAGCTGGGTCACACCTTGCTCAGCACTGGTGATGTGCTTCTGCGCTGTGCTGTAGCATGTAGTAGACCTGGGAAAAGTCCATCAAAGATGAGGAGTTACACGAGACCACAACTAACGTATACGTATGAGGCGGAGGAGAAGAAAGGAAAATAAACAAGAAATGGGCCAAAACACCTCAGGAATGGAAGAGGACAAGTTTAGAAAAATAGTTTTTGTGATCTTTAAGAGACACCATTAAATACAAATTATAATAGAAGATATTGAAAATGAAGATAGAGCAGTATCAAGAGAGAATGGTCTAGCAGAGCTGAGGAAAGAAAGCCATCACAGAGGTTAGTCACAGTAGCGTTTTTGTAATATTTTTATTTCATTTTGAGAGAGAGAGGGAAACAGAAGATCGGAAGTGGGCTCTGCGCTAAGAGCAGAGAGCCCAATGCAGGGCTTAAAGCCATGAACCGTGAGATTGTGACCTGAGCCAAAGTCGGACACTTAACCAGATGAACCACCCAGGTACACCAATCACAGTAGACTTAATAAAAAGTAGCCGAGGATGAAAACACAAGCAAAAATGTGGATATGGAAGTGATTCATAACAAAATGGTACAGGTGGAAGACCAAAAAATCCAACATTGCATAAACAAAGTCCCCCCCCCCAAAAAAAAAGGAAAAATGAAAAATATTGGAACATGTTTGAGCATTTGTGGAATTAAATTTTTGTAGAAAATATTTAAGCCTGTATATGAGAACACACTGCCCCACGAAAAGCTAGTACAGAATAGTCATTTATTCAGTTACACTTCATCAAACACCTACTGTTTGTGTGGTTCTTGGGACAGGGTGTTCAACTAGGGCAGGGTGTCCCCCGCACCCCCTGCCCCCACTCTGCTCTCGAGTCATGTGTGTTCTGCTCAGGGAGAAACAGACCTCAAACAAACAACTAATCGACATACAAATTTCATATAGTGGTACGTCTTTTTAAGAACGTAAGATTTAGTGGTTGAATGGGATCTATTTGAGAAGATCCATTGAAGGAGGGCTTCTGTGACAAGGTGATGTCTGAGCCGGGGCCTAGAAATGAAGAGGAAATAGCAGTAAGTACAGATGCCTCAGGCCAGAACGAAGGCCAGTGTAGCCAGAGTTTGTGCCAGGGGAGGAGTGTGAAGTGAGGTCCCAAGGTGGTCACGGACACGGCAGGCCACGGTAACGAGACTGGTTTTGTGGTGCGTGCACCGTGGCAGAGGGATTTAGAGTACAGGCCTGCAGATGGACAATGAATGTGAGAAACCTAGATTCATGTCTCCTAGTTCTGGGTTTTGGGGCAAGTTGGCTTCACTTTGTGCCTCAAATTCATACTCTAAACATAAATAAGAATAAGGAGAGCACTTACCTCATAGGATTATTGGGGAGATCCAATAAGTTAATTCATATAAACCCTTAGGACAGTGCTTTGCATACAGTAAAATTTCGCTTGTGTTATTGTTACTGCCTGATGTACATTTTTAAAAGATCTCTGGTTGCCTAGTGGATAATGCATTACAAAGTGTTAGGAGTAGAAGCAGGGTTCACTTAGGTGGCTGTTTTCATCATCCCAGAGCTGAAGGAAGCTCAGATAAGGGCCAGAGGTGAAAGGGACTTAGATTTATAATATACTCTGGACATAATCAACAGAACTTAATGACGGGCTGATTGGATATGGAAGAAGGAAGAGAGAGAAGACAAATCCTAGCAGTTTACTTGAATAGTTGATTGGATGGCTATTAACTGATAAGGAAAAGACTGGAAGAAGCAGGTGTGATTGGAAACACAGAAAAATAAAAAAAAAAAAATGTTTTGACCAAGTTAACTGTCAGAAATGTATGAGCCTTTCAAGCAGTAACAGCAGGTACACAGATTTGTTTATGAGCCAGGACTACAAATTATTGGCAAACAGGTAGTTACTTAAAAATCATAGGATCAGATGAGGACACCAAGAAAGAAAACACAGAGACACCAAGAAAGAGAACGCAGTGACTGAGCTCTGAACACTCCAAAATCTAGTGTGGTGAAAAATACTTAGAAGACAAAAATGAGTGACCAGCAAGAGAGGAAGTTCTCCAGGTCAGTGTAGGATTCATGACAATTAAAAGGATGGACTATTCAATTAGTTTTCATTAGACCAGTTAGAGAGTGGTCAGTCACTCGTGTATAATGATGCTGAGATGTATTGCAGGATATAGAAAGAGAAGCAGTAATTATATTTGGTGCCTTCTTCATCACTAGTCATCAGGTTTCGATTTTAATCAAAACCACAGTGAGATATCACCTCACACCTGTTAGGATGGACAGTCATAAAAAGACAAGAGATAACAAGCGTCGACAAGGATGTGGAGAGAAGGGAACCCTTGTGCACTGTGACCTTAGGCACTGTTGGTGGGAACATAAACTACTAAGGCCACTATGTATGGATTTTGGAGGTTCCTCAGGAAATTAAATATGTGCTACCATATAATCCAGCAATCCCACTTATGGGTATATAACCAAAGGAAACAAAAACATTATCTCAAAAACTTGTCAGCTCCAGTGTTCATCGTAGCATTACTGGCAATAGCCAAGGTATGGAAACATCCTAAGTGTTTGTCAGTGGATGAATGGATCAAGAAAATGTACACGCATCCTGTCATCTGTGATAACATGTGGATGGACCCAAAGGGCATTATGCAAAGTGAAATAAGCCAGGCAGAGGAAAACAGGTACTGCACAGTATTAATTATAAGAGGAATCTAAAAAAATAAAATAAATTGAACTCACGGAAAGAGTAGAAAAATGTTTGCCAGGGGCTTGAGGTAGGGGAAATAGAGAGAGGTTGGTAGAAAGGTACAAACTTACAGTTTATAAGATGAATAAGGTTTGAGGATCTAATGTGTACCATGGTGATTCACAGCTGACAACACTGTACTGTGTAATGGAAATTTGCTAAGAGATTAGAACTTAAATATTCTCTCACAGGAAAAGGATAAATATGTGAGGTAATGGGTGTGTTAATTCACTCGACAGAGGAATCCTTTTACACTATACCTCAATAAACTGGAAATAAAGTAGAATAAAATTAGGAGTACTGAGGAGGGAAAAAGAAATAAATCTGTCCTGAAGGGGACCACAAATGAGGTAGTAGGTGGAGGTATGACACATTATTAAAAGAGATTGTTTTTTAAGATGGAAGTTACTAGAACGTGTGTGTTAAGAGAATAACTCCGTGAAAAAGGAGAACTGTGAACTCCTGGAAGGCAATCCAGAGTTCAAGTGCAAGGACTGGCCTTTGAGAAAAACCAGGAAATCTGTATGCTGCTGAAAAAGACAAGACTTTGAAAGTGAGGGCCAGATAGGTGGTTCATAGTGGGGAGTTGGAGGAGTTGTTGTCGCCCTGCACAGTAGTCATTTTAGAAAATGGAAGCATGGACACACTAGGAAATACAGTAAGATTGTCAAGGGAGTGTTACTTCCCATTTGAGGTTTGAATCGCGAGTTGAAGTGAGACCGTCCTAGCAGTGTGTTTGCCTCTAGCCTATGGGTCTGCACTGCATTAGGCACGGAGTAGACAGCGCTAAGTGCTCCAGGAGTAGCCAACAGTGGAAAGGCGACTAATTGGCAATCCTGATGCCACTGAGAAATTTTCAAAGGATAAAGCATGGAATGCTAGCAATCAAAATTCTAGAGGTGCTGCAGCATCACACCAAGACACTCCCTAGTGAAGTTACAAATTTCAACAATGGAAAAAGGGAAAGAAAAAAGTGAATTACGTTGGTTTCAGGCAACCAAGCAGAAAAACAAAGTATCTACAAGGCAGAAAAAAAATTTTTACAAATTCTCACACTAATTCTCATGCCACTGGTAGTAGAACAAAAGTAATCTAAAACTTTGAGACCTCTCTAGCCATCTTTCAAGTATAGAAGCTCTATTTTGCGTCACCAGACATGGAGGAACTCTGTCTATCCAACAAGAGCCCTTCTTAAAAAAAATCCAAAAAATAAAGTAATTCAGACAACTAAAAAACAAATCAAAATAAAGGTTAATGACATCAGGGATAGGATTAGATCAAGAAGGCCGACCTTGAACCCTCAACTTCTAGAAATAACAGACACTGCATAGTACACAATATACAAAAAAATGTACCTTTTTTAAATCTATAACTTAGCTCAATATTTTTGTAAATAATCTTAAAATTTGTGTATTTCTATGATTGTGTAATAATTGTTTTTTCCCTATAAGGGAGGAAAAATTTCCCCAAGACACAGCATAGTGGATTTTAGGATGCTGAGAGCAAAGTTGAAAACCCATAAAGCTTCCAGAGAGAAAACCCAGACTTCCTACAAATGAACAGTACCACTGGGTCAAAGAGAACAAGGGACCAATATTTTCCAAACGTTCTAAGGGAAAATGATTCTGAACTAAAACTGTATACTCAGTCTAGTAAGGAAATAAACAAAAAATAGGACATTGTCAGAAATGTTCTAAATTAAGTTACCACCCATAATGAAATGACTCTGTGAAATGACCACCAAACGAGATACTCCATTATTTTGTTTTAATTAATGCAAAAGGAAGTTAGTATACATGAAGCAGTGGTAAGCCAGGGATACAGGCAAGTTTGTTATTTGGTTTAAATAGATCCTGGAGGCACATTTAAAAACAAGATCTAACAAACCAAACTTTTAGGTCACATCAGCATGACAGGTGGCACCAAGGGAGAGCAGAAAGACGTCAGTACTTCTTGACATCTGTGCAAAACTGTTCACTGCAAGTATGTGTCGAAGCTGTGACGTGGCTACCACTGCAAGGATAGAAAGAAAATTACAACTTCCAGACAGGAGGTGGGGACAAGAGGAGGGCATAGAAAACTAGACTAGTCTAAGAAATATTGAGAGAAGAGGGCAAGACCACAGTAGATACAAAACACAATAAAATGATAGGTAAGAATCCAAACACACCAGCAGTCATGATAGTTATAAACTGTGAGTTAAAAAAACAGATGTACTTTTTAAAATTCCTTTTAAACCCAGCGCCTGATGCTGTTCGTAAGAAAGGTGCCAAATCAGAATGTGAGGGAGATTGAAAATGAAGGGATGGAAAAAAATATTGAGGGCAAGTGCTGATAAAAAGAAAGCACAGGCAGAATAAATATCACCAAATTTGGGGTGCCTGGGTGGCTCAGTGTGTTAAGCATCTGACTTCAACTCAGGTCATGATCTCATGGTCTACGAGTTTGAGCCCCACATGGGGCTCTGTGCTGGCAGCTCAGAGCCTGGAACCTGCTTGGGATTCTGTGTCTCCCTCTTTCTCTACCCCTCCCCCACTCATGTTCTGTCTCTGTCTCTCAAAAATGAATACGCATTAAAAAAATTTAAATATCAACAAATTAAAGATTAAAAAGCATAATTTGCAACAATGTGGTTAGAAGTAGAGTGTATCATGCTAAGCGAAATTAAATAAAGACAAATAATGACTTCACGCATGTGAGGGCTTTAAGATACAAAACAGATGAACATAAGGGAAGGGAAGCAAAAATAATATAAAACCAGGGAGGGGGCAAAACATCAGAGACTCTTAAATACAGAGAACAAATGAGGGTTGCTGCAGGGGTGGTGGGTGGAGGGATGACTAAATGGGCAAGGGGCATTGAGGAAGACATTTGTTGAGATGAGCACTGGGTGTTATATGTAGGGGATGAATCACTGGAATCTACTCCTGAAATCATTATTGTAGTATATGCTAACTAACTTGGATGTAAAGTAAAAAATAAATAAGAAAAAAAAAAAAACATCCTGACCAAAAACAAAGCAAAAACAAAAACATCCTGACAAAAAAATATTAAGAAGTATAAAGATGAAAGCCGTTTATCAAAAATATTTCATTGTCATAAGCTCTCTTAGGTTCTTGATAGCATAGCTTCAAAAAAAAAAAAAAAAAGCCCCAAACAAAATTTACAGAATATCAAACCCAGTAAAGATAAAAGAGATTTTAATGAAAACCATTTTGCCCTAATAGATTTATCACCAACCAAAAGAGCAGAACTCCCTAAATTTCTTCAACCAGTAAGAGTCCTCAAAAACCACGCTTCTCCTCTGATTTGACTCAAAGCCAATCTGGGAGCCTGCGCTTCATGATTGCCTGTGTGGCTTTTACCCTACTCTCCACCCTTCCTTAACACCCCCCCTCCCCTCAGCCCCCAGCCTCGCTCCCATATCGTATAAACTGGCACCCTCTCCCCCAGAGTTCTTCCTCACCTTGTCTGGTATCTTGGGGCAAGTTTATGCCTCGTGGAGGTCAATTTTCCATCAAATGACCATACCTCCCCCACAAGGAAGGGAAGGGGAAAAAGAAAAACATTTTGTTAAGAAAGAACCCTCCTGGATGGAGTTAAGAATAAATCCATGTTCACATATGACTAGTTTTTATCCCATCATGTTGGTATTTTGGTGAGGACATTTTAAATAAGATGTAACTCCCTTCAGGATCATTTGTGAATGGTCATTTTACACTCTGCTCATTATTCACCCTATTTGTTTTCCCAAAGATGAAAATGAATGCAGGACCAAGCCAGGAATTTGTGAAAATGGGCGCTGTGTTAACACTATCGGGAGCTACCGATGTGAGTGTAGTGAGGGATTTCAGTCAAGTTCCTCGGGCACCGAATGCCTTGGTAAGTGGACATCTGATTGTATTGTACTTGGTAAGTAAAACATCCATTTTATGATGTCATCACAGAAGGGCTCTACATACATAGTCTTGTCTGCTATAAAACCCCCCAATCTGAGTAATCCAATATGCCTCTTCCTGAAGGGACCCATCTATTAAAATGATTTATTTCTGCCCATGTGTGTGTTGTATGCACATCTATGTGTCATGTAAATAGTCTTTTCAAAATTAAGATTAATTAAGCTCTATGGAAAATGTGACTTTACTAAAACTTACATCAGGAGATGATTTAATTCCATAAGAAAATATTTGCTATGTGAGGTAAGCTTTGCTGTATTAATAATATTAAAGTAAATGCCACATTTCAAAAATGCAGTGAAGGTTAATTTTTATTTTACGGTACAGAAAAAAATGTTTTACAAAATATTTTCTTGTGGAAAATATAAAGCTCAGACATTATGTTGTATTTTAATGCTAAAATACCTATATTATAAGCCATTTCAGTTAAATATGAGCAGGTGTAAATGTATGGAGGAGGAAAATTTAAGGCAAACCGAGAAATAAGAGTACTCATCACTGATACAAAAACAGAATGTCTCAGCTATATCAGATTCTCCAAATGATGTCACTGCGTTAAATCCTCGGAAACTGTTAGTCAAGAAAATAAATATTATTTACAATCTAGACCCTTACTAACCACCAATCTTTCCAGAAATAGAAAAGATAACCTACATAGTCTAATGTACTTTTTTGTTTATAGTATTTTCACTGGGAGGGTTCATATTAAAGATTTATTGGCGTATTTACATCAGAGAAATTCCTTTATTTATACTAAACAAAAAAACAAAAAAAAAACCACTTAGCCCACATGTTTGAACCCTCTTTTAGATGCAGAAAATATGAGATTGGACTGAATACGTACCAACATTGTAACATCATCTGGAATTTCCACAAATAAATCCTGATACTCATTTGCTTATTTATAGGGAAATGATTTCATTTCATTTTCCTTTTATTTGCATTCTGCAGGAATGATAGCTTGCTATCAACTAGTTGCTGATGGATTGAAGAAAAATAAATCTATTTCTAAAGGACAGTATCACCTTTGGTCAAATTTAATAAACTCTAGTAAAAGAACATGCTTTGAACTGATTCTCTAACACCTTTGTGTTCATGAAACTGTCAGGCAGTGTGGCTGTTCACATAGAAGAGTACTCACCTTTGAAAACATTACCGCCAGGAAGAAAAGCATTGATGGTCCTGTTTTACTTGAAGATGAAAATGAAGTGTCAGCACCATGTCACTGATGCTTATTAACTCGTTGTTATTTCAGACAATCGACAGGGACTCTGCTTTGCCGAGGTGTTGCAGACGATGTGTCAGATGGCGTCCAGCAGCCGCAATCTCGTCACAAAGTCCGAATGCTGCTGTGACGGGGGGCGAGGCTGGGGTCACCAGTGTGAGCTTTGCCCACTTCCGGGAACTGCCCAGTACAAAAAGATATGTCCTCATGGCCCAGGATATACCACTGATGGAAGAGGTAAGGAGTTGAGGAAATTGACACACGCTACCAATACCATGAACATTAACTTAGGTTAACCGGAAGGAAAAGTGAAAAATTGATACGATAGCTGAAATACTTACATGTGTTTGTATACGCTTCTTGCTAATGATTTGGAGACTGGAAAAGATGCAGTCTTCATATTTAAGAGGTAGGATTTACTGGGAAAACTGAAAGCTTCGGTAACAGTAAGTAATTTTCTTGAGATCACACCCTTTCTAAGGGATGCACTCAGCAACAGAACATACCTGTCTTACCCCAAAGGCCATGCTTGTAACCCCCCAAACTATACCTGCTTTACTTAAATACGTGTTGCCTATTTGTGCACAGGGACTCAGTCAGTTTGCAACGTATATACAAACCAGCAAGTCTCATTATCAGTTAGTGGTTTCCAATTTTTTTTTTTCCCCTTCCTGAGCCCATTCCTCTTTTAAGCAGTTTATATCTAAAGGCTCTAACTTTGGAGGTGAATTCTAGCTTCTGGCCCGTTAGTCCTCTGTTTCCATTTTTCTGTACAACCACCTGATAGACTGATGTCCTGAAAAATACCATTTTCTTCTATTACTACACAGACTCTTGGCCCTGGGCCTGATTACGTTGCTAATGAAACCCTTTCTTCAGAGCCGAATCCCAGTGTGAATACGAGGTCCGGCATAGGAGATCACCACAAATTCCAGATTACTTGAGCTTCAGAGAGGTAGCTGTATACATCCCGCCAAAATAATACGCACTTACATTGCAAAACAAGTAGACTTAAGCAGGGCTTTCAACCTAGCTTCCATGGATGTATCTCTTCTGGCCACTTCAGAATAGTTTTCTTTCCCTTGCATGTTGCCAGCCGCTGGAGTGAGCAGCACTGTGGATGTTGGTTGCTAGTTCTCTCACGTCACTTCCTTCGTTTCTCTTAGTTTTCCCACCAGCGTTATCCCCGCATATATATTAACTTGTACGTTTGTTTTCATTTTGGGGTTGTTGTTGCCCACAGATATCGACGAATGCAAAGTTATGCCAAACCTTTGCAGCAATGGTCAGTGCATCAATACCATGGGCTCGTTCCGGTGCTTCTGCAAGGTTGGCTACACCACAGACATCAGCGGCACCTCGTGCGTAGGTAAGGTGCCGCGTCTCTCCCTCTGGGGGTGGCCGGCTCCCATTGCCTACAGGTCACTTCTGTCAATGCAGTGTTTACCATGGAGCGTGTGGGACACAGAACTGTTCAGTTCATCAGGAAGTGTTCAATTGGAGAAGCATAAAAATTATTTCAAAAGTATTGTTTCAACATTTTATATTTTAATACAAAATGACTTCGGACTCTGGACATGTGTGTTAGCATATATAGAGAGAATGCGTTTTGCTCCTCATTGCTGTTTTTGGCATAAAATATACCAATTAAGCATCATGTATCATTTCCAGTTGGAAAGAAGTCTCAAGGCAGAATCCTTCTATGTTTTTACAGTCTCTTTTTCTAATTCAGTTTCTTATTGTCTCACACACAGAATTCCGTAACAGTTAAGGGCAGGGGTGGGAGGCTTGCCTTTATCCAGTCTTTCCAAAGCATTCGACTGAGTTTTCAATGATGACCAAAAAAAAAAAAAAAAAAAAAAAGTCTTCTCTCCTCCATATTTAATTACCTTGCAGCTTTACTTCTATTCAAGTTCCTGTTTTAATAACAACCTGGGATGAAAAGGTTAAGAAAACCCATACTGACTCTTAGTGAGCATCTGACTCACTGGGTTGGGCATGAGAGTGCTTGAGACCAGGCTGTTGATCATGAGCTTTTGGCATTCTGGAGGCATGGATCAGTATGTTTTAGGAAGAAATGGAGATTGTTTGCCATCTGACAGTCTTAGCAGTAAAGAGGCAGTATGTTGAAAGGTGGGGACGATTTACAGACAGTTGTTTTGAATAAAGATGTGAGCAGAGTGTGTAGAAACTGCGAGGCACAGTGCTGTGTGCTGGGGCTGTGCCAAAAGAGAAGAGGGAGATGTCGTTGAACCCTGGGAGGGGAAAATTGTGCACGGAGGGCCGCCTTGAAAGGAGTTGTGACCCCTGACCCAGTGACTCAGAGCCTGGGCCATCTTGCAGGGAGGGTGTGGAGGGAAATAAGGACCAGACAGACAGCAAAGGGAACCTGCTGGTGGTGTGTGTGTAGTCTAGCAGCCTGGGCCCGAGTCTAGCAGCACGGTGGGCCAGAGTGAAGACTTGGATCTGGATCTGTGGTGCCCCACGGTGCTTAGCATGTCAGCTAACAGTTCAAGAGAACGTCTTCCATACCCGTGTGTCACAGTGTCCGAAGAAAGAAACTCTGGGGGCACCTGGGTGGCTTAGTCGGTTAAGGGTCCGGTTTCAGCTCAGGTCATGATCTCGCAATTCAAGAGTTCAAGCCCTACATCGGGTCATCCGGCTCTGTGCTGAAAGCTCAGAGCCTGGATCCTGCTGGAGATTCTGTGTCTCCCTCTCTGCCCCTTCCCTGTTCATTCTCATTCTTTCTGTCTGTCTCTCTCCCTCTCTTCCTCCCTCCCTCTCCCTGTCTCTCTGTCTCAGAAATAAACAAAATTTTTTTAAAGGAAGAAAGAAATTCTTACATTTTAGAGTATGATCCTCAAGCTATAAACCAAAATACATAAATCTAAAGAATGTAGTGGCACAGCACCTGGTGGCTCAGCCAGTTGAGGATCTGACTTCGGCTCAGGTTGTGATCTCATGGTCGGTGGGTTGGAGCTCCATGTCGGGCTTTGTGCTAACAGCACAGAGCCTGCTTGGGATCCCGTCTCCCTCTTTGCATCTCCCCCACTTGTGCACACACGCTCTCTCTCTCTCTCAAAAATATTTAACAGCTTAAAAAAACCAATGTGATGGATTTTTTGAACCCGCACAGTTGTCCGGATATTACATTTATCCAAGAATCATAGACTGCTCTACAAAGTAAACCAGTACGTTACTCTCAAGGACACTGTTGCGTGCATCTTTTCTCTCTGGCTGTTTTTCCATTTTAAGTTGAAGTGGAAAAGAAAAAGATGAAGTAAGAATATGGAGGGAGGAAGGAGGCCAGTTGCTCCTTGAAACTAAGAATTTAATCTTCATATCACTCTTACTTAGATCTTGATGAATGCTCTCAGTCCCCGAAACCATGCAACTTCATCTGCAAGAACACTGAGGGAAGCTACCAGTGCTCATGTCCCCGGGGATATGTCCTACAGGAGGACGCAAAGACGTGCAAAGGTGAGCCAAGTCTCTGGCATTTCTGACCCCTGTCTCTCTTCTTTCAGATCCGAATCTAGCGAGTCCGGGATTCCTCCACCTGTATCTCCTTCATTAAAGCACATCTTCCTAGTGACCACCTTATTATGGCACAGAAACCTCTACTGAAGGACACTTGCAGGGGGCAGAGAGCATTGAAACCCAAACTACCCCAGTTTGCTTCTTCTAGCAAACCAAACAATTCAAAATTAAATGAAATTACATAAGACAAAAATTGTTGAGGGAAGAGATTGAAACAAATAACTGCAATCAAATTTCCTTCGTTGCTTATGTAGGATCTTATTTCTCTACACTACTTTTATTATATGTCTACCACAGAATATTGAAAATGAATGGTTGAATTTAAAATTTTTTGCTTAGGTAGTATTGAAAGTAATTATCAAACTAAGTTAGACAATTACTGTGGCTCCAATGCTATAGTCATGCATTCATTTTTGTCATAAATCTCACCAGTATAAAATCAATGGACTGAGGAAATTCCTTCTTAAATTTTTGAAATACAGGTTATTCTTAAGAAGAATGAAGTTTTATTTCCAAGGAATACCGAAAAAAAAAGTACTAACAATAATAGCACGCAGTACTATTCTCTTTGACCTATTTATCGAGCCATCAAAAGTCAGTGTAATTTTGCACGTTGTTAAGAGTACAACTAGTGTGTGCTTTTTAAGCTTTAATATAATGAATTAGTGTTGTTTATATCTTATATTGCTTTGCATATTTACTTCAATATATTAAGTTCTAATCTAACCAAAATCACATTTTGAGTTTTCTGTTAGTTCAAATATAAATTCCATTTATGATCAGAATTACAGATGCTGTATTTTGGGGGGTTTTTTTTGTTTTGTTTTTTTGTTGTGTTTTTTTTTTTTTTTTTTTTTTGGCTTCCTCTTGTATTTATAATGGTGTTTTCATTTGGAGTCTGAGAACCTGACTCAGTGTTTGTTTTCAGATCTTCATCAATTTCCAGATGTTTTTATTATTATTTAACCCATCTTTTAATAGGAGTAAGTGACCAGCCATGTACTGAACTGTGCATTAAATTCAAAAATTATACCCTTTGGATATTCGCTTTGAGAACGGTTCGTGTAAACCACTGTGACTCCTCCAATCACTTTCCTATTCTAGGAAAACTTTGTGTTATGTATCACCTTAGCCATCCTATCAGAGCAGCCCATGATATTTATGCTGCTGACATGTGAGAAAAGGAACTGCTTGCCATACACATATGGAAGTCTGTAAAGCTTCCTGCACAACTCTAGGCAATATACTCCCAATGGAAGATGTACACATCCTGTGGCTTCATGAGAAAGAATGCACAGCCAGGTGACTCTGCTCTGATTTTCACTGGCTTGTCTTTCATTTCAGACCTTGATGAATGTCAAACCAAACAGCACAACTGCCAGTTCCTCTGTGTCAACACTCTGGGAGGTTTTACCTGTAAATGTCCACCTGGTTTCACACAGCACCACACTGCTTGTATTGGTAAGACAAAACTACAAATGGCAAGTTTTGCAAACTCTTGGTAGATGCATAAAAACCATACTTAAAGTGGGAGAATAACGAATGGCTCAATACTCCTATTTAGGACCAATGCGTCATAATTAGTGGTCTAGAAATGAGGCTAATAATATAGGTGTTTTTGCCCAAGAATAATATCCAAAGGAAAAAAAATAGTTAAGGTCCAACCAAGCACAAGCACGGTAGGGTGTATTCCAAACAGTGCCTTTCTATTGCATTCTAAATATAACCATGTGTGTTCAGAAAAAATATGGATAAAGGTTCACTGTAATTTACAACATGCTAGCGAACACGGTGGATTATTTTATGTTAGAAGACACGCACGTTAAGAGACCTTCAGTCTGCATTATCAGAAATCATGTCCTCGATCAACCCAAGATACACTATAACTTCATATGTCTTGAAATATTCCTTTTCTTGCCACTAACATGACAATGAATCTGGCCATACATTTCCCTCAAGTTTTCACATCTTGAAACTTAGGCTTTCATACCTCACTTTTCACTTTGTATAGTGAAATCTCAGGTAATGATTAGGAAGCTTGACATTCCTCCTTCCTGCTTTGCTAGACAACAATGAATGTGGGTCTCAGCCTTCACTCTGTGGAGCAAAAGGAATCTGTCAAAACACGCCTGGAAGTTTCAGCTGCGAATGCCAAAGAGGGTTCTCTCTTGATGCCACTGGACTGAACTGTGAAGGTCAGTTTATTTGCTCAAAAATCCTTGATCTAACACAGCAAACTATTTTTAACTCCCAAGCCACTAAATGAGAAATGAGATCATCTCAAAAGAAAGAAAGTACTTAACAAGATAGAACTCAGGAACTGATTTTTGTTCTTAGATTTTCATGTATCATTCTGGGGGCAGAGGAAAACTTTCAGGTGGTAGAACCAAAATTCTGAGAGTATGAACTGGCTTTTAAAGTAAGTGTTGTCTTTACATAATTACTGATCTAAAAAAAAACAAAAACTGCAAGAGAATTCTGTAGCTAATATGGTTTACAGTAGTATACAAATAAATCAGAAAAAAACATGGGGCTTTGTTCCATGATAACGACATGTGTGAAAGTTAAGTCTTGAAAGAACCAGTTATCAAAGAGAATTGCAGAAATAGACGAAAAGCACTGGGGAAAGTGAGAGCTATTTCCATTTCATTTGTTCTGAAACTCCTGATTCACTCTCTTCCCGACAATGGGCATTTTCTATAAATCTACCCCCCACAATAGGTATTTCTTGTGAAGTGCAAGGAAATGTTTAACTGGGAATAAATTAAGAATCTGCCTATACCTGACAAAATATTAAACTGTTCTCTAATATTTCCATCGCAAGTGTTAATTTATTAGAATTGGTATCTTTTGCAAAATACCCATGCCAAAAAAATTATAGGACTATATACATCCCCTTACATTTTTTTTATAAACTATTGCAGTTTATGTCTTTATTGATTTTAGTCACCCTTTGATTTAAGAAATATATTCATAGTTTTTAATGTACTCTTTATAAGAAGTGTAGGACATTTATATATCTAATTTGCAGCCAAGAAAAATTCGGCTTCAAAAATTTCCATTTTAACATTTTATATTTGAAATCATTGAAAATTTTAAAGTATTCTGAATGTACAGCTGTTTGCCACTTGTGAGTTCAGCTTGTGACCATCCACATAAGATACCATTTATTAATTATCCATATAAATTTGTTGTACACACATCAAACGTGTCAATTTTATTTTACTCTTTATGGGTAGATTTCAAAACCTCCGGTATCATTCCCAAAGAATATGCATGTATGAACAAAGAAATTATTCCAGATGTGTAAGAATACCACATCACATCTAGAAATAACATTCAAATACTTAAATTTTAAATTTAATTTTGAATGGTATCTCTGTAGTGCTGTATCTTGCTGAAATCGAGGAATAAAATGTCTGAATCACTATTGAATCTACTGGAATATGTAATGCAAATATGCTTCAATTTCCTACCAAATAAATCACACCATATGCAGTTAATCCATCCAAAATATACACAACATTTGTGGTTGCTATTGTTGATTTGCTGAAATGAAGATGTTATTGAAAGCACTGACAGGAGATGGTCCGGTGGACAGCATAAGAAGAAGGTGGGCTCTTAGAACCATCTGTGATGACCCTTAATAACCATGTGACTTGGAAGAGCTCACAGCCTCTTTGTGTGTCTTGTTGGCTTCCCTGATGACAGTTAGCCCAGGTTGTGTTGGGAGTGCATGTCCGAACAGTAGAGGCAAGTCTGCGTGAAATCTCATGCTGGGCTTGTTTTTGCAGATGTGGATGAATGTGATGGAAACCACAGGTGCCAGCATGGCTGCCAGAACATCCTGGGAGGCTACAGATGTGGTTGCCCTCAAGGGTATATTCAGCATTACCAGTGGAATCAGTGTGTCGGTGAGCTCCTGCTTGTTATGTGCCATCTGCCTTTCTTACCTTAAAGTATCTGTGCATAAAATGAACAGCTAACAAAGGCTGATGCTTCAGTGTAGCCTCAGAATCCTAGAACTTTGTTTATTTTTGAGAGAGCGAGAGAGAGGGAGCTAGCAGAAGTTCCGCAGAGGGAGAGAGAGAATCCCAAGCAGGCTCCACACTGTCAGTGCAGAGCCAGAGATGGGGCTCTACCCGAAGAACCACGAGATCGTGACCTGAGCCAAAATCAAGAGTCGGGATGTGTAACTTACTGAGCCACCCAGGCGCCCCTAGAATCCTAGAACTTTAAAAGCAGTCCTTCACGGGCATCTGTTAACTAGTCTCTATGTTTGTGTATGTTTGAAAATACCTGGAATAAAAATGTTGTTTTAAGGGCCTAAAAGGTAACTCAACTAGAGCTTTTGTAATTAGAAATTTCTACTACATGTACTTTTTTTAACTTTGTAAAAGTGGTGTCAACAATCGTCGTCTTCATTTGCCAAGGTCTGGGGCTTTTCATCACTGATGTCTTATCTTTAGATTTGGGGTTGAAGAATTACCCATCCATCTCCCTCATATAAATCTAAATGAATTCACATCAGCTTAATAAGAGCCATCCATCTGTGCTCTTCAGTTACATAGATCTAATGAAGAAGGTTAAAGTATTTGAAGGTAGAATAAGTATCTAGTTAGAGCTAATTCTGTTGAAAACTCCAGAGAAAAGCTTTTATGAAATAAAATGTGTAGACCTTTAGCTCTGTTCCTTGCATTGCTAATAGTCAATAGAAGTTCTCCTTTTGAGGACAGACTGATCAAAGAGAACATTATTCTGTACTTGAATAGCCAGCTGATTGACTTAGCACAGGCCTCATTTCTTCACTCCATCTGAATGCACTTCATAGACATGCCATCCAACAGGCTGTGACATCAGATGCCAGCATAGCTGAGCAGAGAGGGGAACAGTGGTCCTGCAGAGAAACAGCAGGGCGCTTTCCTGTTCCTCTGTAGTGATTTAAATTACTCCACGTGTTTTCCAAATATTTCACTGTGAGCATCCACTAAATAAATTAATCTGATTTTATCCTTTGTGGTCTTCTCAAAAGAAATTTCTAATGACGGTGTAGTGATTTGAGAAGAGAAAGTCAAGATAGATTTCAAAGGAGGGAAGCCAAGTCTTATGAAAGTCACAAAGAGGGTTGCAGTCTTGGGCCAGGCCAGAGACAGATGCTTTTGTCACCCCCACAAATAGACACTCATTAAAGGAAATGCAGAAGCCATTAATGATTAAGAAGTTAAGGGCAAAGTTTTCAAACATTATCAAAATGGTGTAAGTTAGGCAGTCAAAATGATTTAGTAAATTTACTTCTTTTTCTGTACACACACAAAAAATGTTGCCAATGTCCTTTTGCCCTGATTTATTGATTTTTAAACAGGGGCAAAGTATAGGCGTAAAAAAAACACTTAAGAATATTGAGAACAGTACTTTTTTAGATAGCTGTTAAAACAGTATAAAACAATGATACTGCTTTGTTTATAAAATAGGAGACCCTCCACTTAGTAAATAACATGGATTTCTCAGTTAATTCTGTGGATATTACAGCCAAAGGACGATCTTCTAATATTTCCTATGTGTCAGCTTATTAAAAAGAATTCTCATTTCTATAGTGACCATAAGTATAAACAGGAACATGTATGGAATATCATCTCAGCTTCCAAGTTTTTAAGTTTGCTGAAGCTTCTGCCTATAAATATCTAGTGCAAAAATATCTATATAGTTTTTCACTACATTGGTCTAACTTTAAGATCAAGGCTAATACAGTATATATCCTTTTAAAAAATTTATTTATTTTGAGAGAGAGAGACGAGTTGGGGAGGGGCAGAGAGAATCCCAGGCAGGCTCCACATGGAGCCCAACGAGGGGACTCAATCTCAAGACCATGAGATCACAACCTGAACTGAAATCAAGAGTCAGATGCTTAACCAACTGAGCCCCCCAGGTGCCCCATGTATGGTACATCCTAATTCCCCTTTGTGGGATCCTCCAAGTGGGCACTTCAGCAAGGCAGTCACCCCAGAGAAGCTCACACAGTGTAACAGCAGGGATTTATTTAGAAGTTTCTAGATTCTTCTGTTCAAGGTTGAGGAATCCAACTGGTCTCTACTTTAATTGCTGACTTCCTTGCTTTGAACACACATAATTCCAGTTGGAATTTTAACTCAAATATATGGCAGGGATGGAATTAAACCATCAGGAACTAATAAAAGCAACAACTTGTCAAAAGAACAAGAATTATGACAAAATGCCAGTTGAAAGGCCGCAAATTATTTTTATCTGTTACCTGTGTGTGTAAATATCATTAGTCATTCATAGGATTGAAGGGGAAAGGATACAGAATGAAGGGACCAAACTGTCATAGTCAGTGTATCAGATAATTTTAATAATATTAAATTGTAAGCCTACAATGTTGTAATACTGTTGCCAACTTAAGGAAAATGACAGTTTGTGTTACTACTGAAAAAGGTTTTGTTTTTTTTTAATTTTTTTAATGTTTATTCATTTTTTGAGAGACAGAGAGAGACAGAGCATGAATGGGGGAAGGACAGAGAGAGAGGGAGGCACAGAATCTGAAGCAGGTTCCAGGCTCTGAGCTGACAGCACAGAGCCCGACCCGGGGCTCAAACCCACAAACCATGAGATCACGACCTGAGCCGAAGTTGGACGCTTAACCGACTGAGCCACCCAGGTGCCCCAATACTAAAGAAAGGTTTTGATTCTCATGAACACTTTAAGAAGTCTCCAGCCACTTGCCAGAGAACATTTATAACATTCTGGCACATACACTGTACAGATGTAGGTAGGTAACATTCCCAAATCGTTGCAACCATTATTAATTATTCAAAATTGAAAATAAGTGAATATTAACACTTGCCCATGGAAAAAATTATTAATCAGTGAAGCATGAGACAAAGTATGTATTAAACATGAAAATATTTTACAAGTGAGATTACCTGAGTCCACAAAAATATACCACAATATACATTTGTAACACATGAGTACATTATGGAGCTTACAAAAACATGACACATATTTAAATATTCTCGTCAATAGTACGTAAATGCAATTTACTCAGTTAATTGCCTTTCCCTGGTAATTTTCCTACCTAACAGAATGTCTAATCCTATATTCATAGCAGGATCATTTTGTTAAATTATAACCTAATTTGTATTTTCTGTTAGGAGAGAAACACTGCATATAAATGTCAGATTTAATGACTGAAGCAGGTCAGCCTTCATGGCAGAATTGCAAGTCTTTTGAACATAGAAATAAAACAGCAGTTATGCCTATGTCCGAGGTAGCCTAGTTATTAAGAATTCACTTAAATACTTTTCTCCCCATGAAATGAAGACTAAGAACTCATACATAGTAAGTAATCCTATCAAGTTGTGTATCGGGCACTCTCTGTTTGCTGGTCTAATTCTGAAGCTATAATCCTTACATAAAAATTGCCTAATTCATTCACATCTATCCTTTTGGTAACTTGTGGGCTTTACTGCATGGAGTTAAATTTCCTGAGAGGCCTCGGCTCGGAGATTGCCCCTGCACCCCCGTAAACCTCCCTGTAGCTGTTGTGTTCCAGACGCACATCTCCTTGCAAATGGACCGTCTCCCCACGTGGGCTGAAACGTAAACTTGTCACGTATCAGGGAAACAGCCACATTGTGCTCCACTGGGGTCATAAGAATTCCACGGAGCAGATGTGACTTGAGCCCAGGGTGAAATGTGGATTATGATAAAGCCCAGAGGAGTCAAGCCACATGCTATGTATCAACCAGGCAGTGAAGAGCAAAACTGTAATCTCCGCAGTTAAAAGCACAATCAGGCTTTGATTTTTGTAAAAATAAGAGCGACTGAAAGTAGAACCTGTCATTATCCTGCAGGCAGGAATGTACAGTGTAAGGTTAGTTATTAAACTGGTAAAACCTAGGTTAGCATTTGCTGAATGCAAACCTCTCCCAGAAGATACAGGCTGCACCTAATGGGTTCTCAAGTAGTTACAAGCATACTAGATTTCCAGTTCAATAAATTGAATTAAATAATGTTTCTTTTAATTACTTTGTAATTCATAGTATTTGAATTTTTACATATGTTTTCTACCCACATAGAATGAATTTGGGAATTGCTAGGGGAATGGAAACGTGTATAGAAACAGGTTTTTTTAAATTGAGATATAATTCACATATCATAAAAGTCATCTTTTCAAAATGTGTACAGTTCAGGGGCTCCTGGGTGGCTCAGTCGCTTAAGCACCGAACTTCAGCTCAGGTCATGATCACCCAGTTGGTGGTTCAAGCTCCAAGCTGGGCTCTGTGCTGACAGCTCAGAGCCTGGAGCCTGGTTCCGATTCTGTGTCTCCCTCCCTCTCTGCCCCTCCCCTGGTCACGTTCTGTCTGTCTCAGAAACAAAAACGTTAAAAAAAATTAAAAACACAATGTGTGCAGTTCAGTGGTGTTCAGTATATTCTTACAGGAGTGTGCAATCATCACCTCCCACACATTTTCATCATCCTAGAGAGAAACTCCACACCCATAAGGAGTCATTCTCCATTTCTCCCTCCCTGTGGCCCCTGAAGTGTAGTGATGTACTTTGTATCTCCTTGGATTTGAGAGATAGGCTTTTGAAGTAACCTTAGGTTCCAAGAATAGAAGTTGTTCAGTAGGCAGACTGCCTATATCTGTACCCAAAGGCTGCCATCCTATTCAGAAATATAGCACAGACAGAAAATTAAACGGGAGGGCCAGGGTTTTTTTAAAGCCCTAAGTGAGGGGAATTTTGTCTGGGTTTTTTTTTTGTTTTGTTTCGTTTTTTTTTTTTAATTTTGTAAGCTTTGCCAATCAACCATCAGAGTGAACATTTTTTAAATACGCTTCTAGAGTTATGTCCACGCGAAACTGCCATTCCTCTGACAGCCAGGCTCTCCTTCACCTCCCGCCCCCTCCCTTGGGTAAGAGTTTCTTACTCTGTGTTCCTAGACGAGAACGAATGCTCCAATCCCAATGCATGTGGCTCCGCTTCCTGCTACAACACCCTGGGGGGTTACAAGTGCGTCTGCCCCTCGGGCTTCTCCTTCGACCAGTTCTCCAGCGCCTGCCATGATGTCAACGAGTGCTCGTCCTCCAAGAACCCCTGCAACTATGGCTGCTCCAACACAGAAGGGGGCTACCTCTGTGGCTGCCCGCCCGGCTACTACCGAGTGGGACAGGGGTAAGGCCACCCACCTCTCCGCGCTGGGAAGCAAGCGCGGTCCCGGCACTTAAGGGAAAGCTAATGTTGCCCGGGAGGCAAAAGCACTGGTCAGAGGACTTGGGATGTGGGAAGAAGGACCGCCAGGAAGGCACATAGGGTGAGGTGCAGTAGAATCGCCTCCTCTGTGGTGCATTTGAGACCCGCTTTTATACAGGTGTCACTCTCCAGCCCCTCAGAATGGCCTGAATTGATTCACTCAGATCCCTCAAGGCCAGAGACATTTTAAAAACCCTGCTCCCGTGTTGTCACTGACACCTGGATTATGAGGTGTAAGTGGGATGGCTTCACCCGAGATTTTTCTATGAATTTTGGCAAGTGCTAACCCAGTGGTCCCTAAGGAAGGAGTCTTTCCCTCTCTTTGCTCATCTGGCTGTATAGTGCACAGAGCGGATGTGCCTGGTCAGCGTGGCACCACCACGAGGCTGGGCTCCCGCCAGCTAATGGCACCTTCCCAAGTGAGCCGTCTCAAGCACATTGGAGGCGCTAGCCACCCACATCCTTCCTTCAAGGCAGCTGGGCCTCACACAGCACAGAAGATGGGAATTTACAAGTCAGTCAAGGTCACCTTCCCCAGAAGAAACAGGGAGTGAGTCAGGCACTGAGGGGTGCGGACTCATCTGTCCACCCCTGCTACCTGATAATGCCTGAACACCAAGGTCGTGGTCCAGACAACAGGTCATTTACAGCCAACTCGGTGACTCTCACTAACCCTAAGAGGAGCTCAGAAATCGCAGCTGTTAAAGCACAGAGCCACCCTGAGAGCATCAAGCACAGGCTTCAGGCTTGTAAAGCAACAGAAATTCTCTTAAGCATTCTCTTTTGAAATTCATACTTTGTTTTTGTTTGGTTTTTTAACCTTCTTGATATAACTATACCTGAGTGCTTCAGTCTAAATAGGAATGAAAATTGGAGAAGCCCGGGGCTCATTCTGAGAAGAATGTTGCTCAAAATGAGGGAGAACCTCGTGTATTAAGTGTTGAAGGGAAGGTTACCAAGACTATTAGGTGTTGGTGTTTCTGAGCTTAGAGTTTACTCTGTTGGTTTCCTGTTTCTAAAAAGTCTTTGGTCTCCCACTGGAACCCTGTGGTCACACCCTGTGAAGTCTCACAATGCCTTGCTTCTCATTGCAAATAGCCACTGCGTCTCAGGAATGGGATTTAACAAAGGGCAGTACCTGTCCCTGGATGCGGAGGTGGACGAGGAAAACGCTCTGTCCCCAGAAGCATGCTATGAGTGCAAAATCAATGGCTACTCTAAGAAAGACGGCAGACAGAAGAGAAGCGTTCACGACCCAGAGCCCACTACCGTGAGTAACCCTGGCTTGGTTCTGTCACAAGATTTTATCCTCACGCCGTCACGCATACTCTGCAGTAAACTTTAACATAGGTTCCAGCCTCTGTGGACAGTTTGTTGAAAGGTCATAACTAAATTAACAGACACAATATGGCAGAGGCACGGCAAAATTAGGGGCAGTATTAACTGAAAACACAAGGACTGGGTGTGTGTGTGGCGGGGGGGGGGGGGACTTTATCAGTCATAGTTTCAGATCCTATGTTTTTGTTTTTGATTTGTGCCAGAGGGAAAAACGTGTCCGTCTCGGAAATAGCTATTATAAAATGATTGAAATAAATTATTTTGAATGTGTCCATTTGTGTTTTATACAAATGTAGCACACCAGGTTGCTTTTAGTTCTCAGTAGATAAGCCAACAAGGTCTCATATTCTATGACATTTGTAAGAATAAGGATTCCTCCCATATAAGAAAACAAAATTTTTATCTCCAAGTAAAGTGTATTTTGTAAGGAACAAATCTGAATTGCCTGCCCATGGGTCTTTGCTATCAATGACATTTACCTGAGTAGTTAAAAGGTAAGGCCATGCCTATGTGGTTTGAAATGTTCCCGGACCCTCCCCACTTAATACCCGTGTTTCATGGGGCATGTTCACTTAACCTCTCTCTCCTTCAATTTCTTCACCTGTAAAATGTGGATTAAAATACTTAACCTTGAAGGCTGACAAGAAGATGGTGTTGACACTGTGAAGTGCCCAGAACAGTGCCTGACATGTTAGTAAATGTCACCAGGTATTATTACCTGGTATCCACAGATGATGATTTGCCCAAAGATCAGGGCTAGCACCACCTTCTTCAGTTAACATTACTGCAAAATTCCCCCACCAAAGAAAACAACTAACTGGCTGTGTGAGGACTTGTTTCAGTTTTCTGAAATGAAACTGTTTGTTTCTGAACTTCAGAAACTTTCCTTACCTGTAAGACTAGACTTCTCTAGACGAAATGTCTTTGGTTCTATTTTATAATAATAAACAAGCCAGTGTTACATTTACCTTAAGTTGACGGAGGTACCTAACTGATGTTTAAATATTCATCCGGTGCCCCTAACCAAAAATCCAGAAATTGTGCTTATTAAAACTTGCCACAGTGGTAATGGGCACAGGATTCTGTCTGATCACTGATGGGCCCTTCTGCAGCACCAGAGCCAAGTTCTGACTTAAAGGCATCAACTCAGAGCTTTAGATTTTTCCAGTATTACTAAAATAGAATTCTAAAACTTCCCATCCTTCTGTCCAAGTGAGACTTGATTTATCTGGGCCTGGCCCCACTGGTTTTGTTTTGTTTTAACCAAAGCAGACTCAAACCCAAGCCCCAAACTCTGCAGGTCCCTTGGTCTGCACTAAAAACGCCAAACACCCAGTAAACGCACTCCACTCACGGTGTGGGGGCCTCACAAATCACACCTAGCCTTCAGAATGAAGATTGTTCTGAGGATAGTCCCTGCTGTTCGCTAATAGCTACACTTCTGATTTAGACTCCAGAAAAAAAAAAAAATAATCATTTCTTAAATTATTCTTAAATTATTATTAATCAGCATGTTATTCCATAAACTCATCAAAAAGTGTTTTTAAATGTGAACGCTCTCTGTGGGCTCAGCTCAGGGCTGACAGCTCTGTGGGACTGACCTTTCTCCCAGCTGACAGGAAGTCACAGCAGCCTCCTTCACAAGCGCTTCTGACGCAGGGCCTACACAGGGTGGTTGCAGCCAACACGTCCCTTCCCAGTCCCTCTGCTTCTGCCTTCGAATCTCTTCCCACATCCCTTCCTGCTCTTCCTCCAGGTTGAACACATCAGTCTGGAGAGCGTCGACATGGACAGCCCCATGAAAATGAAGTTCAACCTCTCGGGCCTTGGCTCGAAGGAGCACATCCTAGAACTCATGCCCGCCATCGAGCCCCTCAACAACCACATCCGCTATGTCATCTCCCAAGGGAACGACGAGGGCATCTTCCGCATCCACCAAAGAAACGGGCTCAGCTACTTGCACACGGCCAAGAGGAAGCTGGTGCCTGGCACATACACACTGGAAATCACCAGCATCCCTCTCTACAAGAAGAAGGAGCTTAAGAAACTGGAAGACCACAATGAGGATGACTACCTCGTAGGGGAGCTCGGGGAGGCTCTCAGAATGAGGCTGCAGATTCAGCTCTATTAACCCCTTACAAGACCTGGTTCCAGGCTCAAATCCCTGCACAGCCAGCCTGCAGAAGCCTCTGAGAAATCAAGGACTAATTTTAAAGATGGGGGCGGGGGGCGGGAAAGACAACTTTTATTTCTTTCCTCCCTGTCTCAGACTGCAGAATGTTGACCCTCACAGGGAGGGATAATTGAGACTCTGGTATGGCCAAAGATTTGAGTACAGAGGCAACCGTGGTTACTGTATTTTTTATATAACTTCACTTTAAAATATATTAAAAACTAAAATTAAATGTTCAAGAGATCAGCATATGGCACTAAATGCACAAAAATAATGTGAGCTTTTTTTTTTTTTTTTTTTTTTTTTTTTTTTAAACCTGTTAGCAGTCTGTAACACTTTGGGTATTTTGCTATAGTTGCTAATTAAAAAAAAATATAGATGTTTATTTATTTTTAATGCAGTAATATATGGAGAAATGAACAAACTATGTAAACAAAAAAGGGAAACTCACTTGTTTTTCTTTAGATTTATAAATTTGAGCTATGTCTTTTAGAGGTGCTTTTTAAAAATCCAGTAGATTCAAGAGATGTTTCCTTTGGTTTTTCTGCCAGTCGTCCAACTGGTACACATCCGATTGTTTTAAAGAAAGCCTCACAGAGCTGTATGGGCCGTGTAATCAATACTCTGAAAAGACGGAAATGCCATTAGATCCTGGATAAAGGCGATCAGAGCCACAGCAGCTCAGCGTGACGATATTTCACATCAGCAGACACACCAGGCAACGGAAGATGAGGCGCAACCACTGTAGCAAAATACCTTGACTGCTTGTGAGACCAGTAGCGTTGCAGGGCCAGACCGTACTGTATCTCCTCCTCCTAGAACCTCAAGGAAGCCTGCGTGCTCCCCACACCACCTCATTCTTACCCAGGGTGCGCCACGCATGCGTGGCGCCGCAGGCAGCTCCGGAACTGCCAGTCCTTCGCAGAGGGACCCCTGGCGTTCTCTAGTGTTCGGTGCTGTCTTAGATTAACGGTGCATTTATTATGTTCAAGCTGTTTCAGGACTGCCATATGTGCAAACAAATCATGCAGTACAGCCAAGGAATATATGTTGTTTTGTTTTGAATCCATTTTTTTTTTTTTTTAGAATTTTCATTAATACTGTAGTTATACACCATATGCCTCGTTTTATCATAGCCTATTGTGTATGAAAGATGTTTGTACAATGAATTGATGTTTAGTTTGCTTTAGTCATTTTGGAAAGATCCTGTACCGGGACGTGCTAATTAAAGGGATGTCCCCGTGTACTTCTCAACCCAAGAACCTGTCCCTGGACCGGTGACCAAACCTCATATGTGAAATGGCCAGAAGCACATGCAGGCTCCGGGTTGTTCCTCTCACACCTGTGCTGACCAAAGATTCATAACCAGTTATATCCAGTTTGGGGTTTTGTTCTGTTTTGTTTTTTAATACCTAAAATAAATAAATAAATAAAAAGAAACAGTGTAAATTTGTAATCAAGTGTTTGTGAGGAAAAACTTATGGTTTTGGTTTTGTTTTTGTAGGTCTATGTATCAAATATGACACTTGTCTTGCAATAAAGCTTATTTTGGGGTAGTTTTCTGGCTGAGAGTTTTATGGGACTACAATCCCTGTTTGTGTGTGGGTGGGGGAGGGCTTGGCCAGGGCACAACTGTAGGAAGCCAAGAGAATGCTGTCCAATCTGTGACACAAAGTAAGTAGGAGTGTTCAAGTGACAATTACAATGTAAAGTCATATTCATGTAGAAGGCCAAACTCAAGACAGTAGGTCCTTTCCTTCTGCATAGATTCTAAGACTGCTAGGAGCACCCCCCCCAACACACACACACACCTTTCTAGAGACCTGAGAATCTGTTTATGTCATCCCCACATAGGCTCTGAGGGCCACTGCATTAAAGCACCTGTGAGGAAGTGCAAACATTCTCTGAGTCTGCCTTCTTTAAGGTTTTTCCTGAACTTAAGTTTTTAAGCAAAAGTACAGAGTGAGCATTCCCCAGGCCAAATAGCATCCTCATCTAAAAAAAAAACCCAAAACTTCCCATCTCTTGCAGCGTTACAGACTTTCCTCAGTGGGTAAGTGGCTACACATGCAAAGTTACTATCAAGCCACTATGGTTTTTGATACACTGCTGAAATAAGCACAGAAATGTCTTAGAAGTCCATTCACTGCAAAGTTGGGGAATTTGTACGCCCAAGTTTCTCACCTAGGCATAAGAAAACAAGGAAATGTTATGACTGATCCCAATGCTGCTCTCTGCCAACCAGAAATGAGCTGCGTGGAGTAAGGAAAGTATTTGCCTTAGGGCATGCTTTATGTCTTAACACAGGTATGCACTTTCATCTGGCAACTGTTACTGGTAACACATGAGCACTCCTAATGTGAAATCACCCGCAACCAAATTTGACTCTGAACGGTGACCAACAACACTCTTAAGTTTACCTTTAACCTGCCCTTAAAGGAAGTTTGAGAATCCACACCATCAGGGGCTCTACACAGAAGGGATTAAAGACCATGCAGGGCTTTCCACAGAAGAATGTACTGGAAAGAAACGGCTACCTCAAGATGCTCCTAGGAAGAACGTTCTCAGACACCTCTGGCTGCCTTATCACAATTCTCTTAACTGTGAGCCCTGACACAGCCATGATTAATTTGTGTATCTCTGGTAACTAACTGCTAATGATCTATTCTGTATCATTTTGTCATTCCCACTAACTGTCCCCTCAGAAGTTACTTGGGGTAAGGCACAGAAAAGTTTGTACAAGAGTAAAGTAAGCCCAGATATGTATACCAAGTCCAGTGCATACAGGTATTAGTTATATAATAAGCAATAATTTGGTCTTCAGCCGAGAATTCTCTTTGCATTAGCACTTAGACTTGGACTTTTTAAAAATTT
Source organism: Lynx canadensis (assembly GCF_007474595.2). Lineage (NCBI taxonomy): Eukaryota > Metazoa > Chordata > Mammalia > Carnivora > Felidae > Lynx > Lynx canadensis. The sequence continues at coordinate 105,792,362 of NC_044303.2, read as the reverse complement.
AGTTGTTTCTGATTTTTTATTTTGCTGCTTACTTGTAGTAAATGCAAGTTGGTCACGTTTGCACAAGAACAATGAAAATAATCCAGGGATTTTACTCTAAATTCAAACACCTCCCATTTTACACAATCTAGGAATATCAAGTGGGATCATTCATTATGGTCTGTCCCTTCTAAATAACCTAAGGTTTTATTTTGCATTCATTGCTTTCTTGGTTCACAAAACTAATGCTTGGGGTGGAGGGTGGAAAATACAACTAAAATGACAGAGGATCAATCTGTGTGAGTCCTACAAACCTTTATGTTCTTATCCCTGATGCTTCAAGGAAAACGGTTAATTCCTCTGTTAAAATGAACCAGGAGGAATCGCTGACATTTTGCCACATTTGATTTAGTTACAGAATGGCAATTTCATAGGGTTCAACTGATTAACAAAAATATTCTTGCTCCTCAAGGATGAACTGGAAATTTGAAAATTTTCCCTTCTCCCTGAAAGACCATCTATTCCACTCACTCCTTTCCATGCCTCTTGTGGCTCATTTGTACTCCTAATCTACAATAGTCCACAAGAGAATATACATAATTTATTCAAATAACCACTTCTGTTCATGCTCCAAAGACTTTGGACAGAGTGTAAATCACACATCTTTGAGACCTTGAGGGGATTACTGGAAGCTGTCTAAAGACAGAGACAAATCCACTGGGAAAGACCGAAACATAGCACCGTGTTTAAAAAAATAAATAAATAAAGGGAAAGCTTTAGGCTTCTGGAGAGAAAGGGGAAAGACGGAGACTCATTAACACCCCACAGGAAGTGAGTGGGACAGCCCTCACTGTTTGTGATCTCAGACAGCATGCCTTTGATATCTAGCTTCTGGTTGTTTTGTTTGTTTTTTTTTTGTTTTTTTTTTTTTTTTTTTTTTTACCATGATTGCTCTCTCAAAGCCACGGTTTTCTTGCTTAATAAGGAGTACGTGTTCAACCCAAATTCTCTTTGAAAATCCCTTCAGCAATGCACAACAGTGGAGTCCTGAAATACAATGTACAGCTCATTAAATTCAGCATGTCAACTACTGACGCAGTATCACCTTGCAAGTAAAAGAAAGAAACCTTCCATCAGGCCAAACTGAGTTTGGCACATGGGTGGGACAGGTTCACTGTCTCCCTTGGATCTGAAGCCCTCTCCAAGATCCTATCCACCCACTTTCGGATCCACTGGTTGGTAGAAATCCCCCGGGGTGTCCTGATGTCATGTGCAAAGCACTTTCATTTGGTTATGACTGTCCAATTAGTTGTAAATAAAAGGGGAGAGGATATGATGCTGAGGTCGCTCAGCACACCAGTGTGATTTCTTCCTCCTCCTCCCACTCCTTCTCCTCCTCTGGATCCCAAGCTACCTAACGTCCCTGAGCCTTGGCTTCTTTCCTAGGGTGATGTTTCCCTACTGCGTGGCTGAGAGGATTGAGTGAGACAGTAGAGGCTGTGTGGTCAGCATGAAGGCCCTAGCCCACAGCGTGTACTTACTGTCAACTCCTCCTCCTCCTCCTCCTCTTCCTCATCCCCCTGCCATTACCAAAACCACTACCAGGAGAATGTGCCTGCATGTTCATGCAAAGTTGCTTCCTAAGCATGACCATGAAACTATGGCCTCCCCACTAGCTTGTAGGACCACATCCCAGGTAAACAGCATCCCGGCCATGTCTCCTAAATGGACTGCACCTCTAGGGAATCTTTAGGAGTCCTCATGTGGTCTTGAGCATCTACAATCTCTACCCCGCTCTTTGCTTCCTGGAGTCACGGGTTATGGCCCTGGAGGTTTGGGCCACAAGCACAGGAGAGTCCTCCTGTCTACAGACCCATAGGAAACCAGACATGAAAGAGAACAGACATAAGATAATCCCTTTTAGGATGATTTAGTGCCATGGAATGTCAGAGCTACAAGGCCTTTAGAAACCTACTCCTATTACAAGTGAGGAAACTGAGGCCCAGACCCGTAACCCGGCTAATTGCATTGCTAGTTTCCATGGAGGTGAGACCAGAGCCCTGACTGCCCATTTGCAGTCTGGTGCTATTCATATTTCCACTACGTGGTAAGCCTGTTTGGATCTCTTTTAAACCCTGAGGATATAGTCCAGTTCCCATGGTTTTGGCTCACGTTGAATCCACAAATGTTTTCCAAGCACTATTCCAGCACTGCTTTTTGTTTTGTCTACCCCACCCTCCGGGTAACTGCTCCCAACCTCCTATAGACCAGAGATCTGCGTACATGCTAGAAAGCCAAGATATTGGCCGCCAGCAGCAGACCCCACCTAAACCATATACTTCTTTAAAAGCCCTCTATTGCCCAGCCTTTCAAAGGGTTAAGCCATGTTAACCATGTTATTTAAACCAGACCTCCAAAACTTTAAAAACAAATAGACATTTGTTTTACTAAGTGTGCCTAAGGAAAGCACACTAGTTGCTTGTGTGACTTAATTGTCATTTTTCCCCCTTTTCCTGAGAGCCTAAAAAAGATATTACTAGATTAAGTTGGCTTACTTTTGAAATAGCCAAGCACCAACAGCTCTCATTAGTCACCCCTGTTAGGGCTGCAGATTAAATGTCAGGATGTAGTGTAGACATTTTCCAAAGGAAAACAGGAAAATGCTTTACATGATTTTTAGAGCAAGCCATAGGGAAAGTGAACATTAATAGCCTTCCCCAGACAACTACTGCTACATGTGTGAGTTCCATTAATGAAAGAGCAGTATATACTGTGAATGACCAATTCCTGACAAAGTGTCAAAAAAGCAAACCCTTGGCCTGCTTAAGCCTCCTTGGTTTCCGCTCCTGGGTTCACTCCCTGCCTCCCACTCCACAGGACCTGGGAACCCCTGTACTAAGGAGACCTGTTCCTCAAAGGAAAGGCCCATGGCCAGGTACCAGCACCTGGGATGAGCCTATAACTTAATCATTCTGGTAAGTCACAGAGCCAAGGCCAGAAAATATTCAATAAGTAAATGAAGGGAAGCAGAGGATTCTAAGACTCTCCAGGGTCTACCACCTTGGGTAGCAGTGAACCAGCATGGACCATGATGAACTGCCATAGGGAGCTGGACCTTGTCCAAGGAGTGGGTGGCTTGACAGTAATGATTTTACTAGTAATCTGAACAGATTTCTGGAGATCATTCTGTAAGTATCCTTCCCATATTTTTGAAGGACCTTCTTGATTTATGCTGCTTTTCTGCACATTTCTAGGAAGCCTCATGGATCCCATCCAGGATGAGAGCAAAACAGAAGCCTCTTTGGGAAGCCTGAATGCAGTCTGAACTTTTCACACGAGGGTATCCTGATCCAAACATGTACTGAAGGTGCCACTTCTGAAGTGTTGGGAGTCAGAGAAAAAGCCCAATACCTTCTCTTCTCACAGAGAGTTTACAGAGTTCTTATTTTTGAAACAAATTAACTACATGAATATTTGTTGGTTACCTATTACCTAATCCTAAAGGGATTTTGCCCTCAAAAATTTAAAGTCAATTCAGAGAAACAAGATAACCAAGTAAGATTATAAAATGGTATGCGGTTAAGGACTACCAGAGTAAATAGCTCAGACAAATGGCCTAGACTCTGACTTGGCCACAGGAGTGGTCACTGAAATGTAGAGTTACCAGAGACAGTCTCCTGGGGATGGTGGGAATTAAGCTGGACCTTGGAAAATGAGGCAGATTTGGACACAAGGTGGAGTAGGAAGGATCACCTGGAAGAAAGAACAGCATGAACAAATGCTCAAAGTGATAAGGTTGATGGTATATTGGAACACAGGAAAAGACAGGCAGTGGGACTTGAATGATGACACAATGAAGAACAAAAGACAAGATTACTGGGCACGGTGGGGCTCGGGTGTGAGGTACCTTAAGGTCATGCTGACCCATTTAGCCTACCCTGTAGACAATAGCTAATGAGGGGTCATCTGGTGTATGGATGAGAGCTGATGAAGAAAAGAGGGCCTAAGACCAACTCCTGGGAAACTCAAATACCCAGAAATAGAATCAGAGTTGTTGTCAGAGCATCGAAAGCAAAGACAAAGTGGAGACAGTGGAGCATCTCAAGGATGCTGAGATAGGAAGGTATTTGAGAAAAGTATCATGAGAATTATTTGCTAACAAAATCAAACCTGCTCCTTTCCCACCCTTATCTACTCCTCACAGCCTCCAATTTTTCTTTCTTGACCTCACTTTGTTGCCAGCAGAACAAGACAAACCATGCACATGATCCCTGTCCACAGGGAGACCTGAGAGGTGAATTGGCAGAATGGGGAAGGGGAGCCTTTTGGGCTAAAAGAAGTGGGTTTGTATCTGGCTGCCACTCATTCACTGGGTGGCATTATGCAAGTTATATTAAGCCTTGTAAGTCTCTATTTATGGCCCATCCGCATCATCCTTTACCAGGTGTTTCTATGACAACATACCAATTTTGCTTTGGGTAACTACCTAGCCAGCATCACAGTCATACTGGGACTTCAGGAATCTCCACCTGCCACCACTGGGGTCTCTCTCCTTGGAATGTGACCTTGAGCAGAGTAATGCAAGAACACCTAAGAGTTCTCAGGTTCAACCTAACAGCACCCCAATGAAACTATGGATCAGCCCCTGCAATCAAGATCCTGGGAGCTGATCCATTCTGTCTTCTAAGCCTGGTTCTTCAGTGTTTCCCAAATTTTTTTATCTATCCTTACAGTCAGTTACTTTTTATTGTCATAATAGTTAGTGCTTGCATCTTTTTTTTTTTTTTTTTTTTAATTTTTTTTTTTCAACGTTTATTTATTTTTGGGACAGAGAGAGACAGAACATGAACGGGGGAGGGGCAGAGAGAGAGGGAGACACAGAATCGGAAACAGGCTCCAGGCTCTGAGCCATCAGCCCAGAGCCCGACGCGGGGCTCGAACTCACGGACCGCGAGATCGTGACCTGGCTGAAGTCGGACGCTTAACCGACTGCGCCACCCAGGCGCCCTAGTGCTTGCATCTTAAGATTAAAAACTCAAACTCCTGGGATGCCGGGGTGGCTCAGTCAGTTGAACATCCAACTCAGCTCAGGTTATGATCTCATGGTTCATGGGTTCGAGCCCCACGTTGGGGTCTGCGCTGACAGCTTGGAGCCTGGAGTCTGCTTCAGATTCTGTGTCTCCCTTTCTCTCTCTGCCCCTCCCACATTTGTGCACTCCCCCCTCTGCCTCTCTCTCTCAAAAATAAATAAATGAACATTAAAAAAAAAAAGAACTTGGAATTCATAGGACTGTTATGAGGATTCCATGTATGGAAGTGTCCAAGCACAGGGCCTAGAATATAGAGCCTAAGACAGACCAACTCTAGTGATGTCAAGAAGGAAGCCTGGGTTTTCCTCAGTGCAATCTCCTGTGCTCCCATCGCCATGAGTAATTAAGCCAGGGGTGGGGGCCACTGTTCACAAGAGCTTTGACCCTTCTTTACAGTCTTTCCCATATCCTCCCCCCGACCCTCCCCAATTCTAATTGGGACAGGACAGAGGTGGGCAGGGCTGTGCCAGCCTCAATCCTGGAGAGGTAAACCACAGCCAGACCAGACCCCTTTGTTTCTGAAGTATGTGCTGGAGGAAGGTGGGGTCTCCTCTGGCCAAGAGCTAGTTTTCTGCAATTCACAAAGGGCCAAGGAAAACAGCAATAAGAGGAACCATTCATGATCCCCAAGGATTAAGCCCAAGAGTCCCAAGAAGGGTGGAAATAGCCCAGCAAAGAAGAGAGATAAATCAAATGCTGTGGCTGTGTGTCAGCCACTTTAATTACATTTCTTTCCATGCTGTCATCCTTCGTTTTTCCAGCAATGTTCTGTTCAACGGTGCCATGGGCTGACTGAGTGCATGCATGTGAAGCTTTGTGTAGAATAAATAATTACACAAGAAGTTTTTCAAAGAATAAATGAATGTGGCCTCACAAAGTCAGTTCACATCTTAAAGAACCAGCTTCTCCAGATGCCAGCCACTTAGGTCAGCTAACCACTTCTCCAGCAACCTGGCAGTTTAATTCTTCACCCCTATCTCGTTGGCCCTGCTACATACGAATGGTTTTCAGAACAGAGGGGCAAAAAATGCTTTCTGGTGTCTGTTTTAAATTTGTTTTTAATCTGCTTTGTTTGTCTTACTTTGCCCTTGTATCTGTTTTACAGCAAAAACAAAATAGAGGAAAGAGAAAAACCATGTCTCAAAAGTTTATGTATCTATAAGTTCCCTTTTGCTGTTGATAATAAAAGCATTCTGTTTTACAACGTAGATCTTTTCCATGAACTACACACATTCACTTCCCTCACTTTCTGGAAGTTTCTTTCAAGGGCTGGTCATGTGATAGACACTGACATGTACACATCCCCCCGGGTCCTCCTGAGAGCCATCTCTACTGCAAGAAATCTAGCTGCCTGATCGTTCTTCAAAACAGGACTGAAATCACGAAATCATGCTGGAATGAGAGAGAGCCATCTGAGGCATTGTGTCTCCGAGCCCCTGGTCCAAACTCCATCCCAAGCTGCCACCTGACAAGCCCACAAAGCATGCCTCATAACGTAACATACACTCCTGAGTATGAGGCCACCCCATGTAAAGTAAGCTCCCACTTTCCCAATGGAAAGAGATTGAGTGTGGGGCCAAATTCAATCTATAAATTTTAGGAATTGTACAAAATAATAATTTTTACTTTCTATTTATCAATTACGCACCCATTTAAAAACCGCATCCTATCTAAAATGATATATTGATAAGGGGTGCCTGGGTGGTTCAGTCGGTGAAGGGTGTGACTTCGGCTCCAGTCATCTCACAGTTTTTGAGTTTGAGCCCCACATCAGACTCTGTACTGACAGCTCAGAGCCTGGAGCCTGCTTTGGATTCTGTGCCTCCCTCTCCCTCTGCCCCTCTCCTGCTCATGCTCTGTCTCTCTCTCTCTCTCAAATATATAAACATTAAAATTTTGTTTAAATGATCTATTGATTTAATATATTTTATTTCCCTCGACTCACATTTTATAAGTCAATTTTATTTAAATACCTTGCATGAATCTTTGACCTGTGTGTTTTATACACTTTTTTAAATCATTTAACACAGATTTCCAAAGCATGGTATCTCCAGTGTCACCTAAACTGTTTTGGAATACATTATGTTACTGAAGCTGTACTACAATTTTTTTTACCCCAAGCTACAGCTACTTGTTTGCATGGTATTAGTTGATTATTTTTATTCATCTTATAAATGTATCCTTAAGGTATTGCTTTTTAAAAAGATCATTAGAAAGTGTCCTGGGGCGCCTGGGTGGCGCAGTCGTTTAAGCGTCCAACTTCAGCCAGGTCACGATCTCGCGGTCCGTGAGTTCGAGCCCCGCGTCAGGCTCTGGGCTGATGGCTCAGAGCCTGGAGCCTGTTTCTGATTCTGTGTCTCCCTCTCTCTCTGCCCCTCCCCCCGTTCATGCTCTGTCTCTCTCTGTCCCCAAAATAAATAAACGTTAAAAAAAAAAAAAAAATTAAAAAAAAAAAAAAAAAGAAAGTGTCTTTAGGAGCACCTGGGTGGTTCAGTTGGTTAAGCGTCCGACTCTTGGTTTTGGTTTGTGTCATGACCTCACAGTGGGTTCGAGCTCCTCATCAGGATTCTCTCTCTCCCTCTCTCTGGCCATCCCCCACTTCTCTCTCTCTCTCTCTCAAAATAACTAAACTTTAAATTAAAAACAAAACAAAGTGTCTTTACAAGACGATCTGAAACTTGTAACGATGGTATCATACTGCAAAAATACTTAATCTGGGTTAAATTTATTTTCCTTAAAAAATAACACCTATAGATCTACCAGGTGACCTTTATAAAACCAAAGTTACTATTGATTCAAGTCATGTTAGGATAATATAACTTCTCCAAACCTGTACTTCATTCATAATGAACTTATTGGGTGTACACTCCATACAATAAGGGAATTTTATAAAATTAATACATTAAGGAACACCGTGCAATATATCCTAGGCCAAGTATATACCTATCATAAACCTAATGTTTAGATGCATTAATAGGTAAACCAAAACACATTAATTAAATGTAATGTTTCATCTACATTAATAAGTCAAGAAATAAACAGTAATTTCATTATTGGAGCTTATGAATATTATTGTATGTTTCATGGGAATTCTTTGCCTTATTTTTTTAAATAAATAAAAAATTTGAGAAGGAGCCAAGATAGCAGAACAGCATGGAAGCTTTTTGTGTGTCTCGCGTCCATGAAATACAGCCAGACCAACACTAAACCATCCTACACACCTAGAAAACTGACTGGAGGATTAACACAACAATCTGCACAACCTGAACCACAGAATTCAGCAGGTATGCGGTGCGGAGAGCTGAACTTGGGGAGCGAGAAGCCGCAGAGGGCAGGGAGGTGTTTTTTTGCGTTCGGACAGAGGATGGAGATGGTGGGGAGAATACGGGAAAAGCACCCCTCCCAAAAAGCAGCTGGAGAGAAAGCAGAAAATTGGAAACGGCCGCAGGGACTAAACTAAAAAGGGAGAAAGAAGAGGGTTTAAATTCCATTAAGACTGTAAACAAGGGGAGCACAGAGTCCGCAACTCCGTAGCTCGGTACCTGGTGGGAACGGCGAATCCCCAGGAGCAGAGTGGGGTCTGGAAGGTTCTCAGGCCACACGGGGAGAAGCGGTTCCTGGGCCCAGCAGACCCCAAAGAATGGCCACATTCGCTGGTACTGGATAAGGTCGTTAAGGGTGAAGCCTGGTGCCAGATGGGTGTTGTGATTTTCCATAATCCCTGAAACGCTGCTGCTACACCATCTCGCGACCTTTTTCTGGGGCGGACTGGCACCCAGCCACAGTTTCGGGGCACCGGCAGCATCATGGTCCTGCGAACGTTCCTGGGTGCGGCCGGCGTTGGGCCATTGCTTGGTGAGACCTTCCACAGAGGGGCAGAACAGGTCAAAGCCGCAGTCCCTCAGAAGTAAGGGGCCAGGTAAAACAGCTGCATCTGAGACAAAACTCCGGAGGGAGGTACTACCTGGGGCTCGGTCATGGACAGTGTAAAAACAGGGAGTGGACGAAAGCTAAAGACAAAGGACGGGTACACGATGGCTGATCCAGAACAGAGTCCCGAAACTAGAGACGGGCTAGCTGCCTGACGCCATTTTCCCCACTCCCGCGCATGTGCTTACGCACCTACAAGCGCCACAAAAATCCACCCCAGTAGGCTAGCAGCGCCATCTACTGGAGAACAGAGCCATTACACTGGGCCAACCTGGCTCTTCAAGAACAGAAGACTCATCGCCTGCTTAGTCGAATGGACTATAATGTGTTTCATAGTCTGACTTCTAGGGGAAAACAAAGTAATCGCAGTCGTATTTCCATCTGTTAGCAGGTCCATCTATTCAATTTTCTTTCTTTCTTTTTTCTTTTTTTTCCTCTTTTTCATTTCTTTTCTTTTTCATGAATACAGAAAGAGAAAAAAATCATTTTTATTTAAAATATTTTTCTTAAAATTTTTTACTACATTTTTTACTTTTGTGTAAATTTTTTCAAGTTCTATTTTACTTCCATCATTTTATTTTAGTCTCGTTCAGTGTATTCACTTTTTCAAATTTTCAAACGATTTCCTTTTTCTTTCTTTTTCCTCATTTTCATTTCTTTTCTTTTTCTTGAATACAGAAAGAGAAAAAACTCATTTTTATTTTCAATTTTTATTAAAAATATTTTTCTTTAATTTTTTACTAGATTTTTTAGTTCTGTGTAAATTTTTTCAAATTCTATTTTACTTCCATCATTTTATTTTAGTCTACTTCAGTGTATTCACTTTTTCAAATTTTCAAACGATTTTCTTTTTTCTCTCTTTTTTGTTTTTCTTTTTCTTGAAGACAGAAAGAGAAAAAATTTATTTTTATTGTTAATTTTTAGTAAAAATATTTTTCTTTAATTTCTTTCTACTCTATTCTTTACTTTTGTGTAAATTTTTTCAAGTTCTATTTTACTTCCATCATTTTATTTTAGTCTAGTTCAGTGTATTCACTTTTTCAAATTTTCAAACGATTTCCTTTTTCTTTCTTTTTCCTCATTTTCATTTCTTTTCTTTTTCTTGAATACAGAAAGAGAAAAAACTCATTTTTATTTTCAATTTTTATTAAAAATATTTTTCTTTAATTTTTTGACTAGATTTTTTAGTTCTGTGTAAATTTTTTCAAATTCTATTTTACTTCCATCATTTTATTTTAGTCTACTTCAGTGTATTCACTTTTTCAAATTTTCAAACGATTTTCTTTTTTCTCTCTTTTTTGTTTTTCTTTTTCTTGAAGACAGAAAGAGAAAAAATTTATTTTTATTGTTAATTTTTAGTAAAAATATTTTTCTTTAATTTCTTTCTACTCTATTCTTTACTTTTGTGTAAATTTTTTCAAATTCTATTTTACTTCCATCATTTCATTTTAGTCTACTTCAGTGTATTCATTTGTCCAAATTTTCAAATGATTTCCTTTTTTTCTTCTTTTTTCTTTTTTCCCCCCTTTTTTCTCTAATATATCAAACCACTTTCAACAACCAGACCAAAACACACCTAGGATCTATCATCATTTATTCGATTTGTGTGTGTGTGTTTTATTTGTAATTTTAATATGTTTTAAATTTTAATATATTTTTTAATTTTAATATTTTTTAATTTCAATATTTAATTTTAATTTTTTTACCTCATTAATTCCTTTTCTCCCTTCAAAATGACAAAACGAAGGAATTCACCCCAAAAGAAAGAGCAGGAAGAAATGACAGGGACTTAACCAATACAGATACAAGCAAGATGTCTGAACAAGAATTTAGAATCATGATAATAAGAATACTAGCTCGAGTCGAAAATAGATTAGAATCCCTTTTTGTGGAGATAAAAGAAGTAAAAACTAGTCAGGATGAAATTTAAAATGTTGTAACTGAGCTGCAATCATGAATGGATGCTGTGGCGTCAATGATGGATGAGGCAGAACAGAGAATCAGCAATATAGAGGACAAACTTATGGAGAATAATGAAGCAGAAAAAAAGAGGGAGATTAAGGCAAAAAAGCACCATTTAAGAATTAGAGAAATCAGTGACTCATTAAAAAGGAACAACATCAAAATCATAGGGATCCCAGAAGAGGAAGAGAGAGAAATAAGGGTAGAGAGGTTATGTGAGCAAATCATAGTGGAAAACTTTCCTAATCTGGGGAAAGACACAGACATCAAAATCCAGGAAGCACAGAGGACTCCCATTAGAGTCAACAAAAGCTGACCATCAGCAAGGCATATCATAGTCAAATTCACAAAACACTCAGGCAAGGAGAGAATCATGAAAGCAGCAAGGGAAAAAAAGTCCTTAACCTACAAGGGAAAACAGGTCAGGCTTGAAGCAGACCTATCCACAGAAACTTGGCAGGCCAGAAAGGGGTGGCAGGATATATTCAATGTGCTGAATCAGAAAAATATGCAGCCAAGAGTTCTTTATCCAGCAAGGCTGTCATTCAAAAGAAAAGGAGAGATAAAAAGTTTCCAAGACAAACAAAAATCAAAGGAGTTTGTGACCACTAAACCAGCCCTGCAAGAAATTTTAAGGGGGACTCTCTGAGGGGAGAAAAGATGAAAATATAAATACATACATACATACATATGAAAAGCAACAAAGATGAGAAAGGAACAGAGAACACCACCAGAAACTCCAACTCTACAAGCAACATAATGACAATAAATTCATATCTTTCAGTACTCACTCTAAACATCAATGGACTCAAGGCTGCAATAAAAAGACACAGGGTAACAGAATGAATAAGAAAACAAGATCCATCTATATGCTATTTATAAGAGACCCACTTTAGACCTAAAGACACCTTCAGATTGAAAGTAAGGGGATGGAGAACCATCTATCATGCTAATGGTCAACAAAAGAAAGCAGAGTAGCTATACTTCTATCAGACAATCTAGACTTTAAAATAAAGACTGTATCAAGAGATGCAGAAGGGCATTATATCATAATCAAGGGGTCTATCCATCAAAAAGACCTAACAATTGTAAACATTTATACACCAAATGTGGCAGCACCCAAATATATAAATCAATTAATCACAAACATAAAGAAACTCATCAATGGTAATACCATAATAGTAGAAGACTTCAACACCCCATTCACAGCAATGGACAGATCATCTAATCAAAAAAATCAACAAGGAAACAATGGCTTTGAATGACACACTGGACCAGATGGACTTAACAGATATATTCAGAACATTCCATCCTAAAGCAGCAGAATATACATTCTTCTCCAGTGCACATGGAACATTTTCCAGAATAGACCACATACTGGGACACAAATCAGCCCTCAGCAAGTACAAAAAGATCGAGATCATACCGTGCATATTTTCAGACCACAACGCTATGAAACTCGAAATCAACCACAAGAAAAAATTTGGAAAGGTAACAAATACTTGGAGACTAAAGAACATCCTACTAAAGAATGAATGGGCCAACCAAGAAGTTAAAGAGGAAATTTAAAAGTACATGGAAGCCAATGATAATGGTAACACCACAACCCAAAACCTCTGGGACACAGCACAAGTGGTCATAAGAGAAAAGTATAGAGCAATCCAGGCCTTCCTAAAGAAGGAAAAAAGGTATCAGATACACAACCTAACCTTACGCCTTAAAGACCTGGAATAAGAACAGCAACTAAAACCCCAAACCAGCAGAAGACAGGAAATAATAAAGATTAGAGCAGAAAATAATGCTATCAAAACCAAAAAAACAGAACAGATCAATGAAACCAGAAGCTGGTTCTCTGAAAGAATTAACAAAATTGATAAACCACTAGACAGTTTGATCAAAAAGAAAAAGGAAAGGACCCAAATAAATAAAATCAAGAATGAAAGGGGAGAGATGACAACCAACACAGCAGAAATAAGAACAATAATAAGAGAATATTATGAGCAATTATATGCCAATAAAATGGGCAATCTGGAAGAAACAGACAAATTCCTAGAAACATATACACTACCAAAACTGAAATGGGAAGAAATAGAAAATTTGACCAGACCATAACCAGTAAGGAAATCGAATTAGTAATCAAATCAAAAATCTCCCCAAAAAACAAGAGTCCAGGGCCAGATGGCTTTCCAGGGGAATTCTACCAAACATTTAAGGAAGAGTTAACACCTATTCTCTTGAAGGTGTTCCAAAAAATAGAAATGGAAGGAAAACTTCCAGACTCATTCTATGAAGCCAGGATTACCTTGATTCCAAAACCAGACAGAGACCTGACTAAAAAGGAGAACGATAGACCAATTTCCCTGATGAACATGGATGCAAAAATCCTCAACAAGATATTAGCCAACCGGATCCAACAATACATTAAAAAAAGTATTCACCACAACCAAGTGGGATTTATACCTGGGATGCAGGGCTGGTTCAGTATCTGCAAAACAATTAACGTGATTCATCACATCAATGAAAGAAAGGACAAGAACCATATGATCCGCTCAATAGATGCAGAGAAAGCATTTGACAAAATACAGCATCCTTTCTTGATAAAAACCCTCAAGAAAGTAGGGATAGAAGGATCATACCTCGAGATCATAAAAGCCATATATGAACGACCCAACGCTAATATCATCCTCAATGGGGAAAAACTGAGAGCTTTCCCCCTAAGGTCAGGAATGAGACAGGGATGTCCACTCTCACCCCTGTTATTCAACATAGTATTGGAAGTCTCAGCTTCTGCAATCAGACAATACAAAGAAATAAAAGGCATCCAAATCAGCCAGGAGGAGGTCAAACTTTCACTCTGCAGATGACATGATACTCTATATGGAAAACCCTAAAGATTCCACCAAAAAGCTGCTAGAACTGATTCATGAATTCAGCAAAGTGGCAAGATATAAAATCAATGCACAGAAATCAGTTGCATTCGTATACACCAACAGTGAAGAAACAGAAAGAGAAATCAAGGTATCGATCCCATTTACAGTTGCACCAAAAGCCATAAAATACCTAGGAATAAATCTAACCAAAGAGGTGAAAAATATATACACTGAGAACTATAGAAAGCTTATGAAAAAAATTGAAGAAGACACAAAAAAGTGGAAAAAGATTCCATGCCCCTGGATAGGAGGAACAAATATTGTTAAAATGTCAATACTACCCAAAGCAATCTACATATTCAATGCAATCCCTATCAAAATAACACCAGCGAGAAAGCAGGCAAAAATTGTTTGACCTTGGTGGCAGCAACTTCTTACTCAACATGTCTCCAGAGGCAAGGGAAACAACAGCAAACATGAACTATTGGGACTTCATCAAAATAAAAAGCTTGTGCACAGAGAAGGAAAACAATCAGCAAAACTAAAACGCGACTGACAGAATGGGAGAAGATATTTGCAAATGACATATCAGATAAATGGTTAGTATCCAAAATCTATAAAGAACTTATCAAACTCAACACCCAAAAAACAAATAATCCAGTGAAGAAATGGGCAAAAGACATGAACAGCCACTTCTCCAAAGAAGACATCCAGATGGCCAACCAGCACATGAAAACATGCTCAACATCACTCATCATCAGGGAAATACAAATCAAAACCACAATGAGATACCACTTTATACCTGTTTAGAACAGCTAACATTAACAACTCAGGCACCAACAGATGTTGGCGAGGATGCAGAGAAAGAGGATCTCTTTTGCATTGTTGGTAGGAATGCAAGCTGGTACAGCCAATCTGGAAAACAGTATGGAGGTTCCTCAAAAAACTAAAAATAGAACTACCCTACGACCCAGCAATTGCACTACTAGGCATTTATCCACGGGATACAGGTATGCTGTTTCAAGGGACCCATGCACCCCCATGTCTATAGCAGCACTATCCACAATAGCCAAAGTATGGAAAGAGTCCAAATGTCCATCGATGGATTAATGGATGACTCAGCAATTAAAAAGAATGAAATCTTGCCATTTGCAACTACGTGAATGGAACTGGAGGGTATTATGCTAAGTGAAATTAGAGAAAGACAAAAATCACATGACTTCACTCATATGAGGACTTTAAGAGAAAACAGATGAACATAAGGGAAGGGAAACAAAAATAATATAAAAACAGGGAGGGGGACAAAACATAAAAGACTCATAAATTTGGAGAACAAACAGAGGGTTACTGGAGGGGTTGTGGGAGGGGGGATGGGCTAAATGGGTAAGGGCCACTAAGGAATCTGCCCCTGAAATCATTGTTGCACTATATGCTAACTAATTTGGATGTAAATTAAAAAATAAAAATAAAATTTAAAGGCAGACTTCCAAACAAAAAGAAAAAAATAAACAAAAAATAATTTCAGAATCATTTATTTTTTAAAATGATATTTATATTTAATCTCTGAACTTAAAAATGTTCTAATTCACTATAGATTTAGAAAATATAAGTTATAATAAACAAACTAACAGCTCTCCCAAAATGTCTACACCCAGAACTGTGAATATGTTACCACCTCTTCTGACAGTGAGAAGCCTGCTTAGGATTCTCTCTCTCCCTCTCTTTCTTCCCCTCCCTGCTTCTACTCTCTCTCTCTCAAAATAAATAAATATAAATAAACAAATAAACAAATAAACAAACCAACAAATAAATCAATTATATCCTCAAAGACTCTATTTCCAAGTAGTACATTCCACGTACATCACAGGTACCAGGGGTCAGGACTTCAACGTATCTTTTTGGGGGGACACAATTCAACTCACAATAGGGCCAGGAGTCAAGGAATGTGAGTGGCATCTGGAATCTGGAAAAAACAAAGAAACACATTCTCCCTCGAACCTCCAGAAAAGAGCACAGACCTGCCAACAGCTTAATTTAATCCAGTGATACTGTGTCAGTCCTCCGACCTAATGAACTGTCAGATAATAATAAATCTATATTGTTTAAGCCACTAACTCTGTAATACTCTGTTACAACAGCAACAGAAAAGCAATATACCTAAGCCCTCAGAATTTTTATAAGAAATCTTTACAAGAAAAATAGAATACTACTAGCAAAAAGTCCTGGAATAACTGGATAGCCATCTTAAAAATATTAACTTTGCCCCTCACCTCACATCAAACACAAAAATTAACTCCAACTGGATCATATATCTAAATGCAAAAGCCGAAAAAACAAAGCAAAACCACAGAAGAAAAAAAATCAATAAATCAGACTTGGCCAAAATTTATAACTTAGCACATTAAAAGACACTATTAGGAAAATAAATATGCATGCCACAGCCTAGGACAAAAAATTCACAAAGCATATATTTTACAGGGACTGATGCCTAAGATATATGAAGAAATGCTACAACTTGGTAATAAAAAGATAACTCAGTATTTTTAAATGAGCAAAATATTTGAGCATTTTACAAATGAAAATATACCAACAACCAATAAGTACATGTAAATGTTTTCAACATAACTAGTTATAGGTGAAATGAAAATTAAAATCATAATATAATACAATTATATACCTACATGAATGGCTAAAATTCAAAAAATACTGACAGTGTGAAATGTTAGCAAAGATACAGGACAAGGAGACTAATATAAATTGTGGGACAGAATGTAAACGTTACAGTCACTTTGGCAAAAGACTGACAATGTCTTAGGAAACTAAACATACACCCACAGTGTGATCCCGCACTTCACCTCCTAGGTACTTACCCAAGAAAAATGAAAACATATGTCTACAAAGAGACTTGTATAAGAATTTTGATTCCAACTTTATTCATAACAGCTCAAATGTGAAAAAATCCTGAATGCCCTTCAGTAAGAGAACAGATGGACTGCCATATTCATACCATGGAATATTATGCAGCAATAAAAATCAACAACCTATGGATAAACACAATGACAAGGTTGAATCTCAAAATATATTGGTGAGTAAAAGAGGCTTACATAAAAGAACACTCACAGAATGATTCCATTTATAGAAAATCTAGAATAAGCAACACTAATCTATAGTGGGGAAAGACATAATGAATAATGGTTATCTGGGACCCATTAATGGGTCATTGTGGCCACTGTGAGGTAGACAGACTGTAGAGGGGACAAAGATGGAAGTAGGAAACGCAGTTGGGAGCCTACTGTAGTAATTCAAGCGAGAAGTGACAGGTTTTAGCCAAAGCACTGGCAATACAAGGGTATTCGATAAAAACCCTGCCTTTTTTTTCTTCTTCATAAGGCAGATTTAAAAAAAAATAAAAATACACTTTGGGGCACATTGGTGGCTTGGTTGGTTAAGTGTCTGACTCTTGGTTTTGGCTCAGTTCATGATGTCATCATTTGCTGACAGTGCAGAGACTGCTTGGGATTCTCTCTCTCTCTCTCTCTCTCTCTCTCTCTGCCCCTCCCCCACTCGCACACATGCCCTCTCTCAAAATAAATCAAACTTTAAAAATAAACAAATAAATAAAAATACGTTTTCCAAAGAATAGAAACCAATGGCCAAGAGATACATGAAAAGATATTCAACATCACTAACCACCAGGGAAATCCAAATCAAAACCATGATGAGATACCCACATACCTGTCAGAATAGCTAGTGACCAAAAGAAAAGAAAATACAAATGTTGGCAAGGATGTGGAGAAAAAGGAACCCTCATGCACTATTGGTGAGAATGTAAAATGGTGCCACTGCTGTGGAAAATAGTATGGAGGATCTGCAAAAAATTAAAAGTAAAAATACCACATGATCCATGAATTCCATGTGAAAAACATACACACCCCTGTGTTTATTGTAGCATTATTTACAATAGCCAACATATGGAAGCAACCAAAGTGTCCATCGATAGACAAATGGTAAAGAAGATGGAGTGTGCATGTGCATATATATATATATATGTGTGTCAAATAAACTTCAAAACAAGGGATACAGGAGTACTGATGCATAGGGGCACTTGTACCCCAATGTTTATAGCAGCACTCTCAACAATAGCCAAATTATGGAAAGAGCCTAAATGTCCATCAACTGACGAATGGATAAAGAAATTGTGGTTTATATACACAATGGAATACTACGTGGCAATGAGAAAGAATGAAATACGGCCTTTTGTAGCAACGTGGTTGGAACTGGAGAGTGTTAGGCTAAGTGAAATAAGTCATACAGACAAAGACAGATACCATATGTTTTCACTCTTATGTGGGTCCTGAGAAACTTAACATAAGTCTATGGGGGAGGGGAAGGGAAAAAAAAAAGAGGTTAGAGATGGAGAGAGCCAAAGCATAAGAGATTCTTAAAAACTGAGAACAAACTGAGGGTAGATGGGGGGTGGGAGGGCAGGGGGGGTGGGTGATGGGTAGTGAGGAGGGCACCTTTTGGGATGAGCACTGGGTGTTGTATGGAAACCAATTTGAAAATAAAATGCAAAAAATAAAAATAAAAAATTAACTTAAAAAAATGGCCACCAATTCTTATAGTTCCTACCATCAAGAGAAGCTTATACACGTGTGCGTGCACACACACGCACACACACACAAGCACACACACACAGAATACTACTCAGACACGAAAAGGAAGGAGATAAAAAAAATGAGGTCTTGCCATTTGTGACAACTTGGATCGACCCAGAGGGTATTAGGCTAAGTGAAATAAGTCAGACCGAGGAAGACAAATACTGTATGATTTCACTTACATGTCAAATCTAAAAACCAACCAACTAACTGAACAAACAAGCAGAAACAAACCCATAAATACAGAGAACTGGTGGGTGCCAGAGAGGAGGGGGCAGGTGGGCAAAATGGGTGAAGGCGAGTGGGAAACACAGGCTTCCAGTTATGGAATGAGTATGTCATGGGGATAAAAGGCACATCACAGGAAGAGAGTCAAGGATATTGTAATAGCGCTCTGTGGTGACGGACGGCAGCTACTCATAGGGAGCAAAGCATAACGTATAAAGTTGTTGAATCACTAGGTCGTACACTTGAAACTAATGTAAGACTGTGTCAACTGTACTGAGATTAAAAAATAAATAGTGGAAATATTAAAAATACATCTCTTAGAGTTATTGAGAGAAAGACCTCTTTTCAGTGATCCCCATGCCCAGAGAAGCCAACTGAGAAACCAGGCAGCTTGTCTTCAAAAACACAATAGCTCTCCTGCAGTCTGGCTCAGTAGTTAGACATCAGGAGACAGAGCAAGAAACCCTCAAAGAAACCTGATCATGTCAGATCATCTTCCAGTTAGTAAGGACATCAGTTTTCATTTTTACAATCTGATCTGTTTCACTTTCCAGCTACTTGGGAGAAGAAGCAAGCCACAAAGATCGTGTTTCTTCCAAAATCCTCCAGCTCTGGGGTTTTCATTTCTTTCCAGTGCAAGGGTGTGAAAGTCCATCCATGAAGTCACAGAGATGAGACTAGAATAGAGTGCTCCCAAATTGTACATTGAGGCAATTCCTGTTTGCTGCTCTGACATGCTGGGATATCCTCTTTTCATCACAGGAAGACGGAGGAAGCCATTGGAGAGACTGTTAGCCAGACCCAGATATAAGATAATATGAAGGTGTGAAGTACTACAGAAATTCACATAAAGCTAGGGGCAAACTTTGAGACAAAGCACTCCAGATACAGAAAAAACAAAACAAAACAAAACGTAAATTGTAGTAAGGTATAAGAAATAACAGTATTAAAGATAGTTTCATAAGGTATATAAAAGATAACATAAAGGAGTAGTAGAGGGGGGAAAAGTGAAATAAACCGCAAACAAGCATAGGACCTATAACAGAGCCAGAAGTGAGGTTACTACAAAACTTGTACAATCAATTCCTGTATACTTACTCCAAGCCACACATTTGGCATGTTGCATATGGCCACGCTTTGTGGTGACAGCATGGAACCGGCTTGGGATTCTCTCTCCTTCTCTCTTTTTGCCTCTCCCCAGCTCGCACGCTCTTGCTCTCAAAATAATAAACTTTAAAAAAAATGGGGGCGCCTGGGTGGCTCAGTTGGTTGAGTGCCGGCTTCGGCTCAGGTGATGATCTCACGGTCTGTGAGTTCGAGCCCCGCGTCGGGCTCCGTGCTGTCAGCTCGGAGCCTGGAGCCTGCTTCCACTTCTGTGTCTCCCTCTCTCTCTGCCCCTCCCCTGCTCATGCTCTGTCTCTCTCTCTCTCTCTGTCAAAAATAAATAAACACTTAAAAGAATTAAAAAAAAAATGGCCACAAATTCTTTGTAGTTGCCCCCATCAGGAGAAGCTTAACAAGCTGTTTTGTGCTTGCTCTATCCAGAGAATTCAGTGCATGTCATACTGTCCAACTTGTGGGCCAGCTCTCAAGACATCTTGTACCACTTGCAACCAGCCTCCCTGTGAGGAAACCCAGACTAGTCTGCTGGAGACACTTGGCCCAACCAATAGCCAGTGTCAGCTCACCCCCAGATGACTGGAGCCACATAGGGAAACCAGGCAAGAAAACCCACTCAGCTGAGCCCAGCACAAGTTGCTGACCCACTAAACTATGAGTCACTAAAATTCTTAAGACACTAACTTTTGGGGTGATTTGTTACATAGCAACAACAAAAAGTACAGCATTAAGCTTTTCAGTAGTCACCACAGAAAGGTCAACCTAGTCATTTATAAAACTCCGTATTCATGTGATAAAGCAAAATAATTGCTGGAGAGAACCCAATTGGATGTGATTTCTTGTGCTCCTCGGGCTACACCCAGCCGTCCAGATGAGTGAATCTGTTTATAAATTCTGGCGTTCATTCCATTTTTCATGAGACTTTGCAGTGTCCACCTCTCCAATGTGAAACAACCACCTACGGTTTATTTCTACTGCATATCAGGTGGAAATGAGACCTTGGGGCGAGATGGGGCCTCGGAGACCATCCAGTCACAAATTCAAGGAGTTGTCCTGGGGCACCTGGGTGGCTCAGTTGGTTGAGTGTCTGATCTCAGGTCAGGTCACCATGCCGTGTCCGGCTCTGTGCTGACAGCTCAGAGAGCCTGCTGTGGATTCCGTGTCTGTCTGTCTGTCTCTCTCTCTCTCTTTCTCCAAAAATAAATAAACATGAAGAAAAAAAAAAAAGAAGTCATCCTGACCCCTCTCTGCTCATATTCTATAGCACATCCTGTGGGCACTGACTTCATTATACGTGAGCGAGTCTTGGACATGTGCTGTGTCCTGAGTCTCAAATGTCATGACCATGACAGCACAGGCCTTGTCTGGTTTATGCTCTACTGACATGACCTGGAATGGTGCCTAGCACATAGTAAGCAATGAAATAGTTCTTAAATAAATACATTAATGAAGAGTGAAGAAAAAAAAATGCAGCACGACTAGACACAAAGACCTTTTCTCTCCAGTTTACTCTCTTCCATATGTACTACCGAGTATGTACTTTCTTGATTTCTTCATTCACTCGCTGTACGAATACTCTGCAATGTGCCGACATTACTTAAGTTCTGAGCATCTCGCGAGAAAAAATACCCAGGTTTCCAATGTTGTGTACTATATATGCTAGGGATGCTGAAAACAGGAAGAGTAAAAAGAAAATGCCAGGCAGTGACAGGGATTACGAAGGCAGTATATTCAGGGAAGACTCTCAGGGAGAATAACTAGGCAGGGCTGGGGTGCTGAGAGGTGAATGACAAAGAGTCAACCATGTAAAAATCTGAGGAAAGAGAGAAGAACAAGAGCAGATGATACAAAGGAGGCTTGACCTTGGCAAGTGCCTGGGAACAAGAAAGGGGAATGCAGAGAAAAGAGAGGGAAAACGGGGGCTAGAGAGATAGAAAAGGGAAGCGCCTTGGAGGCCTTCGTGAAGAGACTGGATTTTATTAGCATTAAATCTTATTTTGAGGGAAATGGGAAGCCACTGCTGGGCTAGAAGGGAGACATGAAGTGATGTGATCCCCCCCCCCCACCCCTGTAAGCTAGCTTCTCTGGATACTGTCCCTGGAGAGGCAAGGGCAGAAGGTGAACCAGAGAGGAAGTCAACACAGTAATCTCAGGGAGGGGCGTGGCCACAAGGGAGGTGGTGGAAAGGAGATGCTTCTGGATATACCTGAGGTGGAGCCCACAGAATTTGTTGATGAGAATGCTTTGTGATAGTAAGTGAAAAATAAGGGAGTAAAAGGGGACACAGATAAGGAACTTCCCTGAATGGAGACTGAGCCTGCCAAAGGCTGCCACTGTTGTCCTGTGCCAGGACCAGAAAAGACTTCCCCCATCGGGACAGCCTTCACTATCATTTAACCAGTAGCTCTGTGAAAACACCAGGCAATTTCAGTGTGTCCCTTTTTAGGTGTCCTGATGGGGGCTCCACAAAGAGTCAAAGTCCTGTTGGAATGAATTTCTGTAAACCACTGCACATTTCTTCCAAGCTAGAGACTTGTATTGTCACTTCCACCAGTTTGATATCAGTCCTGTTAGAACAGGTCTTCTCATTAGGAAGTAATTGCCCTGAAGAAAAGCTTGACCTAGCATCAAAATTATCTGATAAATGCAGAGAAAAAATATTTCCCCCTAACTGCCATCTCCAGTGAAGATTCTTTTTTTTTTAAGTTTATTTACTTTGAGAGAGAAAGTGTGTGTGTGTGTGTGTGTGTGTGTGTGTGTGTGTGTGTGTGTGAGAGACAGAGAGAGAGAGAGAGCAGGGGAGAGGCAGAGAGAGAGAGGAGAGTGAGAATCCCCAGGGGGCTCCATGCTGCCAACATGGAGCCCAACATGGGGTTCGAACTCACAAAGAGTGAGATCATGACCTGAGCCCAAATCAAGAGTCAGATGTTCAACTGACCGAGCCACTCAGGCACCCCACCAATGAAGATTCTTAATATTTAGAAGTCATGTAGACTTTATTAAGCAAAGAAAATGTAATCCAAACACAAGATTCTCCCAAGGGCCATTCTGCTTTCAGAATCAGCCCCTGTTCTACACATCCATTTTACATGCAGAACACGAACCAAGCTCTTGGAAACAAAGCACCACCACTCATCCAGTTCCCCATACCCTCCCTGTGCAGGGAGAAAAAAAAAGTGACATTCAAGATATCTGGATGAGTAAAACATCACTACCATGTGGTAAATACTCTCACAAAGGAAAAGGAAAAAGAAAAACAGATCTGGCAAAGAGCAAAATAAGACAAGTTATAGAAAACAGTACTGATGACTTCAAGAAGAAAGAAAGCACAGGCACTGGAAAGTCAATTAATAAGTCGGTAATTCGTAAATATCCTGATAGCCTTCCATGTCTCTTCTCCAAACCTGGTGCTAAAATCAACAGCAAAATGAACTCCTCCTCAAACAAAGAGGCATTGCTTCCAGGAGAGGTGGTGACAAATTCACTCCAGTTCTGAAAGTCATGAATCAGATCTACCACGAGGCTGGTTCAAAAAACAAAGATATTCCAAAATGCTCCCCGGAGGAAATGCTGTTAGAACAGCTATAACCCTAAAACTCCACGTGCAAATGCAACATGAGTCACAGACGTGCTTGAAGCACAGACCCAGCACTACGTAAGCCAGCAGCACTTGCACCTGAACAGCCAGGTTACCAAACCAAACAATCCCCCGTTAAAAGCACATTGACGAAAACAGTGGTAAAAATGTATGGAAAACCATCGCAAGAGCCTTAACTCAGAAAGATGAGGGTCTGAAAATAACACCGCACCTATCCAAACGAAGGATGAGACCAGATAAGAGAATAAGAGAAACAGATGACAGTATTTTCCCTTGTGGTGGTAGGTGTTTTTGCTTTTTCTTTAGTTTTGAGTTTTTGTGTTCTAAAAATATTTTTACATGGGGGCTTGAAGACTTTCTCTGTGTATTCTACCCGTGCATAAGAGAGTCTACAGAATCACTTGTCAAATTCTGAGAGAAACACTTGGCTTGTGTGTTGTAGAATACTAGCAATGTGACTACATTCGGAGCTCAGCGATGAAGGATTCACTCAAAGGCATGGGAAGGCACTTGGGGGTGGCCAGAGGGAGGGCCTTCTGCCAAAACTTGGTTAGAGATCTGCTTTGGAAATTACAGTCCTTAAATAAAGGAGTGAGTACCTGTGACAGGATTCCTGAATGGTTTTATGGCTTTTTCTCTCCCCCCTCCCCCACAGCTAACCATTAAAAAATGATACATAAAGATATTAACTCCTTAAGCAACTCCCTGGAGAAGTCACTGTAAAACTAAAATAAAATACAGCTCCCCTTGGGCTCAGCACAAGATCTAAAAGAATGTTCTCTCCTGGTTGGCAAGGGAAGGTAAAATTTATTTTATGTGCCATCACATTGGGGTTAGGTTTCATTGTAGGAATTTTAGGTGGACACAAATAGCCAAGCTATCACAGTGCATCTGGGGGAGGAGAAATATTTCAGCATATTTCTAAGGATGAAATATGCTTTGGAAATGGTTTATATACATCGGGCGGATGATGTGATTTGCGGGTATCAAATGGGTAAAGTCCAGGCCTTTTAGAAAACATAAGTTCTAAATGGTCTATATCACTGAGTGGAGAAGTTCTTACCAACTGAATATGAAGAGAAGCTTCTTGTTTCATTTCTAGGCAGTCCAGGAAAGCAAAGACAATGGACTTCAGAATGAGAAAAATAAGTTTCAAGGTCTAGCTACGACATGCGCTATCCCTGTGACCGTGACAAATTATTTCACTTAAGTGACAATGTAGGGATTATTGTTTACCTCTCCCAAAGTGCCTCTGGGGTTAAGTGAAATAAGGCATTTAGAACTCGCGTAGCATAAAACCAGGCAGAGAGGAGGGGCTCAGCATATGCCCCACCTCCATTCCCTGCTTACTACTGGCTGTCCTGTGGTTATTAATACTCTACTATGCTTAGTCAAGAACCTCAAATGACTTATTGTCTCCCCCACTTCTCTCCAAATGGTGAAAGGAGGTGAAACACATTCTTTTGATGTGACCTCCAGCTATCTTTAGTGTTATGTGTCAGAATTAATTTAGTCAATGATTTGGCTGATCTTTTTCCTATATCTCAGTGATCAGAGAGCTGCCAAAAGGCACTTAATCTGCGCCAACCCAGAAATGTCAGCTCCCTTTCCTCATCACATCAGCCCCTCTCTCCCTAAACCTTATAGAACAAGTAAAGTACTTAGGGACACACCCAAATCATGCCTTAATCAAAGGAAATCAAGGTATGAGTCTTGGGAACCTGTGGTCTTTAATCAATCCAGGGTGGGGTGGGGGAGGGTTGGGTTTTCTTCTCCAATAGTTCGTTTTGAGTAACTTATCAGGATTATGAATTATTTTTCTTGTCACTCCTGGTACAGCCACAAAGAAAACAAAACCAAACAGGCACATGTAATAAGAAGTCAAAGTACAATACCTGAACAGCCTAATTTGCTACATTTGCCTTGGAACATGAGGTGTTACCGAATGAAGCCAGCAGGAATGAATATCTTGGTATTTACATATGAGCTAGAGTCAGAAAACACTATTAAAAAATAAAAGGGTAGGGGGATACCTTCCCTAAACGGGAGATTAACTTTTAAAAGAACACTTTAGAAACACATTGGGCTAACTCATCACTAATGAGAAGCAAAACAATGTTTTGCTTTGTTGTTTCTTCTAGAAAGAGAGAGAGAGAGAGCACAAATGAGTGGGGAACGGCCAGAGAGAGAGAGAGAATCCCAAGCAGGCTCTGCTCTGTCAGTACAGAGCCCAATGCGGGGCTCAAACCCACGACCATGACATCATGACCTGAGCAGAGATCAAGAATTGAACGCTTCACCCACTGAGCCACCCAGGCGCCCCCTTTTTTTAAGATGATGTTTTCTGAGGGGAGTAGAGGAAGTATTTACTGTGGGGCTAAGGCAATAAACTGTGGGACAACATGAGGTTTGAATAGTTAGCACCCTGAGCATTTCTTGCATTATCTAATATGCCCACAAGTTGGCTCTGCCTATGAGGTACTGCCATCCCCATCTGTGTATCATATTCTCTGTGGTACGTGGGATGCTGCCCCCAGTGCAAACCAGGGAGGCCACCATGTAAGATTCGGAACACCCGTTTCTGGTAGCATTAGTCACCATTCAGCTTTTACCAGGCTGTGTTTGTAAGTGTGCCCAGAGGAAGCCAGGGCAGTTCAAGAAATTTTAGGGACTATTCTTCATTCGTGGGAAAGTTTAATTTGTTGATTAAGTGGGATTGAAACAATGCCACCTACAACAGATGCTTTAGCAAAGAGGAAAAGGAAAACAAATGATTGCTTGAATGTGTAGTGTCTGCAGAGAATCTGGTTAAGAAATACTGGTGTTTAATGACCTAATCCCGGTAAGGTCAGCCAACAGCACAGTTTGGAAAGAATCAAATCTCAATTCCTTGGTGCAAATGAAGCATAATTAAGAGGCAGCATGGTGAGGTCCTGCACATGTTAATTATCCCTGGTTGGCATTAATATCTCTAATAAATGTTCACAGGAGATTTTTTTAAATTGTTTTTAAACAGCAGAGGTAATAGATGTTTAATAAGCTCATTTCACATTTTTCTTCACGGTATCTGTCTAGGGAAAATAGTAAGACCCTAAATATGATGCTAAATGAGGTCTGTCCTTACAAAACATTTGGTGGGGCCAGAGAGGCTCAGATGTACAAAAGAGTTTTAGAATGATACGACCCTATTCAGAACAGGAGTCTGTATTGCTGCTCACTCTGTAGACCACATATCACATAGCCCCAGAGTGGGGACAAGTATGGGTCCCTCCTACCAACACTCAAGGGGCCATGCATTAAGAGTATGTATTAAGACTCAGAGACTTCTTCCAGGGACGTGAACTGCTGCCTAAGCTAGCCAGCAGCCTGTGAAGTCAATGAGTCAGCCTCATCACAGGAGCCAAAAGAGCAGGCATGGCCGTATTTGTCCATCACCACATCCAGGCTGGGGGTCTGTGTGTATTATGAGATCAGAGGGCCCACCAATGGCCAAAGGTGTCATTGCTAAGGATTAGTATAGATCAGCCTAAAAGTATGTCTGTGGGTATGCTGTGGGCCCATGGGTACCCACCTTCACCTCTCTCTCTCTCTCTCATACACACACACACACACACACACACACACACACACACAGAGATTAGTATGGATCTAGTGTGAAAACAGCCTGGGAAAGAAGAAATTGTACTGAGTGAGCAATTGCTAACCATGGATTCTTGCTCTGATTCTCCCATCCCTTTGGCTCTGTGATCAGGCAAGAAACCTTTTGTTTTCTTTTCCTTGTCTGTAAAATAAAAGCATTGTAACCAGATCATTCCTATGGTCTGGTCCCTCCCAACTTAAACTAAGTTTATGAGTCTATTTCTTGCCCTGACTCACTTTTTACCCGACACTCCGTAACTCAAAAGCTTGCAAGTTCCCGGAGCTGACTTCACCAGGATGGATGGATTTCATCCTACGACATTCAGAGTGAATACGGGAGAAAGGAGAAATAAATATATGTGGCGCTATGATTCTTCAAAGGGCTATAATTCTTTCTCAAGGAAACCTGTGGTTAAGGTAGAAATCACAGAGGGGGCACAAGCATGATCCAGGCGAGGGTTTTCTATTCCTATCGCAGCTGCCCAGAATAAACACTTCACACCCTTCTCTCCATGGCAATCGGCCACATCCCCCTAGGCCACGGGGCATACAGTTATGACTACCTGCCCTGTTAGCACAATTATCTCTCCCAGAAAAACAGTATTTTCCTTACTTCCACAGACCTGGGCCTTGAAAGGCTAAGACAGCGATACACTACCCACCACCTGAAACAGGGCCCCATTCCCACCCCACCTCCATTCTCCATATCTCCCTCCTTCTTCCCAGTTGCCACTACCATGAGGCCAAAACAGGGCATTGGAACGTCATTCTATTCCCTTAGCTTTCTTCTGAGGGCATTTAATAATGGAAGGTTGCACCCTATCGAACTGGCTATAAGAGAGAGGAAGCAGTCTTTCCTTTCCTTATTATTAAATGCTCAGCTCTTTCTCTGTGACCCTCATACCGCCTCCCCTGATTCTACCCACGTGTATATAGCATTGTCTCCTTTCAGTTAAAAAGACAACAATTTTCTGTACTTGAATTTCCAGACTCACTCCATCGACAGAATTTATACTCTTATGCACTGAGCCCTTTAAAGCTGTTGAGAGTCTCAATAATTTGGGAGATCAGCCACTGACAACATACAACCAGAGGGAAAGCTGCCTCTGCTAATGGCTTCCCTTACTCACCTTGCCAGGAAGCCTCAGGGCTTCTGAAAGGCATAAATATGTCTATGACACATGATCCAGAGAGGCCATGGAGATTCCCAAAGGAATAAAGACCGGCGGATTTTTATAACAGGTAAAACTGAAATATTTTAAGGATGTCAGCCTCTTGTGGAAAACACAACTAAGAACCAAAAGGCTTTCTGTGATTAGACCTTGACTCCACCGTGACAGGCAATGACTGATGCTGGCACTTGATTCCATGACATGTTCCTCCTGCTTAAGATTTATCTCGCCCCTTCTGGTGGTAAGAACTTGATTCAAAGACCAGGGTCAACACGCAGGCTCCCCATGGAGCCTCAAGCTATTGTAGGTATCCTCATGCTTCATGCAGTTTCCTTCTGGGACAGAATGGGAAAAGTCCCTATCTCCTGCAACTCAATATATTTTTTTTTTTTTTATGGAAGTACAATTAAAAGACACATTCAGGGGAAACGCAGTATTGGAACTTTCTAACACCAATATTCCTTTTGTTCTCCCCTTCCTAAAATGAGACTTCAAAGCCGCATTATGTCATATTGTGGATGAAAAGAAGCTGTGTTCAAATAGGGAATTTCATTATTAACATCACCATGGTTAACTAGAGTGCCAAGACCAACAAACCAGCCTAACCCTCTGGCAATTCATTGTCATTTAATATATACGTACAGCCCACCCTGCACGAAGAAATGAAGAGAACACACACGTGGCCCCTTCCCAATCAGACTTTACAGCCCAAAAAAGGCAAGGCCCACATCTGGTGTATACTTTTCATAAAAATATTAAAATGCCGCACAGGCAAGAACCAATCATTTCATGGTCCTATAAACCTTCATGTCTGATAGGTATAAGCTCTCTGTGTCTCCTTCTATTCCACACTGAAACATTTTACGGTGATTTGGAAAGAAATAACAGTATTCTTCTTTCCCTTTCTCTGACATTTAATTTTCTGCTATTCCCCAGCAACCTGTTACGTGACAGGAATACAGAGCTGAGAAATTTACGGAACATGCTCTGAAAACATTCAGACTGCAAGAGGAGACAGGGGATAAGGGCAGAGGTGGGGGCAGGTAAGGGTGTAATGGAGGCAGGCGGGACCCAGCTCATGAAGAGAGCCACTCAGGAGTTTGGACATGGTAGATAAAGACAGAGGATCAGAAGGCAGGGGGAAGAGGTGAGCAGCGAGTTTTGGGAGCCAAGTCAGAAATGGTCAAGTTTGTCACTCTGAGAGAGAAGCCTGATGGCTGGGTGCAGCACGGATGAGAAGGGAACCCAGGGATTAGAGCTACTGATATGGCCAAGGCGGAGGTGGGGAGGGTTGGACTCTAAGGCGGGAGACAGCCAGGACTTTCCAAGCGCTACTCGGGCAGACCTTCCACCTTGGTCGTGTTCTCCTCCATCAAACTGGTCAGCCTGAGAAAACGCCTGCAGTAGTTGGACTGGAAGTCCTTCTCTTCTCCCACTTCCCTCCCTTCTTCTTCCTTGCATCGCACGATGCAAGACAGGCATGGGTCTCACCCCCCAGAATCTCACCATGCTGTCCCAGGGACAGAGGAGAGGCAAACAGAGGGACAACCCACAACATAAACATTCATCTCATCAAGAGATACATTTCCAAAACATGTTTACTTTCTATGTAAATGTGTTCTTATATAAACATGTTTATTAATTGCCAAAATTTATATTTCTGCTGCTGAGTCCATTCCGAACTAGTATTAATGGCAGAAATAGACTTATGATCAAATAGACTTATGATCATATAGACTTATGATCACATGAAAAAAATTGTAATGTTTTAATTTTCAATTTATGTACACTTTCTAAAAGAAAAGCATAATGGGGTTATCAATAAAGACTTTCAAGTATAAAAATACATTACTTAAGGATAAAATTCTTGGAAGGGATAAAATAGATACAGCATTTAAAGACAAAAAGGAATGACATAAAAACTTCAATTATTAGGGACACCTGGGTGGCTCAGACAGCTGGGCGTCCAACTTTGGCTTGAGTCATGATCTCAGGGTCTGTGAATTCAAGCCCTGCATCAGGCTGTGTGCTGACAGCTCAGACCCTGGAGCCTCTTTCCAATTCTTGTCTCCCTCTCTCTCTGTCCCTCCTTCACTCGTACTCTGTCTCTCTCAAAAATAAATAAACATTAAAAAAACAAACAAAAAAACTTCAATTATTGAAGAAGATGCAGTTCGTGTGTGTGTGTGTGTGTGTGTGTGTGTGTGTGTGTGTGTGTATGAACTTACATGCAGTAAAATTCTCTTCGTAGTTTACAATTTTATGGATTTTGGTAAATGTATTCACCACCACAGCCAAGATGCAGAACAGGTGCACCAACCCCCAGAATCCTCAGAAGCTGCTCCTTCATAGTCTTTCCTTCCCTCCATCCCAACCACTGGTAACCAAAGACATATTCTCTATCCTTACAGTGTTATCTTTTCCAAAATGTCATATAAACAGAATCATTCCACCTTTGGGGTCTGGCTTCAATCATTTGACTGTGTTCATCAATAATTCACTCCTTTCTATCGCTGAATAATGTCACATTGTATAGATGTACCAAAGTTTATCCATTGAGTTTATCCATTCAGCTGAAGGACATGTGAGTTGTCTCCAGTTTTTGGCCACCATGAATAAAGCTACTATTAACATGTGCATACGAGTCTTTGTGTGAGTACAGGTTTTCATCTCACTTGGATAAATACCTTGAGATGGGATTGCTGAGTCATGTGGCAAGTACATGTTTAACTTTAAAAGACAACTGCCAAAGTGTGCCATTTTCCATGGCTCTCTCATTTTACATTCCCACCAGCAACGCATATGAGTTCAAGTTGTTCTACATTCTCTCCAGCAGTTAGGACTGTCCTATTTGGGGGGGTTGATTTTTTTTTAATGATAAAGGCAGATTTTTTAATGTTTCTTTATTTTTGAGATTGACAGAGAGAGAGAGAGGCAGAGCACGAGCTGGGGAGGGGCAGAGAGAGAGACAGAGACAGAGACAGAGACAGAGAGCAGACAATCTGAAGCAGGCTCCAGGCTCTGAGCTGTCAGCACAGAGCCCGACTTGGGGCTTGAACCAACGGGCCATAAGATCATGACCTGAGCTAAAGTCAGAAGCTTAATTGACTGAGCCACCCAGGCACCCCAGGAATTTTGATTTGAGTCATTCGAATAGGTGCACAAGGGTATCATATCATATTGTACTTTTAACTTACATTTCTTTAATGACATCGAGCATCTTTTCATGTGCTTACCTGCCATGTAACTTTTTTGGCTGAACAAATGAAATATTTCATCAAAATTTTACTGTTTGTTCATTATAGAGCTGTGAGAGGTAGTAGTCCTTTGCCAGATATATGATTTACAAATATTTTCTCCCACTTAGCAGCTTGTTTTTTCAACCCCTCAAAAGTGTCTTTTAAAGAACAAAAATGTTTAGTTTTATAAGGTCTAATTTAACAGATTTTTTCTTGTGTGGATTATGTTTTTGATATCACATCAAAATCATTTTACCTAACCCAAGATTACAAATATCTTCTCCAAGAAATTTATACTTTCAATTTTTAAATTTAGATCTATGATAATTTTGAGTTAAATGAAATAAAATAAAAACAAAATAGGAGTTTCCAATTTTTCACATGGACATCCATTGTACCAACCCCATGTGTTGAAACATGTACTATCTATCTATCCATCCATCTATTTTTGAGAGAGAAAGAGAGAGCACGAGACTGTGCCAAGGAGGGGCAGAGGGAGAGAGAGAGAGAGAAAGAGAGAATCTAAGCAGACTCCACCCTAGGTGTGGAGAACTCAACCCACAGCCGTGAGATCATGACCTGTGCCAAAATCAAGAGTCAGATGCTTAACTGACTGAGCCACCCAGGAGCCCCTTATTGGATACATTTTAAAGAGTAATAATGAGTATTGAAATGCTTTTCTTTTCTAATGTCCATGTTCATAATATGCTGGAAGATCCTTTGCACACATTTGAGAAGATGACAAAGCCTTTTAGAGGAAAGCTTGGTATATGTAGGAGTTACACAGTTTTTCAAAATTATTTTAGGGGATATTTTAGCAACAGTTAGCAAAATAAGAGTGAGAAGACCACTCTTTAAGTGTTGGCAGAGGAAATAAACCAAAAGGAAAGGTTTTCCTGAGAAGTATTCCAACAGTGAAGGCTTGAAAGCTGGGAACTAGGAGAAAGGAAGGTTAGAGAGAAAGAAGTAAAAAATGACAATACGGTTTCTCATTTGGGGGGACATTTGTTTGGGTGGTATTACCACCAACCAAGTTCAGAAATACAGCAGAAAGAGCAGACTGGGGCGGGAGAAAGGAAATGAACTCAGTTGGGGACATGTATTTCAGATACCCGTGGATAAAGCATAGGAAGAAGCAGTCATCATTTTCCGGGGTTTGAGTTTTTTTGTTTTGTTTGCAATCGGGTGGAGATTGTCCTTTCTGTCTTGTCTTCTCTGTGCGTATATGTGCACATGCTGAAAAGTTACTCTGTGCTGGATTATTTCTTTATATACAACTTGATGTCTGACTCAGGCTGGTAGGAGAGAAGTTTGTGTGATGTGATGCCTGAGAGACAGGCAGGCGTGGGGTGTGAAGTGTACCGCTAGCTGTGTGGCCCGGAGTGAGGCACCGCACTTCTCTGAACCTTACTTTCTTCCTAGCAAAAATGGTGACCGAACGTTAAGTGGGACTTTTCCTGTCTTAGAAGTGCAACCGTGGACAAAGGGTGATGAGCACCCACGCAAATTCTAGTAGGAGGAAATAAATTGGTTTGTTTATGCCAGGTGAGTTACTAGGTCAGGGAGATGGACTAGAAGGATGGTAAAGTATATTTTTCAAAGAATTCCAAGACAAATACAAGACTGCCCACACAAACTCCCTGCCAAAACCCTGGGACTGCGAGACGGAAGAGTTAGAGAGGACGCACCCCAGGCTGTGTGCCATAGAGAGAACAGTCCACAGATCGGTCTCGAACTGTTCTGCCTGATTCCCACGGATGCCCACAGTCCTATCATCGCCCTCGGCTGCCACAAACCCTCCATATGACCACATGGATGTCTCCTGACACATCCAGGGCCTCCTGGCCTCCCTATTCATGCGGGTCACCCTGTGCATGCCCTACCTGACAGCCATGGTCCTGGGGGTTTGTAGGCTATCTCTTTCTGCTATTTCCTATGTCCTCATCAGAGGGGGACTGAAACTTTGGGCACTCTGCCATAGCACTTGGAGGGGTGAGGGTGGGCCTGCGGGAGCCTCCATGAACTTCCTCCAGGTCTAAGAGGCTCAAAGACCACTCGAAAGCCACAGAGTTGCTTATCAAGTCACAGGGTTGCTTTGCTCTGGGACCACCAAATCCACTGGGGATATTACTATTTCCTCCCCCCAGGTCTGGCTCAGGGAATACAAGGATAGGCTGTAGTTCAGAGACCTCCCTCCCCTTCCACTACTCCGTGCACAGTCCATTCAAACTCGTACTTCGTTTCTTTCCTCGACAACCCTTCGCCTAGCCACGGGGCACCTTTATCTAGTGGAGTGGGCAATGAGGTGGGTACTTGCTGTGGGTGATGGTCTCGAGTTCCTAAAATACCTGCACCCAAGGCTTTGCAATGAAAAGTTCTGACTCTGCTGTCTCTATTCTCCAGCTCCCTTCTGACAGTCCTCCGTTGCCTCAGGGACGATATGGAACTCTGGTCTCTGCCCAACTGGCAAGGACACAGTGGTAGAAAGAGGTGGGGACCCTAGCTAATACTTCACGTCCCCTGCTACGTTTGTGTATGTGACATACACTTCAGGTGTGATCTGCAGGAAGACCTGACTGGCCCAGAGTCTGACTGCAGTTGGCAATGACAATGCAGCCCAGAGATGTGTGGGCACGAGATCATTTGAGCACATTAAAGCCTCCCCAGGAGGCCATGGGCACAGGCCACAAACTTCTGGCATGAGGCAAGCTGCTTGGCTCCCACGGGGAGTCTCAGACACCCGGGCCTTACTGCACAGCAGGGGAGCAGGAACTGAAAGTGAGAGTTTGGTGCCCTGTCCACAGCAGGGCAGAAACCCCTGCCAGGATCAACAGCGTGGCTTCTGGCAAAGCCTCTGCCAGGCTCCCTCAACATTGTGGTCACCAACTGCCTGGGTTTTTTCGGAGATGTGCTTGTGAACATAACCTCCTGAGGTCTGGCACACAACTGATTTCTTAGAGGAAAGAGGACAAGGAGGTGACGCCTGTCTCCAAGGGGGGCTGTGAAAGCCGCTGGTGCTGCCTGGGAACGATGAGACAACAGCATCAGCCAACACTCAGGGTTCCCCTCCACGGGATGATGCCGCAGCCCGGGACATGAAATCCCATCACAGAAGTGTCAGCCCCAGAAAGACCTGGAGACTGCTGAATCCAAACCTTTCATTTCACAGAGCAGGAAGCCAAAGCAGAACACTGTTAAACGCTCAGCCACCAGGAGGCCCCCCCCCCTTCTGTGCAATCATTTCCTTTGTAGGTTTTGCCTTTTGCCGAGTTTTAAAAGCTGTCATGGGCAACAATTGCCTTATTTGAAAAAATCAATACATCCCTGACCTTCATGGCTTTACTGGCTTCAGACCTGGACTAGCTTGTGTTGTCTCACGCAGCCAGCCTTGCAAAGGGGAATCAGCCCAAGAATTAGGTCAGGTATCTGTCTGAGGCTGCCTCGACCACAGGTCAAATGGCAGGTCAGCCTGGCCAAGGTGGATTTAAAGTGCTCAGCACCTCTTCTCTCTCTCCCTCTACACACACACACACACACACACACACACACACACACACACAGTACACATTTACACACAAACACACAAACTT
This sequence comes from Lynx canadensis, assembly GCF_007474595.2. NCBI lineage: Eukaryota > Metazoa > Chordata > Mammalia > Carnivora > Felidae > Lynx > Lynx canadensis. The sequence goes on along the minus strand of NC_044303.2, from coordinate 105,757,288 downwards.
GATCTTATTGTCGGTAGGATACAGGAGGTTCTAAAAATTTAAACAAACCTATTTCCTCTAACCTCAGAGGCTTTTTTATTCCCCATTCCTGAAATTCACATATCTAAATTTTAAAGGTTCATTCTGAAAGCAGTAAACTTGCCTTTATCTTGACTGGCTTTTAAAAGGTCAAAGAAATTCTTTTTATAGTTCAGGGAAGGTAATAAAAAGTTAGGCTTAAAACTCAATGCTGGCCAATCCAGTGACTAATTGTAAAACCTCAGGAAAAATCCGTAAACTTTCTGAAAGTCAGTGACCTCATCTGTAAAATGGGAGTAATAATACCAATTTTATAGATTTTTCTAAGAATTACATAATAGCAGACAAGTACAATATTTGACACAGTGCCTGGGTTATAGCAAACACTCAGTAAATGATAGATATATTGTAACAACATTATTGCTATTGCTTTTTTATTATTAGTTCCTGAAATGTGCTATTATGGAAGTATATGCCATGCCAGGGAAAGACAACCATGCCCTTTGTCTACTATTTCCGCCAAACAAATGTCCCAAGTACCTTTTCAAAACTGGTAACTGGGGGCAGCTGAGTCGCTCAGTCGGGATCTCAAGGTTCGTGGATTCGAGCCCCATATCGGGCTCTGTGCAGACAGCTCAGAGCCTGGAACTTGTTTCAGATTCTGTGTCTCCTTCTCTCTCTGTTCCTCCCCAACTTGTGCTCTGTCTCTAAAAAAAAAAAAAAAAAAAAAAAAAAAAAAAAAAAGAAAAAAAAGTTAAAAAAAAACACCTGGTAACTGGATAGATTTTTGTCAGCTGCTGACTGCCTCCTTTGATGAATATATTAGGTCAGAGGGAATGGCCTGAGGTTAGCATAAATTCCTTCTCTACCCTCACTACTGTGATCATACCTTGCAATATAAAAGCACAACCTGAACACTGCAGAAAGGTATAAAAGGCTCACAAAAAGTTGAAGGAAAGTCTTTAACTTCTGGTGGGATACAATAGGTACATTTCTAACACAGCTGAAACATTTTAACTTCAGGTTTTCAAGGGCTTGCCTCAGTTCACCAGCTTCTATGCCCCTCCCCCCCTCCAAAATAAGGCAACATCGCCATCTACCGTTTCCATTTCACCATAGTCAAAGAGAAACTGCTCTTGACAAAGCTGTGACAACTGTTACCTTCTACTTTATAAGACTAGTAATCTCGCTTCTATTTCAGCTTCCAGAATAAACTCTGTTTTCCATAGGTTCACTGTAGGAAAATATCTTGTTGGTGACTGAGGTGGCTCAAGATTGAAAATGAGTCTTAGCTAAAATTAGTCAAATTTCTTCTCCTCCCACATTTTCACCATGTATATCTGTCCTTAAGCTTTCACTCTCTAGTTGTACAGTATTCCCCTTTACCCCCAAAAGGTATGCTTCAAGACCCCCAGTAGAAGCCTGAAACCACAGATAGTAGTGAACCCTATGCATACTACCTTTTTTCCTATGAGAAAGTTTAATTTATAGATGAAGCACGCTAAGAGACTAACAACAATAAATAACAGTAAAACAGAGCAATTGCAATAATATACAGCTGACCCTTGAACAACACGGATTTTTATATATAGAGTACAATATGTAAATGTATTTTTTTCCTTTTAACTTAATATTTTCTCTAGCTTTCTTCATTCGTTTGGTATTTCTGCCTTCCAAATCGGACAGGCAGGGGACACGGGGAGGTGGGGGTTGCCTCAGAAAGGTTGAGAAGTCCATCTTTGTGGTCACTGCTCAAAAAAGTGGGTATCCCCGCTTGACAGAGCCGGAGGAGACCCTACAAGGGTGCAGTCAGTGAACGACGTCAGCACCAGCTGCTCAGCTGGGGCCCCAGCACCCGATCCTCAGGCTGTCTCCCCCCACCCCCCCGATGCCCAGCTGACAGCAGTGTCCTTTCCTGAAGGTCATTTTTTCCTCTACTTCGGCCATGACTTGTTACTGCATACCAACAAATGACTAATACGGAGCTTTTCAGTAACTGTAAAGTGGTTTTGGAAAGTCTGTACGAAAGGCGTTTTGCAAAAGCAAGCCCTAAGTACCGCATCAAGCTGGAGAAGAGGTGCCCTTTCTACATTTGTGTACATACTTGTCTCACTTCTTCTTTTTCCATCACCTCACCCGGCCCTGGGAAACATCTTCCATCTTGGAATGGCTCTCTTCCACACGTAAGAGTTAGTGCAGTCTCTGGCGAACTGTTCTGGCCCCTGGCTGTGTTCTTCACATACTGAGTAAGATCGTGAGACTCCTGTGTCATAATTTGGGAGGTGACAGTTCATTTCGCACAGACAATAAAATCGCATCAACTGCCTTTACCTCATACCAGGATATGTTGCACACCACCTGACAGAGAACCACTTTTCACAAGCTAGGCAGAAAGCAAAATGACTTAGAACAAGTGGGATTTTTCACATCTTTGGAAGTGTGTTTGTTCCAGCTCCTTTGGGGGGCCATTCCCCTTCTGGAATCAGGATCAAAGTGGACCCAGCCCATGGCACACTCTCAGGGAGATGTTTGGTTTACTTGAGGGCAGCACAAGGGACTCGGCAAAAACAAAGTTCTGGGGAAAAGCAGGAAGGATCATGTTTGGAAAAAAAACGCTAACACCTGATTCACACGTTCCTCCCTCCCCCCTCTGCTGGTCATAATCACTCACAGATACTGAGATGTTTAGCAGCAGACACACAACCTCAACTTTCATAGTCCCCTAAGACACGGAGCCATAGAAAGCTTCACCTCCGCCGCTCTGTTTCTTGTCTAACTGTAATTGTAAATTTAAATTCGGAGAAAATTTTATTCCTCTTTTTTACCTTTTGACTCCTCTCACCTATTTCTCCCACCCCACCCCCAATTGCCTGCCTCTGCTAATCACCAATCTGTTCCCTGCCTCTATGAGTTTGGGCTTTTTGTTTGTTTGTTTTTGTCTTTATATTCCACATGTAAGAGAGATCATACAGTATCGGTCCTTCTCTGTCTGACTTACTTCACTTAGCATAATACCCTCGGAGTTAATCCATGTTGTTGCAAATGGCAAGATTTCCTTCTTTTTTATGGATGTATTCCATTGTATTTATCTATACCACATCTTCTTTATACATTCATCTGTCTATGGATACCTCAGTTGTTTCCACCTCTTGGCTATTAGAAATAATACTGCTTTGACCCAAGATTACACACTGTCTTTTCAATTTAGTGTTTTCATTTTATTCAGTTAACTACCCAGAAGTGGAATTGCTGGAGACTGTGATATTTTCATTTTTAATTTCTTTGAGGAACCTCCACTGGGTTTTCCACAGTGGCTGTACCAGTGAACATTCCCACCAACAGTGCATGGGGGTTCCCCTTTCTCCGTATCTTCGCCAACACTTGTTTCTTGCTTATTTGATAAACAGCCATGCTAACAGGTGTGAGGTGAAGAAAAATATTTAAAGAACAAAAAAAACAAGCATAATCTCATCAGTATTTTCTTCTTTGCATGTTTCCTTGCAGTTTTCTGCTCTTTCTACCAAGTACAGAGAGCTATGTTAAAATCTGCTACTACAACCATGGATTTGCCTACATCTCCTGGGAGGTTTGTTGATTTTACTTTATATATTGTGAGAATATGTTATTAAATGCATGTAAAATTTCAATTAGTCTATCTTATTTATAAGTTAAATATTTCTACCCTTCAAGAGGAACCTACTTTATTTTTAGCAATACTGAAGCTTTGTTTGTTATCAGTGTAGCCACACTACTCTTTTCTTTATAAAGAGTAGTTGGGTTCTTTTATAGTCAATAGGCATTTTTTCTTCCTCTTAACTGGAGGATGAAATTCATTGAGGGTTAGTGTAATTCCATCGTTGGATTTTCTGTTTGTTCCTGCTATTCTACAGCTTCTTTATCTATTCTCGCCTCTCTGCAGATTGCTAGAATACATTTCATATTGTTTTTCACTCTTCGAATTTGGAAGCTATCCAAATTTTTTTAATTGTTTAAACTGTCTTTTTAAAAATGTCCTATTTCTTTTTTTATTTTTTAAAAAAATTTTTTTCAACGTTTTTTTATTTATTTTTGGGACAGAGAGAGACAGAGCATGAACGGGGGAGGGGCAGAGAGAGAGGGAGACACAAAATCAGAAACAGGCTCCAGGCTCCGAGCCATCAGCCCAGAGCCCGACGCAGGGCTCAAACTCATGGACTGCGAGATCGTGACCTGGCTGAAGTCGGACGCTTAACCGACTGCGCCACCCAGGCGCCCCTCTTTTTTTTAATATTTATTTACTTTTTAGAGTTGGGGGGGGAGCAGAGAGAAAGGGAGATAGAGAATCCCAAACAGGGTCCAAGTTGTCAGCATAGAGCCCTATGCGGGGCTTGAACTCACCAACCATGAGATCATGACATAAGCCGAAATCAAGAGTCGGACGGTTAACTGAGTCACCCAGGTGTCCTTGTTTTGCTTAAAAACAAAACAAAAACAAAAACCCATGCAAGATATTACTACTTTGTATGGTCAGTAATTACTAAGATTTACCCATATATTAACAGTTTTATTTTCTCTCCATTTCTTCTTAAACCCAAGTGTCCTTTCTGGATTCATTTTATTTCCACCTCAAGTACAACCTTTGGAATTTTCTTTTATGAAAATTGCTGGTAAAGAGCTCAATTTTTGTTGTCTGCAAATGTCTTTATTTCACCCCAATCCTTAAGATATATTTTATTGTGTACAGAATCCTGGGTTAGCACTTATATACCTCAGGGCATTATTCTGGAAAAATTATAAAAGAGGTTTGGGGACCACATTGATAATGTAAATGGGGTTGTAAATCCTTGCAGAGATGAGTTTCTGGTTACAGGTGTGTTTGTTTCCCTTTGCCCAAGCAACCATAATTGTATTTCCCTCGAGTCAGGAGTTTGGGCCGTGAACTTCCAGATCACCCTTGCTTGAGAAAGCAAACTCCTGGGTTCTCAGCATTTCCTGAAAGGATCTTCTGCCACACTCCTCCCCCACATGCTGCTGCTTTGTCTGCTGTCCCACGTGCTTCTGAGGTCCTGAAAACTAATGCTCACATTGGGCAGATATGGAAGACGGGTTTGGGGCACTTGTGTCTTCAGCTTTTTCAGTTCCCACCTTCACTTAGATAGTAGCCCAACAGGGGCACCTGGGTGGCTCAGTCGGTTAAGCATCCAGCTCTCGATTTTGGCTCAGGTCATGATCTCGCAGTTTGTGAGTTCGGGCTCTGTGCTGACAGTGCGGAGCCTGCCTGGGATTCTCTCTCTCCCTCCCTCTCTCTGCCCCTCCTCCACTTGCTCTCTCTTCCTCTCTCTTAATATAAATAAATTAACTTTGAATAATCAGAAAAAAAAAGGTATTAGTCCAGTAGTCCCTTGTTATTCAGCATTTTGATGCTTTTTAGTAAAAGATATCTTTTTGTATTTCACCTTCCATTTTTACTTTTTCTTCCCCCATTGGTAAGGCAGATCCGAATATCTGGCCCACCTTAGTATTTGAAACAATGACACATTTTAGTTTTTTTTGTTGTTGTTGTTGTTAATTGCGGGGCTCGAACCCACAAACCATGAGATCATGAACTGAGCTGAGGTCGAACGTTCGACAGACTGAGCCACCCAGGCATCCCACATTTCAGTTTGAATCTGTAGTTAAGTCATAGTACACATGACTTTTGTAGTGGAACTTTCTTTGCCCAACAGTAGGTCCTAAACCCTTCACCTGTCTCTTCTACATAGTTTTACAGCATCACAGACTGTGAATGTTGTATGTCATGGCCATTCCCCTCCTTCCTCCTCCCAATGGTCAATAATTCCTTCTTTGCCAATTCAGCTCCAGGGCCTTTAACTTGCAGAACTGAGATAGTGGGTGAGGAGGAAGAATGGAAAGCTTTGGAACATGCTTGAGTGGTTAATAGTGGAAAGGGGTCACAGTGACTGGCAATGGAAAAAACAAAAAGCAAAACAAACAACAACAACAAAACCCAAATAAATCCAGAATTTAAGAAAGAAGGAATGTAAAGATGGTCTTGGAGTCATGTGACAAATGTAGAGGAAGGATGGCTAGTGGCTTCCCAAGTAGCTAACCTGTTTGTGAGGTAGTAGGAATAAGAGATACAGAAAGATCATCTTAAGAAGTTTTACTGTGCTTAAGAATGGAGGAACTCTTCGGGGCACCTGGGTGGCTCAGTCATTTGAGCATCTGATTAGTGATTTTAGCTCAGGTCATGATTCCAGTGTCGTGGGATCAAGCCCTGTATTGGGCTCCATACTAAGTGTGGAGCATGCCTGAGATTCTCTCTCTCTCCCTCTCTCTCTCTCTCTCTCTCTCTGTCCCTTTCCCTGGCTCACTCTCTCTTGCAAACAAACAAACAAACAAACAAGAATGATGGAGCTTTTTATAAAGGTTTGAGAGCTATTAGAAGATATTGAGGTTGGTTTTCTGATAATTTGTTAGATTTCAGAGTGATATTTCTTTGAATGAGTCTCTCTACGGAGACTGTGTTTAAAAAGCTGCCTTGCTTTATTTTGATTGCAGCATATGCCTCATTTGCTCATTTTTAGTCAGTGAATATTGCTGTATTAAATTTAAATGGCAGGATTTATTTGATCATTCCAAAATATACTGAGCAACTAGGACATTTCTAATTGTTGTTAAGGCACCCAAGTAAAGATCTTTTTTATTATAAAATATTTCTACCATATACATACTTTTGTCAAATCTTAACATATTTTGTCATATTGTTTCAGATCTTTTGTTTTTAAGAAAATAAAACAAAAGAAAAAGAAAATTTAAAGATACAGTAGAATGCCCAATTTTGATAAAATACTCCCAGCCCCTTCCAAGAAGTAGCCAGTTGTGTGAGTTTGGTATTTTTCCTGGGCTAACTTATATTTTTTCTACAGATGTATGTATCAAAAAGCAGTATGTATTATTACACAGCATTTAAAACTTTTCCTAAGTGCCATCATATCATGTGTACAACTTTTTTTCTATGTTTGAATCACATTTTTTGTTTAAATCATATGTTTGAAATTTAGTCATGTTGATACATGTAACTCTAATTCACTTATTATATTATGGGGGGGGTGGGTAGAACGCAATCATGAGAGAGGGGCAGAGAGGGAAGGAAAGAATCTTAAACAGGATCCACCCTCAGCGCTGAGCCAGATGTGGGCTCGATCCTACAGCCCTGCGATCATGACCTGAGCTGACATCAAGAGTCGGACGCCCAACCAACTGAGCCACCCAGATGGTTCGTAGTAGGAAGGTTTTCAGGTAACCAAGTCAGTAATATTGTCACACCAATAGTCCTCAACATCTTCACGTAGTTTTTAACTTCTTTTGCATTACGTCCTTCAGGAAAAAAAAATTCCATGAGCAATATTATGATATAAACACTTTCATGTGCCAGGCCACCATTTACACTGTAGAGTGGTGCTCACCAAGATCGTACTGGTAGATAATGACTAACATTGTCATACTGCTTCTCAAGACTGGTATAAAAATAAATTAGATTCACTACAAACACATTAGCATATTTGATTATCATGTGAAGCTGTTTCCTAATTTAGTATATGTAAATGGCACTTCAAATTTGCTTTAATTTGCATTTTTTTGAGTTTGCACTGGAGAGAATTTTTTTCCTGGATAATTATTTGCATTTGCTTCCTTGTAAACTGGCATTTAAAATTTTTTGAGGGATCTTTATATTGGCTCAGCCTTTCATGATCTCTCAAGGAAATGACCACTCCAGTTTGGGCTGAATATTTTTCAGTGCCAAATGCACTTTTAATCCACACTCAGGGCCTCAGCTAGAGCAAGCAAGAAATAGCTTCTGGATCTTCAAAAGCAAAAAGAGAGGTGGACACTTACGTGGAAAGGCACACCACTACCCTACATTGTCACTGTTGTTGAGGTAAAGTCAACAAAAGCTCAAGTTCAGTAAGACTGACTGCAGATTTAATTCATTTTAACAAAATCCACAGGGAATCAGTTTTGTGCAAGGAACTGAGGCGATGAGGAGATCAGGAGTTTATACTCTAGTATGTAACAGAAGGAAGAGGAGGATTACCTAAGTAAAATAAAGTCAGAGGTTTCTCTCTTTCTGGTTCTTTTCCCAGACCCAAAGGACAGAAAGAAGAGAGAAAAAGAAACAGAGAAGGCTACCTATCTGCTCTCAGGAGGCTGGCTGCCTCCTCAACCCTGGTAAAAGAGGGGATTTCTCACAGGTGGCAATGAGAGTCCAAGGTTTTCCTGACCTTCAGACCCATGCTCAGTAGTAGGGCTGTCCCCCATAGAACTCCAGTTTGGGGGCCTTCCTGGAAGCTTTTGGCCATTCAGTAGGGGGTCACTATGACCTGACATGGTGACGGCAAGGTGTAAGCAGTATGTCTCCCAGCTTGTGGACTGAGCGTGGGTTATGTCTTCTCCCTCACGCTTCTGCCCTGAACTCTGGACTTCCTTGCTTAGTAGATGGTCCCTCTGAGCTCTAACTTGGCCTTCAACTTGGTTTAATGTTTTTATTTATGCCTTCCCTGCCATTGTCACAGGTGGTTTACAGAGATGGATATATACGGGTACTTATTTCTAAATAATACAAAAGCTTCCTTCTTTATAATCTTCATGGGCAACAATGCATAGTCATAAACAGGGTCTCTAGTTCTCAGACATGGAGTCATTAGAAAATGGTAGTTGTCCTAGAAATCTACCCAAGGGATACAGGAGTGCTGATACACAGGGGCACGTGTATCCCAATGTTTATAGCAGCACTTTCAACAATAGGCAAATTATGGCAACAGCCTAAATGTCCATCAACCGATGAGTGGATAAAGAAGATGCGGTTTATATATACAATGGAATACTACTTCGCCAAGACAAAGAATGAAATCATGCCTTTTGCAGCAACATGGACGGAGCTGAAAGGTATTATGCTGAGTGAACTAAGTCAGTCAGAGAAGGACAGATATCATATGTTTTCACTCATATGTGGATCTTGAGAAACTTAACAGAAGACCATGGGGGAAGGGAAGGGGCAAAAATAGTTACAAACAGAGTGGGAGGGAAGCAAACCACAAGAGACTCTTAAATGCAGAGAACAAACTGAGGGAGGATGCGGGGTGGTGGGAGAATGGGTAATGGGCACTGAGGACGGCACTTGTTGGGATGAGCACTGGGTGTTGTATGTAGGCCAATGTGACAATAAATTATATTCATTAAAAAAAATGGTAGTTGTAATAGGGGAGAACTCTCCTGAATGAGGAATCCCCTAACCCCTCCGTACTACAAATTATTATAAAATAGCCCACAGCTATTTGGATAAGCCACAAGGAGACTTGTATTGCAGTTGTGAACCAAACAAGCCCTTAATAGGAGATTTGACAACCAAAACAGAGGTTCCATTGGGTCTGCTTACTTGCTCTCCATCTTGCTCTATCTGCCACGCATATACGAATAAGAGTTAACATAAAATACACTTATCATTTAAGTGGAACTCACTATTTGAATCTGACTCACCAGTAAGATGGAGAATTTTGCTAACTATTCTTCCTTTTTAAGTTAACAGACGCTCTTAATGCATGCGATTACATTTGTCATGGCCCTACAGAAATATGAAAACAGGGTTAAAACAGCTTTTAAATTAAAAAAATGATGACCTACAGCAGAGAGCAATTATAAAGAAATGTTTCAACTTTCAAGCCAAGTAATGGACCTCCCTCACTGGTCTTAATTCCAATGTTTAGATAGATGCCAAATACAGCACATACTCTACTGAATTTCCTTTACTTCGACTTTCATTATAATTATGTTTATTAAAAAAATGCAGTGCCAAATTGGCCTCCTTAGATATTGGCCCTGCAACTACAAGAGTTTGTATAGTTCCCACAATCGTGTAAATTATCTACCACGAATATTCCAAACCATATTGGGGTGCAGGAGTGAGTTTCATTTTCCATACATTTTAGAATTAAGACTTTATTAAAAAAAAAAAGGTTCTGTAGTTGGTAAGTCATCATTTGCACTTGGGGGGGGATATAAGAATTTAATCTCTTGAGTTTCAACTCAGTCAGAACCCACTCTCTGAGGCCCTGCTTCTAGGTCCCTATTTGGGGTAATGTTTCTGTGCACACACTTCCTTCCTGGCCGGCACATCAGGACAGTACCTCTGTCAAGCCTAGTGAGCCTCTTAGGACAATGCTTCAGGAAGCGCTTTGGATTGGGGTCAGAAGACCCGGGTTCTAGTCCCAGATATGCCACGTACTAAGCTGAGGCCTATTTTGTCATTTAGCTTCGGCAGCCTCAGTTTCCTGCACCTTAAAATACAGATAAAAATACCCTTGCACGCCTGCCAAGATGAGTAGGGATCAAGTTCGATCACATAAAAGCTCTCTGTAAACACTGTTAAATACAGTTTTACATTCCAACCTTCAGGGAAGGCAGTTACGGCACAGTGTAGAGAAAAAGACTGGTTAGCATTCTGTCAGTTCTAAGTACCAAAAACACAACTCCAGCTGATTTAAGATTCATAAAAATATACTAGCTCAATACCCAAAAATGAATTGTATTCCTATATATTTGCAATGAACTACCTGAAAATAAAATTAAGAAAATAATTCCAGGGGTACCTGAGTGGCTCAGTCAGTTATGTTTCCGACTCTTGACTTCGGCTCAGGTCATGATGTCACGGTTTGTGGGATTAAGCCTCGAGTGGGGTTCCATGCTGACAGCGTGGAGCCTGCTTGGGATTCTCTCTCTCCCTCTCTCTCTGCCCCTCCCCCACTTGCATGGATGTGCATTTTCTCTCAAAATAAATAAACTATAAAAAAGGAAAATAATTCCATTCACAATTGCATCAGTAAGAATAAAAGACTTGGGAATAAATTTAACAAAAGAAGTGCAAAACTTATATTCTGGAGACTACAACATGTTCTTAAAATAAATTAAAAAGTTTCCAAGTAAATGGAAAAGCATCTCACGTCCATGGATTGGAAAGCTTAACATTAGGAGGATAGCAATACTACCCAAATTGACCCACAGATCCTGTGCAATCTCTATTAGAATCCTAACAAATATCTTTATAGAAAATGATGAGCCGATTCCAAAATTTACATGGAATTGCAAGTGACTCCAAAAAGCCAAAGCAATCTTGAAAAAGAATTCCAAAGTAGAAGGATTCATACTTCCCAACTTTAAAAATTACTACAAAGTAGCAGTGATCAACACAGCCTGATAACAGAACAAAGACACATAGATCAATGGAACAGAACTGAGAATTCATGTGTTTGTGGTAAACTGATTTTCAACAAGGCTGTCAAGAAAATACAGTGGGGAAAGGATAGTCTTCTTAACAAATGATGCTGGGATAACTGGATAGCTACATGCAAAAGAGTAAAATTGAACTCTTACCTTACACGATATGCAAAAACTAACTCAAAATGGATCAAACACCCAAATATCAAAGCTACAAGTATTAAACTATTAGAAAAAAACATAGTGGTAAATCTTCATGATTGCAGATTTGGCAACAAAATCTTAAGTTTGACATCAAAACCACAAACAAAATGAAAAAAAGATAAATTGGGCTTCATTAAAATTAAAAACTTTTTTTTGCAGTGTGCCTGGCTGGCTCAATTAGTAAAGCATGTTCTCTTGATCTCGGGATTGTGAGTTTGAGCCTCACAATGGGTGCATAGATTACTTAAAAATAAAATCTTTAAAAAAAATTAAAAACTTTTTGCATCAAATGACACTAAGTAAGTTAAAAACCAACCCCCCGAATGGGGGAAAAAGTTGTAAATCATGTGTCTGGTAAGGGACTTGTAACTAGGACATATAAATAGTCTTACATTACAAGAGTAAAAAGGCAAATACCCCAATTAAGAAATGGGAAAAAGCTCTGAAGATATATTTCTCTAAGAAAGATATAGAGTGGCCACTAAGCACAAGAAAAGATGCCAGACAGTAATATTCATCAGAGAAAAGCAAAACAAAACCATAATGAGATATTTCTTCATGCCCACTAGGATGGCTACAGTAACAAGTCAGACAATAACAAATGTTGGTGAAAAAATCAGAACCCTCATACACTGCTGGTGGGAACGTAAACCTGTGTAGCCACTTTGGAAAAGAGTCTGGCAATTCTTCCAACAATTAAACCTCAGCGCATACCTCAGCAGTTCTACTCTTGGGTATGTACTCAAGAGAAATGAAAACATATGTCCACCCAAAACCCTGTACCTGAATGTTTATAGCAGCATTATTCATAACAGACAAAATGTAGGAACAACGCTAATGTCCATCAATTGATAACTGGGTTAACCAAATTGATACATCTGTAAAATGGAATATTATGTGGCCATAGAAAGGAATAAAATGATACATACTCCATGAATGAACTTTGAAAACATTATTCTAAGGGAAGAAGTTAGACACAAAATACCATATATTAAATATTGCCATTCATTAGAAACATCCAAAATAGGCAATTCTACAGACACACAGGATTCATGGTTGCTTCACCATTAGTATTGATAGCTAAGGTCCTTTCTAGTCCCCCAGTTTTATGAGCACTGATTCCTAAGCTCTTTAACATCTGTGTCTTCCCTGGTCTTCCCATGATCTGGCCTGTGATGCCAGGGGCACAGAGAGGTTTGATGACTTATCTTCCATCACACAGGAGAACTCTGCCCCACCCAAGCCTGGCATGCAGTTAGTAGGTCTTGTAGCCTTGCACTGTGGGCTATTTGCCATTTGGCCTCAATCTGCCCCTTTTCTTTGATGAGAGCTCATAATTTCCCTCTCTTCCCCTCTCATTTCAATGGGTCTGACACACACCTGGCGTTGGGATGGCTCACGTGACCAGCCTGGCAAGTCAAAGTGATTGATAGAAAAACAAGGTTATGGTCCCAAATAGGCCAGTGGCAGGCAGCCACAGGTGTTGTTGGACCTTTTGGGAGACAAGTGTGTTTTTTGTTTGAATTTTCTAACGGGATTATTACAGATTGTATTTCTGTATGTCCTCCCAAATTCATATGTTGAAGCCCTAACTCCCAATATGACTTTAGGTATCACTGACATCCTCATTTGAAAAAAAAACTGTTAAAAACTAGTCTATGAATTATAGGCAGATGTAAGGCAACTTGATAGGAGGATCAAAATGGATTTCACATTACTGGGGTGCTTGGCTGGCTCATTGGGTAGATCATGCGACCCTTCATCTCATGGTTGTGAGTTTGAGGCCCACGTTGGGTGTAGAGATTACTTAAAGATAAAATCTTTTTAAAAAATAGATTTCACATAACTAAATGGGGGGGAACCCATTTGCTAGCTCTCATAACTTACTAGCTGTCATCATCTCCCTCAACCTCACTTTATTTTATGAATTATCAATAATAATGATGGTGATGATGATAAATGTATTAATTATTTGGAAGAATCTCTTCACAATGTAAAAGTTTATCAAATTATCACAATGTGTACTTTAAATATCTTGGAATTTTAGTTGTCAATTATACCTCAAAAAAGCTGAAATTAAAAAAAAATCTCATATAACTGTTCTCAAGATTAAATATGAAAATACAACGTACTATATCAATGCAGGGATCAGAAGCGAACACACATAACTCAGGTGAGTCATACAGCTGTGACGTTGCTTACTTGATACATGAGGAATTTCATCCGGAGTGTGACATCTCTAGGGAGAGGGAATTAAGCAACTCTCCCCTCTTGTAGGAGTTCTCATTAGTGCAAACTTCTGGGGTCAGTCAGGTTACCGTTTGAACCCCAGCTACATCATTTTTAGACCTTGGGCCTCTGAGAACCCTAATTTCCTCTTCTGTAAACTGGGACAATTCCTACTCACCCTGGGATATTCTGAAGATTGAATGATGTAAAATGCCTGCTGCCCAATGTGTTCAATTCACCTAGGTCTTACCCCTCCCCTTTCCCTCATTTGCACGGCAAGAGTAACCCTGAGGCTTCCTGCAACAACTCTACCCCAAATCATTTCCCAGGCAGCAGTGTGGTTACTCGAACATTGGAAATCACTAAATTCCCCTGCCGGGGTCCTTGCATGTCAGCCTGAGAAAAGCTGGAAACTTTTTCTAATCTTAAGAAAGCAAAAACGTGCTAAAAATAAAACAAGAGCCTCTTCTCAGTCTGCTCAAGAGGTCAGGACCCCGGGGCCTGCCTTCCGTCCTCAGAAGAGAACGCAAGTAAATGTTCAAGTCACAGACGTTGCTAACCCCTGTAGCCACACGGGGGAGCCCCTGTCGGGGTAAACGCGGTTCGCGGGGCTCCGGCATCCGCGGAGGACGCAGCGTGCAGCGGCGCGTTCTCCTTGTGCGGCCGGGATGGGCCCTGACCCCTGCTGCCCCCCTCCCCCCCTTCCGCCCCCTTCCCCCCGCCACGTCGAGTCTTCACTCCGTAGGTTGGCGTTCAGTAAAACTCAAGTCAGAATGGGGGGAGGGGGAGGAATCTGTGTTTAAGTAGGAAATATTTTCAAGCCACGTTTTTCTTCAAAACACCCTCCAAAATCAAATCAAATCAAATCAATCAACCAATAAAATGGTGAAACTTGAGAAATGTCGAACAGAAGACAGAAGGCCATGAATTAAGTCAATTAAGTCGGGACTCCTCCAGTTTTAGTGGATGGAAGAGAGGGCGCAAGAGAGGGCGCAAGAAAGGGCGGGAGAGAGAGGAGGGAGGAAAGAAAAAAATCACCAAGCTTTCTTCTGTTGGCCTGCTCCTGAGTACGGGGTGACGCGGGGTGAGCAGGACCGCTCACCCCTCCGATCCGACCCCGAGATGATGTCAACCCTCAGAGTCCCCTGTCTCGGAAAGGGACCTCTCAAAAGACTGGAAGTTTAACCAACACGGATTTGTCTCCATTCGGACTTTCCCGGCAAAGGTTTCTCAAAACAAAGGACACCTGTGAGACCCAAATGTTCAGTAATCCTCCAAGAACAAAAGCCACCGAGGAGCCTTTAAAGGGCATTTAAGATAACAGCGGGTGGCTGGACTTGGCCCAGCAGGTGACTAATTCCTTAAGTAAACACTTAGACACCAAGCTAAACACAGGCTCCCTTTCCTCCCGGACTTGGGCTTTGCACACCAGCCCCACCGCTCCCCACCCACCTTCCCTGTGGCACCCGCTTCAGCGCTCACGTCGTGTGGGAGGGGCCTTTGAAAGACGGCTTGAGGGAGGGCGCCCCTCGCCCAGCTCCCCAGCCCCACTTCTCCTCCCCAGTTCTTCCCTTGGGCTGATTCCCCCCCCCCCCCAGCTGCCCTTCCGCTTTGCCCTCTTCAGCTTCCCTCTCCCGGATCCCTCCCCCAGCTCTTCCCAGTTTTCCGGTCTGTCTCCTCCCCCATCCCCCAAGTCTCCCCAGCTCTCTCCCCAGATTCTCTTCCCCTCCCCCACTTTCTGCCTCCTTGCTTCCTTCTCTTCAGCTCCCTTGCGGGTTCTTCTCTTTTTTCTCCACCAAGCTCACGCACCCGATCTCTGCCAACTCTCCTCCTGGGACGCGCAGCAAGGGTCCCAAGGTCATGCTCACCTCCCTAAGCCTCAGCCTGGGAAATGATTTGGCCTGGCCCATTTGGGCTTCCTTGTTGGGAAAATGAAAGCCCCTCCTGAAGGCCAGCACCTGTCTTCTTCTCCAGGTGATGGCTTCCCAGTCTCAGGGCTTCCTGGTCTTATGTCACGTAGCAGCATACGGCACCTATTTTTTCTCTGAGCTCTAAATAGGGCCCTTGGCAGCGACGTCGTTTAAGATCTGGAAGCCTCTGTCTCTAATGTAAAACGAGGATAATAATAGAAACTAGCTTATTGGAGATTTGAGGATTAAATGAGGTAACAAATGGAAAAATTGCCAGCTGTTACTGTGAATGCCTTCACCTTAGGCATTCATCCCCCATGCGTTTCTTTGCTTTCAGCTCATGGACTCTAGATGGAAAAGGTACGGATGTGTAACTTTTAAGTCCCATAATAGCCAATAGTTCTGACCTTTTACTCCAAC
The DNA here is from genome assembly GCF_007474595.2 of Lynx canadensis. Taxonomy (NCBI): domain Eukaryota; kingdom Metazoa; phylum Chordata; class Mammalia; order Carnivora; family Felidae; genus Lynx; species Lynx canadensis. The sequence goes on along the minus strand of NC_044303.2, from coordinate 105,741,254 downwards.
AAGTGTTTTTCTAGAGCATTAAAAAAAATCCACTTCGCTGTTCTTGGATTTTGGCATTGCTTTCCAGTTACTCATTTACAACAGGCATCTGTGAATTGCTCAAGGACAGGGACACTGTCTTCTTCCTTTTTATGTCTCTGGCACTGTACTTGGTCTGGAGTAATTCTAGAAGTATTTGTGATATTAATTATTTGTCTTTATAGGTCACTTACTTTTTTAAGTTTATTTTATTTATTTTCAAAGAGAGAGATAAAGAGCTTAAGCAAGGGAGAGAGGAGAGAGAGACGGAGAGAGAATCCTAAGCAGGCTCCGCTCTGTCGGCACAGAGCCCATCACCAGGATCTATCTCAGGAACCATGAGATCATAGCCTGAGTGGAAATCAAGAGTTGGATCCTTAACTGACTAAGCCACCCCGGTGCCCCTTTATAGGTCACTAATAAATGGAGATGGTCCAGTAGCCCAAGAGCAGAAAGAGGAAGTGCCGGTGGAGTAAGAAAGGGCATCATCGTAGTGCCATTGACCAGGCCAGTGCTCCACCAGTCCGCACTTACTTTCTTAACTGGAACAAGTGAGGGGGGTGATTGTTACCTTTTATACAAGTCACTGACATATATAGTGGAAAACCAGGCCCTATTTTTAAACCAGTTGATTCTATTCATTTACTCTATATTTACTGACCACTTACCTCATGCCAGGCATTTGTTAAGTATTGAGGATATAACCATCAATATGTATTCGCTGAATCAATAATCACTTATTAAATGACCCTTTCTTCAAATAAGGATATCGTAATGATTAGCATGAAGGACACAAAATAAGTTAACAAATGACAATAGTAGTTGCATTGTAAGTAGGCCTCAAGAATTCAAGCACATGTGGAACATCTCACAGCAGGCAAATCCTGGTAGTGTGTGGTTGTTAGGACTAGAGAGCCCCGATCCAACTCACCCATTTCCAAAAGCTCCATTCCTATTAAGGCTGTGTGCCTTCATTCCACTCATCCACTTCCCTGTCATCAGCAGCCTTCCCCTTTACTTTTTTAACTAAAAAAATTTTTTTAATGTTTATTTATTTTTGAGAGAAAGAGAGAGGGAGGGAGAGAGAGAGAAACAGAATCTGAAGCAGGCTCCAGGCTCTGAGCTGTCAGTCAGTACAGAGCCCAACGCAGGGGTCGGAACTCATAAACCATGAGATCATGACTTAAGGTCCAGTCAGATGCTTAAGCGACTGAGCTGTCCAGGGGCCCCGGCAGCCTTCCCCTTTAAATAATCGGAAAAAAAAAAAAAAAAAAAGAAAAAAACATAAATAAAAAATTGGTATGTTCATTCATTCATTCATTCATTCATTTAAAAATCCTGTATTGAAACCTCCACTGCCCACAACTAAGATAAGCCACTGGAGATATGAAAGTATTAAGGAAGTTACACAGTCTGATTGGGAAATCAAATAACAATGGGATGGCCCCAGAGAACCAGTGGAGGCCTGCAAAGGGAATTTGGCAGGGAAAGCCGGAAGTTAAGCAGGTTTGGGAAAAGGTGTGTGTGTGGCGAGGAGGTATTTAGAATATGAATTAAACATAAGAGATTGGGGTCTGGATGCCCTGACAATTAGTTATTGAACCAATGAGATAATTTACCAATAAAATCATTGGGACCAAAACCTTCTCTGGACACAGCACTAAAATGATGTTCACTCAGTTCATTCAAAGGTTGTTGTTTGTTGTTTACTTAAGTTTTCTACTTCTTGCTGTGTTGATTTTATTAATCCTTCATTAGTGCCAATTACTATGCATTTATTTTTTTAGCAATAAGGAGAGCATGATTTTATCATTTCAAAATTTATATACTTATATATTCTTTTCCTTTTTTACATTTTTTTCTCCTTTCTTGATTGGATTTGTTTGTTTCCTAGAAGAGACACACTTTTTGGATGCATTTACCATTTCCATTAACTTTCTCAGGTTTCACGGCTGAAGACACAAATGCACAAAAGAAATGCTTTATGTTTTAGTTCTCCCCCTCATTAGAAATGACCTAAATCACATGGAATTTTTTTCTCATAATCCTGTAAGTACAATATGAGATATCAATCTATGGAGATATTCATTAATTTCCAAAAGATACACCTCTCTTGCAAATAGCAGCCTGTAGATAAAGGACATGTCGTATCTCTAATAGGCTTAAGTATTTCAAATGTCAAAGTAGCTCTTCTATTTGTGAAACCATGGCACAAAATTAGCTCCATGGCTGAAAGCTACACACTGAGCTCAGGTTGCACAGAGAGCTATTTTCTGGTGGATAAACTTGTACTAGAATAACTGATAAATGAGAGCTATCTCCTGAACTTTGGGGCTTGAACTCACGACCCCAAGATTAAGAGTTGCATGCTCTACTGACTGAGCCAGCTACATACTGCAATCTCTTGAACTTTTAAAAAGCTACCTGGAAGAAAGTCAGTAAAGTTCAGTGAAGGAGTATGCTTTTCTGTTTATTACAGGCTACCATGTTTGTTCAGAGAAGTTAAGGAGTAAAAAGGTACGAGAAGCCCCCCCCCTGCCCCCCCTTAAGAGGACACAGAAGTGTGGAGGAGACTTTCCAGAGAGGCTGACCCAGGTTTCTGGCCTGACACTCCTCTTCACTGTGATCACAGCCCCTCTAAACGTTGCTCCTCAACTCTACCATGTGGGTATTCCATTGATAGGAGTCCTCTTTTCTCCCCCATCTTTCCTGAATAAGGAGTAAGAAGACATCCTCAACCCATCAAGACAACCTGAGTAACTCCATCTTCTTGCTCAGCACACAGGACGACCCATCACCCAATCCTATTGATGTTTTTCTCCCAAAGATCTTAAATTTCTTCCTCTCTCCCACTTTAGTCTGGGGACTAATGAATATCTTCCCAAAGAGAAGTTAATCCTGCACCATGCTTCTTGGATTTGTTGATCTTGGTACTCGTAATAAGGTGAGCTGTTGAGAATTTAATGCAACATAAGAGGGAAAATTAACCAGGTCATTTTCAGTTGTTTCAGAAAAAGTATACTCTGCCTATTTTGATGAGGGAAGACTCTTCTACTGCATTTCTAAATGGTTATTGCATTTCTAGATGTTGTAGGAAAAGGAGACGCTTCTGTGATCTAGAGCCTATTTAGCTGAGCATTTCTGCATTTTCCTGTGGGCCATGAAGATTTCATTGCCAAGTAAAGGGGAAGAGAAAGAAAAGCTGGTTCTTGTTCCAGGGCTAGGGAGAGCCTGCCCCGTCGTGTGGGCACAAGTTCCAGAGAGACACTACCCTAAGGAGAGAAAAGAGGTGCCAGAAATGGAGTTCCCATGGACAAGGAGGTCAGGAATGCTCTGCCAAGTACTCTCTGAACACATACTTTGAGTTGGGATGGCTGTGTAACTGTTGGGCTGGGGTAGAAAGTGAGGAGGAAATAGTTATGAAGCAGTTAGCTGCAGAACTTTGGGAACCTAGCAGAGGTGTTGGTAGCCTAGGCTGGGCCTGCAGCGCTCTCCACTTTTTTTTTTTTTTTTTTTTAATGTTTATTTTTTACTTTTGAGAGAGACAGAGACAGAATCTGAGTGCGTTAGGGGCACAGAGAGAGGGAGACACAGATTCTGAGGCAGGCTCCAGGCTCTGAGCGTCAGCAGAGAGCCTGACGCGGGGCTCGAACTCACGAGCTGCGTGATCATGACCTGAGCTGAAGTCGGACACTCAACCGACTGAGCCACCCAGGCGCCCCAAGGGCTGTCCACCTTTGAATCAACTGCTGGAGCCTGGTCAGCCCAGCACCTGGAACAGCCAGCCCTGGTGGAATGAACATCCAATGCCCTTCCTCTCAATATCTGGGCCACGTAAACCCTAGACTCTAAAGGCAAACCCAAGGGAGAGGGTAAGGCCCCTGACATACATGAGGTTCTTCTTGCTGCTAACATATCATCTTTCTACTTCAGTTGTTGCCAAACTACATGGATTGTTTTTTCTTTCTTTTTTTTCTAGAAGTCAGTGGACGCCCTACATGGTGACCATCTACCTGAAGAATCAAGTCAAACCCAGAGAGGCCGACCGGAGAGAAGGGAAGATAGAGACAGAGCCCTAAGGACATTGTTCTGAGTCTCTGCTTATATGGAGTCCCTGAACTCAGGTGTCTTCCTGGACTTCCTTTTTCTGGTTGCCTTCTTTGGGTTCTATTCCTGCCACTGATGAAGATCTAATTAATACAAAAGGAAAAAAGGTAAGGAATCTGAAAGGGAGGTCATTATTTGAATTCATAGCTGAAGTTAGGGGAGATGGAAATACGTGTACCTTTTGAAAGAAATGCGATAGGGCATGTGTAAAGGACAAAGGCAGTCATAAAGGGAGGGTTATGCTGAGAAGCAGCATATGTGAAGGGAGGAATTTCACTCAGAACAGAGATCTGGCAGGAGTGAAGGAGGTTTTAACAAACTCTGCAGCCGATTCTGAAGCACACCACTGTTCTAGTGTTTTAATACATAATACACCTGTGCTTCCTGACTATCAA